>NC_090268.1:300906053-301212006 GCF_040414725.1 Anabrus simplex | reverse complement strand
AATTAATTAAAACTCAGCCATGGGTCACCCAACCGTGTTCCGGTTGTTCTATTATCGCACAGAGTAAAATGGAATGTCGACATTTACACATATAAAGCTCAAATGGCGTCAGATCAAAATACCTATGCACGTTAGCTGATGCTACACGATTATTATTATTATTATTATTATTATTATTATTATTATTATTATTATTATTATTATTTGATGCCCAAATAACTGCTTTTATGGTTTTCGGACGTGAAAATGTTATCCCACAAGAGTTTATTTTACATGCTGGAAGTTCTACCGACACGAGCACCTTGAAGTACCAGTGGACCGAGCCGTGATCGATCTCATGAAATTCAGCTCAGAAAAGTAAAGCTCTGCCATCTGAATCGCTCAGTCCGGAACTCTCTGTCTATATGTTACTCTGATTCGCCGAATATATTGCGAGGTGACGGTAATCATTGTTGTTTCGAGGTGCAAAGTCTGTTCGTGTATCACCTAGGCCCTACATGTAGATATTGTTTTATCTACAGTTTCGAAAGCCGGTCTAAAATTGTATTAATTTCGAAACCGAAACCAGGATATGTACTTTTAGCCTTAATAAAATAAATTTGTAACTGATCTGCTCTTGTTCTGCATGTGTCGTACGGTTTGGCTGTTTCATAATATAAATTATCTACTCTGAATGTTATCAACACCTTCCCGCCCACCCTCCACCAACGAGAATAATCTACATTGTTTCAAAATGTGATCTTCTGCTTCATCGAATACTGCTTTGGTGAATAAGCTAGATATGCTAGAGCTATCGTTATCAGCTGATGTGGCAATATGATAATATTTTTATTGTAATGCTAGTTTCAAATGATCTCCATGCTATGCATTGGAAATTGCTGAATATTTGATGAACATTCATGCTCTTGAATGCCACCGTCGGCTGCTACTGAAATAATTTTCTACGGTTTCTCATTTCAAATGTATTTCGGAACCTCAACCATTACTTCTGAAACGTGATCTAGATTAAAAACAAAACAGGCCATTGCTTGGACTAGAATATTATAAACACAAATAAATACACGAGGCCCATATTCCATGATCCAATATGAAACAACAAAATAAATTTGAATATGATTGGTCTGAACATATCTTTTATATTGGATTTTTTTTGTCGTTTTCCAATTTTGTTCCCCAATGAATTAGATCAGTTAGTAATATAGCACATACAAGTTTTTGTTTAAACGGAGCTTGGAAGTGATATTAATGAACAAAATTAAAATAAGCTGTTCAGCGGTATTCCAAGTTTGTTTTTCTTAGCATTTTCATATAATACTTTGCATTATGTTATACAGGGTATTTCAGAAAAGGCGTGCGAAAATTGAACAGGAGATAGGGAAAGCTCTGCTGAGTATTTTGAGACAGGGAACCTAGGGTCTGAAAGGCTAGCCTAAGGTCATGTTGACCTGAACAAGTCTGTCACTATTCCGGCTTATTTACAGCTAATTCTTGCAGATATTTACATTTAGTTTATACATTATTTACTCATTATTATTATTATTATTATTATTATTATTATTATTATTATTATTATTATTATTATTATTATTATTATTGTACATTGCCATATCATTGACAAACCTGAACTAACTTACCATTGTGTTCCTCGTATAGTTTCTGAAAATAACGGCCACTAATCTCAGTGTCTATCGCACCCTTTCAAGTATCCCTAGCGTGTTTTGAAAATAGATGTAAATTAAATCATTGTAAATAATCCGGAACTTAATAATATTGGTGTTATGGCTTCTGCGGAGGTGCAGGTCTTTCGACTTTACGCCCATGATAAAAAGAACCCTCGTGTTCTCGTATTTCCGATTCTTTTCAGCCACAAATCGTGTACCTTTCTGGCAACATACCAGCCCTCCTGTCACTTTTAGATCTCTGTTATTATCGGGAATCGAACTCCAGCTCTCGAAGACGACAGCTAGCCGTTACGCTGCGGAGGTGGACAATAATAATAATAATAATAATAATAATAATAATAATAATAATAATAATAATGGTGATGGCGATAATGGCGTATGGCCTCCGGAGAGGCCTGGTGCAGGTCTTATTTCTAGTAGACGGCCTGTAGGCGACCTGCATGTCTGTGAGGATAGGGTCCTACCTAAGATGATTTCTAATGATGAAGAAATGAATTAAACAATTAAGTTTAAAATCCTCGATCTGGCCGGAAATCGAACCCGGGACCCCCGTGAACCAAAGGCCAGAACGCTAGCCATTTATCCATGGAGCCGGACAGGTGGACAGTAATGGTGATATCTGTATGTGTCAGACAATGACTTCTCGGACCCTAGGTTCCCTATCTCAAAATGTTCAACAAAGCGTCCTTTATTCCCTTAGTATTAAGGATATGCAATATTTTAACTGGCCTATGTCAGGGACTGAAAAAGTATTTAGTTTCTCTGTTTTTAAAACGTAAGGGAATTTGGGGTAGTGGCGGGTGGAAGGGGGTGCTAAAATAATGTTATGTATCTTCAAATGGCCCTGACATAACTTCTTTTGAACAGCAGTTTGCGTGGGGGACGCGTAGGGTGTGTAGTCCGTATTTGGGCAGCCTGTCCACTGTTGTATTCTTTGAGTCTTGAATAGTAAGCTGCGCTCCGAAGTATATGGTAGACGTTAAGGCGTGAAATTGGCGTGGTCGACGTTCAAAACATTATATTCCGGTGATAAATGGCCGCAGTTTCGTACAATTAACGATTGAATGTTAAAATATTGTGATACACGTGAACAAAGCCTGCTTAACTCTGTAAATGGTCTGAGCTCGCATTTCATTGCTTCACGGCCATGCTTCAGATTGTGCAATACTGGTTTCCGGACCGGTCCTTTTGTGTTTGTACCCAGACTGTGCAAGTTCGTGGCTTTGTGGTTGACAGAGAGCGAGACAGTCGTGTCCCTGTCCAGAACGAGCTTACCCAAACATTTTTAGCTTTTTATTTGATGTCCAGTGTTTCCACCCAACCTGTTGAAGCCCAAGGTAGAGAGATCTTTTTTCAAGACAATGTAAGTACATCGGCGAATAATGACTTACTATCTGTTGATAGGAGGTTACCTAAGAGCATAATTGACTCGTCCATGGAGGGTAATATAAGTAGAGGGAGACCAAGGGGATGGTGATTTAGACTCTATATTTAATGACTAGCTGATTAATTGGGATAAGAATCCTGTAACAAGCAGTACATTATTTAAAAGAAAAAAAAAACCTCAAGGAGCTAGTTGCAAATAGGGGATTGTGGAGGAGTTAATTCATAGGCATGCAGACTGAACTCTGAAAGCCATGTCACGTTATGCAGATAGATTATAGTATATAAAGTTAATTTATACTCCTGATTTACTGTCGTCTTGTGACAGAAAAGCGTGTAATGAAAGATTATAAGGAATATTTTATTACACTGACACCCTTGCAGAATAAATATTTTCAATAAGAGGTCATTCAGCGGAGACTAACTTTACTGATTACAGGAAATGCTCACGCACATTCAGTTTTTTTTACGCAGCGTCCAATAAAATGTAATTGCCTTCTAGGGCTTAGAATTCGAACTTTCAGCTGCTTACTATAAGAAAATGTTGGCGTTTACCAAGATGAGGAAATAAGACAAAAATTCAAGAGTAATAATGTAATTATGTTCGTTTATGCTCCGCCGTAACACGGCCTACAGAATAATACGGGAAAGCTAAATATAAGATGTTGACTAGTTATATAAGCCGTAGGGGTAGCGTGCCTGCCTCTTACCCGGAGGCCCAGGGTTCGATTTCAGGCCAGGTCAGGAATCTTTACATGGACCTGAGGGCTAG
Source organism: Anabrus simplex (assembly GCF_040414725.1). Classification (NCBI taxonomy): domain Eukaryota; kingdom Metazoa; phylum Arthropoda; class Insecta; order Orthoptera; family Tettigoniidae; genus Anabrus; species Anabrus simplex. Next base: position 301,208,169 of record NC_090268.1, on the reverse strand, counting down.
TTCAAGGTCCAATCAGTCTACGTGATTAGAATTGAGGAGCTATCTGACGGTGAAATAGCGGCCCCGGTCTAGAAAGCCAAGAATAACGGCCAAGAGGATTCGTCGTGCTGACAACACACGACACCTCGTAATCTGCAGGACTTCGGGCTGAGCAGCGGTCGCTTGATAGGCCAAGGCCCTTCAAAAGCTGTAGTGCCATGGGGTTTGGCTTTTTTGACTAGTTATATAAAAAATTTCCAGTGTAAGAGATGGGAATATAGTCCTCAAGTAAAGAGAATTTACTGGACTGGGCTTCACATCCGCTGTACGAGGATGTATTTATTAATTTACCTGCAACTTGCGAGGACGTTGGCTCTTACGAGAGCCGGTCATTGTTTTGTTTAAATCCTGAATAATGAATATGAACATTTGAAGAGCAGAAATTATAGAACTTCAACTCTTATTACCGAGTGAGTTGGCTATGCGGTTCGTATCACATAGCTGTGAGCTCGCATTCGGGAGACGTGAGTTGAACCCCACTATCGGCAGCCTTGAACAAAGTTTTCCATGGTTTCACATTTTATACCAGGAAAATTCTGGGGCTGTGACTCCTCCTTCCCAGTCCTAGCCCTTTCATATCCTATCATTGCCAAAAGACTTGAGTCGGTGCGATGTTAAAATGCTAGCAACTCTTACCTACAATAGGCCTACATATTGGTGAGAACGTCATCTGCCGAGGATCTAACAGAGACTGGAGAAATAAAAAAGTGATCAAGATTTGAACAATGTTCATTGTCAGTATATCCATTCCTCTTTCCCTTAGTCGCTATTTGATTTGTGTTTTATTCTTTTTTTTTTTTTTTGATAGTTGCTTTACGTCGCACCGACACAGATAGGTCTTATGGCGACGATGGGACAGGGAAGGGCTAGGACTGGAAAGGAAGCGGCCGTGGCCTTAGTTAAGGTACAGCCCCAGCATTTGCCTGGTGTGAAAATGGAAAACCACGGAAAACCATTTTCAGGGCTGCCGGCAGTGGGATTCGAACCTACTATCTCCCGAATACTGGATACTGGCCGCACTTAAGCCACTGCAGCTATCGAGCTCGGTGTGCTTTATTCTTGTAAGTTGTGTAGTTCGCCTCAGATGTAGGTTCCGACTGATAATTGTGTGATAATCACGGAGTTCTTCTCATTTGAAGTGCGTCAAAGTTAAGTACATTGTTTTAATTAGTACTATATACAATTAAGAGATGCTGGAACCGACCAGCTTACACCATTTGCCTCCTAAGAAACACAATGCGCTCGCTCCTTCACTATTGTTCTGAATTTTATTTTCGTTTGACTGAAAATGCGTGATGGGGAATTGAGGATCGAGCCAACCTGTGAAATAAGGTGACAACACAATTACACATCTTTAGAGGCATGATTTTTTCGCATTAATTTATGTTCGATTTCGCGAAAAGAAAACAATTTTTCGCGTTATTTGGCGAAATAGGGCTGACATCATCGCTTTAATTTCGCTTTAATCATTTCGTAAAATTATTCATAAAATGAATTCGTGAGAGTTGTGAATTGTTTATGTGAAAGATAAATAAAGAAAAACAAAATTGATAATGATTCATAATGCCTTATGTACATCTTGATTAGAAATACAATATAGGCATTATCAAGATTAATAACAAATTGCCCTAACACTATGTATGGCCGCAGCTGTCACTCTACAGTATATGGCCATACCACTAAGGGATTTTACAATTATTTTAATTAATACGAAGAGATACTTCTGTCGAATTGAGAAGTCGTTATTCTGTCATCTGTTTCTCCTCATACACGAGATATTGGCATACAATTTCAAGATCGTTATTTTCAATGAATTCCGCTGCATTTTCGCACTTATCGCAAAATAAGTGCATTTCGCTTTAAACGGGCATTGTCGCTTTAATTCGCGAAAAAAGTCACTGATTTCGTAACCAGAATCATACGATTCTTTAAGATATCTCAAAATTGCTTCAAAATATTTTTTGTCGCGCTTATCGTTAAAGCGAAAAAATCATGCCTCTACACATCTTTGATAGTAAAAGCTGTTGTTGGCGAATATTAAGGCTGTAGGACATCATGGTATTCAGCTGTGTGTCTAGTCTCTTCCTTGATAACACGAAAGTTTTTGACATTTGTAGTGGAGTATACGATGTTAATTCTTGGACACGCGCACGGAGAGAGAGAGAGAGAGAGAGAGAGAGAGAGAGAGAGAAAACTACTGGCCGATACTCTGTCTACCCTTTAGGTGAAATTGACTGCGGTCGGGTCTAGAAAGGCATGTATATACACAATCCAAGTCAAGAGGGTATGCGAGTCACTTTGTGGTGTGTCTGCCACCTACCACTTGTTGATGCAGGCGAACTTTTCCAGAGCACTAGAGCTGTTCGCAGGCTGAGTTGGCGAGACCGCTAATTCAACTCAAGTTTTCATTATCTGAAGAAATTCGAGTGGAAGCTCAGTCTTTGCCAACTTATTACGTACGCTAATAATGGCGGAAAGGACGAAAGATGCGTAGCTCTGGCAGACCCACAGCTCGAGCCCGATTTCCTTCACTATTTTCCATATTCACATTAAAAAATAACTGATTAATGTTTAACTTCAAGATCATGAGCATTCGGGAGGTTATTCAGTTCGTGCTCTACCAGTGAAAAATGTTCACTTCTATCTTTGTTGGCATCGTACCTTGGAAAACCTGATTTTTCTATACTCACACCCGGAAGGTGCTTGAAGAATCACGATTTAAATAAAATTGTTGGGCTGCCAAACGGATTACAGAACGCTAAAATAGCGTTTGTTCGTTCACACAAGTTCTGTTTTCGAAAGATGGTCGGCTCTAGTCTGACGTTGTTGCGACGTAGAAACCATTTACATATTATTATTATTATTATTATTATTATTATTATTATTATTATTATTATTATTATTATTAGTTTAATGTCCCTTCAATTAGTAGAGGTTTTAAGTCACCCCGGAATGTCGGAGTTACTAAATCTTTATTAGTTTTCGTAAGATTGTGGTATCCTATGAAATGATCCGAGACGTTCGTGTGGTTGTATATCGATGATTTGCGAGTTTTCTGTTCAGATCTAGAGACTGCGATAACAGTGACCGATAACACATTCACAGTACCATGAGTCAGTGTCGTCCTTTCCTCCTGATAACACTCACAGGTGAATGATCAGTCACTCCCATCAATAAAGACGAGAAGGGCGTGTGCTAGCACGTACACACTGCACGTGCCAGGAAGTGTACGTACAGTCTGTCAGAGTTATACGAATCTCTCGTCGTTTCCGCGAACAGTACAGTACAGGGCAGAGAAAACAAACGACAGACTAGCTGTTGTTTATCGTCGTTAATAGGTTAGTTTTTTGCAGCCATAATGCTGTGTAGCGGGTATGAGTAGCAGGAGAAGAGACGCATCAACTAACAACAGTACTCAGTCATTGCAATGTTATTGTTGATTGTTGCCATGGTATGTTGTTTTATTCCGGCGCGGTGATGTTCCGGTAGACAGTTTGGTTATTATACAGTACTAGTACCAGCTAAAATACCCGTTCTTCATACGAATATACTGTATGAGAAAGGACTAAAGTTGTTTAGTTAAGATGGTCCGTAAATGTATGTGTCTTACAACACGCTCTTATAGGCAATATTGACTACGTTTACTGCTCTACGTTCTCATCAGGTGCATACATGTAGGCCTATAGGTTATGCCCACTCGACAGTCGAGAGAGAGGTCGCACAGGAAGGATTACTGGAGGAGCCTGGCACAAGGAAGTGGCATCAAATGCCGGACTCAGCTCGGGGTCCTTGGTCATCGCACCACGTCTCACAATGAAATTTTTGAAAAGATTTGACTATAAATAAAAACGGGAGACTGTAAAGAATATAACAATAACTGAATAAGAGATGTGAATTCTAAGACTTCGCAAAATGAAATATGCAATCTATACCTACTGAATATGAATATCTAACCTATTCAGTATTAAAAAGAAACACGGAGTATAAATATAGTACGATGATGTTGATATAACTTAAGTGAAGTGTGAATTATAAACCTACTAAATGTGAATCCTAAACCTGCACAACATGGTTATGAGGGTATTTAGGGGTTAAGAGAGAATTAGGGATTGTAGTAAGCATGTAAAGTGCATTTAAGTCTATTGTAAGTCCACCTTTTTTTTTTTTTTTTTTTTTTTTTTTTTTTGCAAACCACAACTTCCCTCCCTTTCCACTCTACGTCCTACTCGCCGCCTCGCCGCCAAGAAGCTCCCCCTCCCTCTCAACAATTACCAATTACACCTATTAGACAAAACCCACATCCTCCTCGTCCACATAACATTCCTGATCATTCCATCAATCGAAATAACTTCATTATAGAAGAATTAGTCAAACTAATCATGCATATAATCATATCGTCTCAGACAACACCCATAGAAAATCCCATTGTCATTCGGGAATTAATATCTAGTTTAATAAATAAATTCAATGGGTTTTAAGGTCCTGCAGTGGAATGCTAGATCTGCCATTGCTAATAAGGAATGTTTAGAGCATGAACTTGGTTGCAGAGATATCAAGGTGGCAGCGATTTCCGAGACGTGGTTCAACGCATCAAAACTTATAAGATTTCGAAATTATAATATTCTCCGAGACGATCGGTTCGATGGGAAAGGAGGCACAGCACTTTTCATACATAACGCAGTTCCTTTTAAGCTACTGCCTGTCACAGTGGGGGTAGATCCTGGTCTACAACTCGCAACTCGTATCCATTCACCTGCGCTTGAGTTCACATGTCTTTCAATATACTGTAAACCAGGCAGAATTATAACACTGGCAGTTTGGAATCAAATTTTGTCTCCTTTGGCACCACCCCACCGATATGCGGCGTGCTCAATGCACACCCTACCACCTGGGGGTTGCCTTCATTGACTGACAGGGTTGCAATATTTTAGAGACAGTCGACACTTTCAATATATCCATATTGAATGACGGCTCACCAACACTAGTTCCGTCCTTATATCACCGTCCATCGGCAGTTGATATAACAATGTGCTCTCCCGCCATTGCCACAATCATTCACTGGAATGCACTTAAAGACTCGCTTGGTTCAAATCACTACCAAATACTTATAAACATTGACATTTCTCCTACAAGTAACCCCCCACCATATCCATCAAGCAAGTGGAATATCCATGGTGCAGACTGGACACTTTTTACGGATAAAATACTTGAGGAAACACGCTGTTTCCGGACCCAAACATCTGCCATGGACAATTATAATACCTTTGTCGAGATGATGGAACGTGTTGCTTATATATCTATCCCCCTGAGAAAACCTCCTGGTCAGAAAAATACTCCAACAGTATGGTGGAACGCTGATTGTTCCCGAGCCATTGCCCTCCGGCGGACGGCTCTCCAGGAATTCCGAACACACCCTACCCAAGAAACATACCTACAATATCAGAAGATTTCTGCTCGAACTAGGCGATTTCTGAAGCAAACTAAGAAACAGAGTTGGCAAAAATACTGCTCCACATTGAATAAGGAAACCCCAGTAGTAGAAGTATGGCATCGCATACGACATTTGCGCAACAGAAGTTATAGTACTCAGGATTCGTCACCTGATACCTCTTGGTTAGAGGATTTTGCTGATAAAATTGCGCCACCATCACCTAATTATCCACCGTGTACATTTAATGAAGAGCACTCTGAACACTTTCTCTGTTCGCCATTTACAATCAACGAGCTCCGTGTGGTCATTAAGAACTCCGCCAATACAGCACCGGGCATCGATGAAATCCGATACCCCATGTTACAACACCTTTCTGACGAAACATTGCAGCTTTTCCTCCGGATTGTAAATGAACTTTGGTTTCAGAAATGCATACCTGAGTCATGGAGGACACAAATGTAGTACCCATCCTCAAGCCAGGAAAAGAGTCAGGAGATCCAGCAGGTTATCGAGCTATTGCCCTTTCTTCCTGCATTGGTAAAACGGTGGAAAGAATTATTAAAAATCGCTTGGAATGGTGGCTAGAATCACAATCTCTGCTGCCTTCTATTCAAAATGGATTCCGCAAGGGTCGTGGCACGTATGATAACCATGCCATATTAACCACAGCGATTCATACAGCTTTTCTAAATAAACGCTACCTTTGTACTCTCACTTTTGACATATCCGCTGCGTATGACAAAGTACGAATACCAATACTAATGGACAAACTGATTGCTCGTGGATTGCCTCCAACTTTTGTGTCGGGTATATATCAATGTATACATGTTAGATGGCTTTATTTTCGTTATAACCATAGACTTCTCGGACCACGACGATCGACCCAAGGACTCCCTCAAGGTGCAGTACTTAGTCCCCTACTGTATACCATTTATACCCGAGATTTGGAAAATATTCTGCCTCCTAGAGTTAGCCTTCTTCAGCATGCTGACGACGTATGCATGTTTACCTCAGCGACGTCAGTACCTGCTGCCAAGTGTCGTCTTGCAGATGCTGTATGCAGCATGTAAATCAGTGGTTACATCAACATGGGTTAGACCTTTCTGCAAGCAAATCCCCGGCAGCAATATTCACAAAAAGAAGAATTGAACCACCAATTTACAACTTCATCCTGGGATCACACAGCATCTTAGTTCAACCACAAACCAAATTCCTGGGACTTATGTATGATTCCCGTCTCACGTGGATTGCTCATATGCAACATATTATTCCAAAATTGGAACAAGGGATCAATATCCTATGCACATTAACTCGAACTTGGTGGGGAGCACACCCATCTATACTCTTAGTGATATATCGCACGCTGATCCGATCGAATGGAATATGGAAGCATATTTTATTTCAGTGGCAATAAACGCCTACTAAATAAACTAGATAGTATTCAATTTCAGTGCATTCGCATTTGCTTTGGAGCTATGAAAACCACGCCAACTAATGCTCTTCTCTTAGAAGCCGCAGAGATGCCCTTGACTATCCGTGCACAGTTTCTTTCAGATAAGTTCATACTAAAGCAAACTCACACTAAAAGTTCAACAGTTCTAATACCTCTTCGCAGATTACAACATTTAGCAGACGATCAAGACCGGCTTTCTTTGAATCAAAGATATCTCCTGCTGCAAAGTGTCACATATATAGACTCACTACTGACCCAACACTGTCAACAGAGTATAGCAAACATATATGATATTCCATTTGAGCACTGCATATGCCCTATGGAAGTGAATAGATCACTAACATATCTACGAAAAGACCACATATTGGCGCAGTTATGTCAAGAGGATTTGACTCTCCGGTATCCTTCGTCTGTTAAAATTTATACTGATGGCTCATAAATACCAATAAGTGGTGTAGGATGTGCATTCTATTGTCCTGATCAACATGAAGCTCAAGATTTTCGTTTGCCAGAATATATTTCTATCTATGCAGCAGAAGCTATTGCCATTATAGAAGCGCTCAAATATGCCAGACGATTCTACCGTAAGAGTATCATTATACTTACCGAGAGTCCTTTCCACACTATCTACACCGCTTATCCTCCAGAAACTCAATATCTACCAAATCAGTATTATTCAAAAAAACATATGAACTCCAAAGACGCGGTTCTAGAGTAAACTTCGTATGGGTCCCAGCCCACATCGGGATACCACATAATGAATATGTAGATGCCTTAACGAAGAAAGCATGTGTCAGTAGACAGGTCCTGAATACTCCCAGCAACTTCATGGGTTATACAGTGATTATGTTCCAAAGAGCCTATAGTCAGTGGTCACAGAACTGGGAGGAAACAAAGAGCCACAAAGGTAAATTTTACTCAACGATTGAACAGAATCCCCCGCGACGTCCTTGGTTTGCACAATGGAACACTCAAGACGATTCATCTCGACAATCACTCGAATGCGCTTCAGTCACGGAAGTTTTAGAAATCACCTTCATCGCATCAACGTAGAGGACACACCATACCAGTGGCGTATCCTGGAATCTCCACTGAGGCATGCAACTAGTAACCATGCAGTTAACACAATGTATTAAGTAAATTTCAATTCTACTCACCCTAATTACATGTAGGTGAACTCGAGCCAAACAGTTTTACTGTAAGTTTCTGGATTGAACGTGCGTACACAATTCTTGTTTTCTCTTTTTAAATTTACGAGGGTCCGCCTCTGTGGTGTAGTAGTTAATGTAATTAGCTGCCACCCCCGGAGGCCCGGGTTCGCTTCCCGGCTCTGCCACGAAATTTGAAAAGTGGTACGAGGGCTGGATCGGGGTCCACTCAGCCTCGGGAGGTCAACTGAGTAGAGGTGGGTTCGATTCCCACCTCAGCCATCCTCGAAGTGGTTTTCCGTGGTTTCCCACTTCTCCAGGCAAATGCCGGGATGGTACCTAACTTCAGGCCACGGCCGCTTCCTTCCCTCTTCCTTGTCTATCCCTTCCAATCTTGCCATCCCCCGCAAGGCCCCTGTTCAGCATAGCAGGTGAGGCAGCCTGGGCGAGGTACTGGTCATCCTCCCCAGTTGTATCCCCCGACCCAGAGTCTGAAGCTCCAGGACACTGCCCTTGAGGCGGTATAGGAGGGATCCCTCGCTGAGTCCGAGGGAAAAGCCAACCCTGGAGGGTAAGCAGATTAAGAAGAAGAAGAAGAAGAAGAAGAAGAAATTTACGAGGGAAGGTAGAGGTCTCGCGGCTTTAACTATTTGCATCTTTTCATCAAACGAACGGCCAGTAAATGGCTTTTCAAACTGATTTAAAATTATATCCGTTTTAGACTCATCCATCGTTAATACCACATTGCGCAAAATAAAACTCCGAAAACGACGAATAGCATAGGAACAGCACACACAGAATGAACTCACTAATCAGAACACACAATGAATTAACTCACTAGTTAGCCACAACTCAAGCACTGGAGATAAGTCACCCCAGTGGCATTGGTCAGTTTCGTCACGTTGGGTTCTCGCTAGGGGGTAATCTGTGTGTCCCGTTCGCTGTAAACATGTCGACTTCCTCCAAGTTGCTAACAGATGGCAGAGGGTAGCACGGGTATGGGGTGACAAATTCTGACCAAGTTTCAATTGCAGCGACATCGTTCGGAGGGTTTCAGAACTACGTCTGCCACTGAATGCAATTTTAAGATTGAATGCCTTACGTCGTAAACTCCTCCATTTGCTGTCTCTTTCTTCCGAGAGTGGAGTAGACGGCGAGACTACACCAGCACCACACGTAATCAAGCAACGGAACTAGTACAGTTGCGCGGACCTTTTGAACTTCTGAGAGATGAAATCGTTAATATTTGACCTGAAACAACCTAAAATCGTAAATCAGACAGTTCTTTGTGTTATCATAACGCATGCAGTGAATGCCTTGCATTCAAGGAGAATACGCCCCTGCACCATACTGTTCCTGTGATGGCCAGACGATTCTGGACCTAAACCATCTCCTTTTTGCATGTGCTCATTACCACCAACAGCAAAATGTGTTTATATTACAGCTCTGCTTCACGCTAAGCAACAGTTACCAACCTGTGTAAGTACACTACTGGCGACCAAAAACAAAATAGTGTATACTATTATTGGGAACTACTTAACAACAACTTGTCTACAAATTTCATTGATTTTTCTATGGAAGTGTATGTGATTTTAATGTAATGATGTGCGACATCTATGTCTTTTTATACAGATATATGTTTCACACTGTGACAGTGGCTTATAATGAATTGTAAAGTTCAAACCAGCGAACTGTAATATCCAGGTGGCTGTTTGGTCTGTAACTGATTTAAAGCCAAATATTTTTTTTTAAGTCACTGGCTTACGTTTAAGCGAGAGAGTGGAGCGAAAAAAACCCAGACCCGGAATGAGTCAAGACTGCGTTGATGGTGCTCGAGGGCGCTTACTGAACTCTCCAAAGAAATAATTTAGCCAGGAGACGGACTACTCGTATGGCATGAGTCAAAAGAATCGGGCTTGCGACCAAACAGAGAGGATGCATTACAAGGAACCAGACACGGAAACAATAGCTCTGAGCAAACTCCCGCAGTTATTGTGTAATCCAGAACCGATTGCAAACGTTTACTGTTATTGGTTCAAAAGTTATAAGTCATTAAAATTATAAAGGTTTATATGGATCGTATTTATTGCTAAATCCTGTTTGATACACTTCTGTTATTTGCTGTAAATTGAATATTTTTTCGAAGAAATCGGTTGTCGTTTCATTCATTTTTCTTTTTTTTTCTTTTAAAGAGTAAACGTAAACGACAGTTTTTCTCAACTGTCTGTGAATGTTTCTTGAAGTGGAGTCCGACCTACCGCGACATCTTTACCTGAGCAGTTATTCAGGGAGAGGATTTTCGCAATATTTTAATCCATTTTTATTTTTAGGGGTGCTAAGAAATTGATAAGCGTACAAGTTAATTTTACGCAATTGTTTCACCAAGCGAACTGCCCGTGAAGTTAGGGTGGCGTCTCTGTAAGCTTGCATTCGGGAGATAGTGGATTGGAACCACACTGTCGGTGGCACTGAAGATGATCTTGTGTGATTTCTAATTTTCACACCAGGCAAATGCTGGGGTTATACCTTAATTAAGGCCACCCCCTCTTCTTTCCCACTCCTCGGCCTTTCCTACCCCATCGTTGCCATAACACCTATCTCCGTCAGTGCGATGTAAAGCAAATTGTAAATAAATAAATAAATAAATAAATAAATAAATAAATAAATAAATAAATAAATAAATAAATAAATAAATAAATAAATAAATAAATAAATAAATAAATAAATAAATAAATAAATAAATAATGTTTCGAGTGAATCCATGAATGAGACTGCTCCGAGCGAGTTGGTTAGGTGGTACGAGTCGTGTAGACGTAAAAATTCTGGTTTCGAACCCCACTGCAGTCAGTTCTGAAGATGGTTTTCCGTGGTTTCCCATTTTCATACTGGGCAAATGTGGGGCTATTCCTTAATTATGATCGCAGCCACTGCGCTCCCAGTCCTACTGTTTCATATCTGTAGCGTAGAAAACCTTCCTGTGTTGGTTGGACATTACGCAGATAGCAAAAATAAGATATATATAAAGACAGGGACAAGCAAAGGCGTGTAAAATTACCAATAATAATAATAATAATAATAATAATAATAATAATAATAATAATAATAATAATAATACACTCGGCGTCTCAGAATGTAGGTTCTGTATGAAAACCGGAAGAGTCAGAGAAAAGGCAAAAGGAAATTCTGGGATAAATTTGTGGACCATTGAAAACTGTGAAAATAAGAGTTCAGGCATAGGAGGCATGAAGGGCGAAGAAAACGAAAACTATGTCAGATACGATCAGAAAGAGATTAATTAAGTTCTTTGATCACATAATTAGAGTTACTGTGATAGTTGGTAGTATGGTGTGTTGTCTGAGTATGAGGAGGGGAGTGTTGGGACATACACAAACACCCAGTCCCCGAGCCAGAAGAATTAATCAGAGGCGATTAAAATCCTCTACCCGGCCGGGAATCGAACCCGGGACCCTCTGAACGGAAGGGTGTACGCTGACCATTTAGCCAACGAGTCGGACTTATAAGGATAAGAACGACAGGAAAATCCAGGGAACAACGAAAGACGTGGCAGAGATCAGCATAACAGGAAACAGAACAACTTTCAGAAAACAAAACTCCAAGGGTTTCCTGGAGAAGGAGGTACCATTTGGTCGGAAGAGAGAAGGAAACAGCAAACGGAAAGGATGACGAGCTGATTGGAAAGAAGCTCGAAGGGTACAATATGTGGTCCTTAGATGACCATATGGAAATTCTGCGTGCGTATAAGATTTTGTGTCAGTGGAGTAAAAGGGAGGAGTCGTAAATGAGCCGTAGTTTGAGCATATTGGTCGGCTGTAACACAGTGCAGTTGAAGTGTGTCGACCTGACTGGTCTTCAGTCCGCTCTGGACATTAAATAGCGCAGTCGGTGACCTCGCACAACCAACTGGTTTGTGATGCGCGGTAGTCCCCTTGATTATCTTGACTCACCTCTGGCGATTATTCACCTGAAATCCTACATTAGGCGGTAATATTGTATTACTGTCCTTCGAAATATCACTTGGACTAAATAACTAATATCTGAAGACGATGGTCTTACTACTGTATTAGATTGAGAGTTTCCGTATTAAATATGACACACGTTTTAGGTCTATCGCGTAAAAGTAACCCAGTTTTACGTGAGTGTTAATATAGTGACCATAGACACAGGAATCCCAACCACGTGACATTAATTAATTTCAAAAATCTACATGCTTTGGTCAGATTTCGAACCACAGATGCCTTGGTGACCAGTCGGTAACGAAGTCGCTCGGTTATCACATGCCTTCGCATTTAAGCTGTTGAACAAAATATATCAGAACTTTCGAAATTCCTGTTTTGTAGTCCCTTTTAGAAAGATAGTATCAAATACTGCGTATACTATCGTGTTTATTCAAACTACGACTGTAAAGAAACTCTAGTCCGCCTCTCTGGTGTAGTGGTTAGTGTGATTAGCTGCCACCCCCGGAGGCCCGGGTTCGATTCCCGGCTCTGCCACGACATTTGAAAAGTGGTACGAGGGCTGGAACGGGGTCCACTCAGTCTCGGGAGGTCAACTGAGTAGAGGGGCTTCTGGCCGCTTCCTTCCAACTCCTAGGCCTTTCCTATCCCATCGTCGCCATAACACCTATCTGTGTCGGTGCGACGTAAAGCAACTAGTAAATAATAATAATAATAATAATAATAATAATAATAATAATAATAATAATAATAATAATAATAATAATAATAATAATAATAATAATAATAATAATAATATTAATAATAATAATAATAATAATAATAATCAGACCATATTCACATTCCAAAACGTCACTAGAAATACGATTGCGTTGTTCATATTCCATAAAGTGCTGCCTTTGCGAAAACATATTCCATTGGTGTGCGGCAAAACTCCGGCACGACCGTTACATTACGTTAACTAGGTCGACGGTTGCGGAGTAATCTCCGGCCTACAAGTGGCCACGGCTGGTCCGTGGTCCGCCAGCCCTGCACTCCGATCGATCAACCGAGCAGACGAGCTGTGAGCACGACTCTACCGTGTCTCTACGCCTCTGCGTTCGAGAGACGGAGAGGGGCTGGTCCCCACCGCGGGCTGTCTTCAGAATGGTCTTCCGTGGTTTTCCATTCTCCTGCATTAAGGTGAATGCTGAGACAGTTCCTAGCATAGGCCATGGCCGCCAACCCTCTCACCTTCTCCGTACATCTCCTCCGATAGAAATATCCTGGCCTGAAAGACGGCGTTACCGTATAAGAGGCCCGGCTCCCCCTTCAGGGGAGGAATAAAATCATGTAGTAGTAGTAGTAGTAGTATTAGTATGTTAACTCCTACACGGAGACTGTGTAAACTCCAATATCATCAGTTCTCTACCGACTTCCATATTTCCTTGACCATCGTGACATTTTACTTTCCACTTCACCACATTTAGGACTTGCTATGCTCAGTGCATACATGTGGTTTAAAATGTTTAGTCACAATACAGTATACGAAATTAAAATGTTTCCCAATACTTTTCTTACTTTCTTATTTAATTTAAATATAAGTCTCTTTTCACGAAATACAAATTACGTAATAACATAACATTTATTGTTGTAAGTATAGATGAGAAAAGCGCTTAATACGTTCGCATCTAGATTTTGCCTTTACATTCTTCCTGGCGGGAACTTCTCGCTGGCTGCTTCGGATCTTTATGTGGCGTGCTCTTGAATCTGTAATATAATGCGTGTGATTTTGAAAATATTCAGATGACTGCTATAAAAGAATGCGTTGAATATGGAGTGAAATGATTAAACTTCATTAGCGATTTCTGTCCACTCGCCACGAACCTACTACGCTGGCGTAGCAGGAGGAGAGGTGATACTCCCACGTGGCGCGTCCCAGGTGGCGGATAGGGGGGTCCTAACCGGCTTGCCGGCGGACTTGAAGGAAATAAAATACCTCTCGCGTACCAAACACACTACCCCCTGCGGGTGGGGGACGCACATGTAGAATACACCCGCGGTATCCCCTGCCTGTCGTAAGAGGCGACTACCGAGCTCGGTAGCTGCAGTCGCTTAAGTGCAGCCATTATCCAGTAATCGGGAGATAGTGGGTTCGAGCCCCACTGTCGGCAGCCCTGAAGATGGTTTTCCGTGGTTTTCCCATTTTCACACCAGGCAAATGCCTGGGCTGTACCTTAATTAAAGCCACGGCCGCATCCTTCCCATTCCTAGGCCTTTCTTGTCTCATCATCGCCATAAGACCTATCTGTGTCGGTGCGACGTAAAGCAAATAGCAAAAAAAAAAAAAAAAAAAAAAAAGAGGCGACTAACAGGGGCCCAAGTGGCTCTTAACTTGGGAGTGTGGATTGGCGACCATGGGTCCCTTAGCTAAGTCTTGGCATTGCTTCCACTTACTTGTGCCAGGCTTATCACTTTCGTCTATCCTATCCGACCTCCCCTGGTCAACTCTTGTTCTTTTCCGACCCCGACGATATTAGAGCATTCGAGGCCTAGGGAGTCTTTCATTTTCACGCCCTTCGAGGCCCTTGCCTTTCTTCGTCCGTTACTTCATTTTTCGAAGTGACGGATCCCTTCTTTCTTCTTTTTTCTCTCTCTTTACACCCTGTGGGTGGGGGACGCAGACGAATAATACACCCACGGTGTCCCCTGCCTGTCGTGAGAGGCGACTAAAAGGGGCGACCAAGGGATGATTGAATTAGAACCATGACACTACTTTTGATTCGTACCATCATGCGGGGAACACCATGGGTTGCCTGTACTTGCGAGTACTACCACTAAATTAGATACGAAATAGGTTAGTGATTAGTAGCAGTAAAGAGGCTGGCCTGGGGGTTTCCAGTACCCGTGCGTCGTACCCATGTGAGCAACACCGCGGGTCTTGACGTAGCCTGTGAGTTGTACCGCTATATGAGCGGCACCGTGGTTCTGCGTTGCCTGTGATTAGTACCCGCTATGTGAGGAACACCACGGGATAGTGCGAGTGTCTGTGGTTAGTACACCTAGGTGAGGAAACTTATCGGTTTGCGTTGGCTATGAGTGGCGCCATTGTGTGAGAAACACCATAGGTCTGCGTTCCCTGTACGAAGTGCAATACTTGTGAGTAGTACCATCTTGTGTGGAACACCGTGAGTCTTCGCTACTTTTGATTAGTACCCCAACATGACAAATACCATGGTTCTACTTTACTCGCGACATGTACCATTCTGTGGGGCCTTGCACGTGGATTTTGCACCCCTTTAGACATCAAGCATAATTGTGCTTTATAAGTGTAATACTATTATACTATTGTACTATAATACTATAATACTATAATACTATTGTACTATTATTTACGATCTTTTTTTGAGTCCGATCCACTGTTTTTTGTTTTTTGTTGGGTTCATGTCCATCCATTCATTCTTCATGACATTTTTTATTTTATTTTGGTCAGTGGATGAATGTGAATTTTTGTTATTTCATTTCGTACCATTAGACCCCTTTAAACAACAAGCATCATCATCATCTGTCCACTCGTCAACATTTTCATATCCTCATAATTCAGGGGAACTACCGTCGTCTTCGAAGATGTAACTGTTGAAAACATAGTCACACCATTCAGTTAATTTTCAAGTAACAATGGAACAATCGTCTGCCTCTTGAATGAACAAAAAAGGGAAGTCCAAAAATGAAATGGCGTATGGCTTTTAGTGCCGGGAGTGTCCGAGGACAAGTTCAACTCGCCAGACGGAAGTCCAAGAAGCATATTAAATATTTCCTAACTTCTGAACTCTCTACAGAGAACGCTTCCCACATTTGCGATACTTGTTTTGTCATAAGTGGACAGTACAACGCAAAATTTTAAGCTACATATAGCAGACACGTAAACTCCCGCATACAAAGTTTTTACCTGTGCTTTTAACATTTGTATGATATTTTGTTATAGAAATTCTCTTATGAGACTACCGGCTTGTATGCAGACGCTGTATATGGCGCAGTACGAAAGAGGGACATCTTTGACAGAGTACTGTTATCTGTTCCAAGGGACAAGTGGCATCACATTAATAATTTCGTGTGGCTATTTCTAGCCGAGTGCAGCCCTTGTAAGGCAGACCCTCCTATGAGGGTGGGCGGCATCTGCCATCTGTGGGTAACTGCGTGTTATTGTGGTGGAGGATAGTGTTGTGTGGTGTGTGGGTTGCAGGGATGTTGGGGACAGCACACACACCCAGCCCCCGGACCATTGGAATTAACCAATGAAGGTTAAAATCCCCGACCCGGCTGGGAATCGAACCCGGGACCCTCTGAACCGAAGGCCGGTACGCTGGCCATTCAGCCAACGAGTCGGTCGGCATCACATTAATAGAAGGCTTTTGAGGAGGCAGTAGTAGAAAGACACCTTGCTTCATGACTACATTAGAGGATCAAGATAATTGCATATAATAGCATGTCGGAAACGTGTCTCCTTGGCACCATTAGTGATTTGAAATTACAAGCAACATCTTCAGTGGAGAGCCTCCAGATTTGTAAAATTTTTGCTGCATCTCTTTGGCTATCTCTATTTTCAAATCTATTTGTCAAAACTGTCAAGACCCCGGACATTTCTTTCAATTCTTCTACTTCGTCTCTTTGCGATTTCTTGGGGTTGTCACTTTGTATTTATTTAGCCCAGTTTTTCGGCCGGATGCCTTTCCTGACGCCAACGGAGGATGTGTTTACTGTTGCGTGTTTCTGTAGTGGTTGTTAGTGTGATGTGTTGTATATAGACGAAGTTGTGTGTTAGGACGAACACAAACAGATAAAGTTAAAATCCCGACCCGAACCGACCGGAAATAGAACCTGCGGCCCTCCGAACCGAAGGGCAGTACGCTGAACATTCGTCCAAGGAGCTAGACATTTCTTTTCTGTTAATTCTAATTTGCTCTAATACGATGTTGCCGCTATCATTCTCTTCTTTTTCAAGAAGCTGGTTCTTGACGCTTATGAAACTTAGTTTTTATATTAGTTATCTTTATAATCGCCTTGAATTGCGTGAAGTATTCGAGATTAAGTTTTTATTGGCGTTTATTGCGATTTCTTCCAGTCATTAGACGCTTCACTTATGATTACTTCGCATATTATTGCAGTAACGTTCTTATCACACAAGATAATAGCAGTCAATCTGATAATCCGGAACACCATCATCGTAGTGTAGGTGACCCTGGTTTTGATTACCCGTGATATTTTATGGTATGTGGTACGAAACAAGGTTACTAAGTCTAGTGAGGACGGACATTTGTCAATAGGGGTAGAAGTTTGGGCACATGAACGTATGTCGCGTATTACAGAAAATATGTTTACTAGGGTGGTACAGAGACTTCTACAGAGCACCGATAATCTTGAATCAGATCATTGGTTGGAATAGTTCCGTGACTGAGACGAACAGCGTGCAGCACACATTTACAAAAGCGATTTACGTCATTCCCTTCTTTGTACAAAATTGTGATCTTTTTCAGTGAGAATGAATGATGTCTTTTAACTGTCACAAACTTCGATACAATGTACGACTGTGTACATTAACTTCGAATGAACAAAGCTTACATCACCCGACGACTTTCATTTTGAATGCGAACTGGAAAGTACACCAGTAAACAACTGAGGTCGTCGTAAAACTAGAGTTTACCGGGCAAGTTGGCTGTGCGGTTACAGGACG
The DNA here is from genome assembly GCF_040414725.1 of Anabrus simplex. NCBI lineage: Eukaryota > Metazoa > Arthropoda > Insecta > Orthoptera > Tettigoniidae > Anabrus > Anabrus simplex. Next base: position 301,190,414 of record NC_090268.1, on the reverse strand, counting down.
CGCAGCTGTGAGCTTGGGGATAGTGTGTTCGAAACCTACTGTCGGCAGTCCTGAAGATGGTTTATCTTGGTTTCCCATTTTCACACCAGGAAAATGCTGAGACTGTACCTTAATTAAGGCCACGGCCGCTTCTTTCCCACTCCTAGCCCTTTCCTGTCCCACCGTCGCCATAAAACCTATCTGTGTCGGAGCTTCGTAAAACAGCTTGTAAAAGAAAAAACAAACTTATTACGTAAACCAAAATGAAGGTTGTTAATGGCTTGTGTCATGTGTTAGTTAGTCACCTGTTTGAAAGGCGACGGCGGTGGAAGATGGATAATGCCAGTGACTTTCAAAGAATGGGGCATCGGAAGGTTGAGATTTTTTTTGATTATAGGCATCTTGACGTTCCACCCCACAAATTCTTAGCTCGCGATGTAGGCGGTGAGGACAGTGGTCAAAGTCGCGGCTTTCGGTTCAGAAGATCCGAGGTTCGACCTTCGCCTGGGACGGGGATTTTATCCGGTTGTAGTTACTACTTGTGGCCCGGGTGTTAGCGATTGTATGAATACAAATTTCTTCATATAGACAGTGAACAGCACACTTCACTAACAACAACCACCACAGGAACACGCAATAGTGAATACTGTACATCCCTCCACATAAGCTTAGCCGTATCTAGTCCACATATGTGACATAGTTCACACCTGCGAACCCACCAGCGTGTGAGGAAAGGGGCAGAGAAATAATAATAATAATAATAATAATAATAATAATAATAATAATAATAATAATAACAATAAAGACTAAATCTTTGCCTGCGTTCCAACTTGTTTCGTTATAATCTCGATCAGTCGTGTGTCTGATGACTAGTGCGAAGAAAGAAGAGTGACGAAGAGGGCTCACTCTGTGTAATAAATGTTTCTATTTCTTTTCTTTACCAATACAGGATATAGGAAGTGGTCCAAGTTAAAGCTGGCGGTCCTCTTCTATATATTAATAACACGGAGACCTTGGCCCACATACTTTCGACGTGCTATGTATGCATGCTAGCGCGGCAGGTCACTGTTCGCTTCATAGCCACCTTCCTGGTCCTGTTTCCGCACCACCAACTGCCGTGCGCTGTATTTAGGCAGTCAGGATGTACAAGACTGAAAGCCATCATACACAATCTTTGTGAACGATTAGCGCTTCAAGAAATATAAACTAATCAACGTACCGACTAAGGACCCTTACACACTCCAGGAACACTCTATGACTCGACCGTCTCTCGTTGAGAAAAGAGAGGCATGCAGGGACTGTTCAGGCTCTGTGAGCGACTTCTGTTTATTTTTCAAACGTGGCAATTCTTGGAATTCTATCTTTCGAATAACATGGAATTCGATCGTTGATTACTCTCAAGGGGGAGGTTGAGAGGATATTACATTTTTTTCTCAGTACATTGGTGGAACCCGCGGAAATTGGCGTGTTCGTGCTGCTCACTGTATTTCTTGCAAAGAAGAAAAGAAAGAGGAGGAGGCAGTATGTGCTCATCCTTTAAATTCACGATCCTCAATCCGGATCCTTTAGTAGTCGAAATTGCTCAGACACCTGGAGAAGATTTATGATTGTCTTGTTCAGCATCCAAAATACTTATTACTTTCGTCATTGCACCGAAGGTCCATGCGATTAATATGAACACCCAGATACTACCATCTTCTTTATGTATGTATGTATGTATGTATGTATGTATGTATGTATGTATGTATGTATGTATGTATGTATGTATGTATGTATGTATGTATGCATCTTTTAAATAATTTATTAACAGCATGCTCCATTACAAAAAGTAATACTGCATGCTTGTATATACATAATGACAGTACTAATTAATACCCTATATACAATTATTTACATATGACTTTTGTCAATATTACTCTTAACTGCTAACTCGTTGTAAGATGTCAACATTTATTTTATTTACAAATTTATAAAAATCCTTTGGGTGTTTGTCCACGAGTTCGTATTTCTCCACTGGCCGATGGCCCACTGACTTAGTAACACTCCTACAAAGTTAATCTCTCTCGGAGTTGAGTAATTTACACTCCCAAAGAATATGGTCATCTGTCTGACGATTTGTTTCACCGCACACACATGTAGGGTCATTTGTTATTTTAAACCTAAAGAAGTATTCTCCAAATTTTCCGTGGGGTTTGGTCATGGCTGTCATGTTATGACTTAGGTTTAATTTAGTTTTCTGCATCCGGGAGATAGTGAGTTTGAATCCCACTGTCGGCAGCCCTGAAGATGTTTTTCCGTGGTTTTCCATTTTCACACCAGGCAAGTGTTAGGGCTGTACCTTAGTTAAGGCCACGGTTGCTTCTTTCTAACTCCTACGCCTTTCGTAACCCATCGTCGCCATAAGACCTATCTGTGTCTTTGCGACATAAAGCCACTAGCAAAAAAATAATTTAATTTGCAGTCTACTCCGAACATTAGGAAAGTATGCTTTTGTTATGCTTCCGTTTGTAGTGTTTTCCCACTCGCTCTCCCACGATCGAATGGTTTCCGCCCTCAGGTCTTGTTTGATTGTACAGATAGGTGTTCGGTATTAAACCATTCCTATGTATGTATGTATGTATGTCTGCCAAGCATACTGAAGTGCACACACCAATGGATCCTACGGATTACACTCGCACGCCATTCATAACTGGGACTGGCTATATACGGAATGGCGTTACCGGCATCGCACGCATCTCACGAGAGATCCTCAAAGCCCACTGCGGGGGACACACGCACAGGCTTTTCATCTCCAAAATCGGATTATACTTATGTCCACGCATCCCTTCGTCTTTTTTACGGCAGGGTGGCCATCATCTATAGTTGCTACCGAGCCGACCCCCAAAAAACATAGGTTGACGCCTCGTTGGCTGTCGCCATGTACACCTGCGCCATCCTAGACATTGTTCCAGCCATCTCCGAAGATGATATCTACACCGCCATCCGCTCCGCTGGCTTCTGCATACATGACGCCTACCGGCTATTGGACGGCACCAGTTCATTGCCATCTCCACTGATTCTTCTCTACATACCAACGTTAGACGACCAGCAGCGTCTCATCGACGCCGCCGTATCCGCTCATAACCGTTTCTAGCCCGTGGAATCTACTCCTCCATCCATACTTGCCCAACTCTCCGCCGACCCCACCACCCTCCCCGTCGTCCACATGCCGCCGACCATAACCTCGCAACAACCCACATCGACTTTCTCTTCCCTTTCCCCTACAACAACTATCACTACCATGACTTCTACCACGACGCCTTTGTCCTCCTCTAATATACCGGCTACATTTGTCACGACTTGCCACCCATCGCCCATTATGACCTCCTGCCTTCCACTTTCTACATTTTCAACAACGATAAACCCCTCCCTCCTCCTAACAACCTCTTGGCATTCACCGACTCAACGCCGCCTTCGCCTCAATCATCGCTTCAAGACAACGTCACAGCAGCACCACCGTCATCATCGCCCACGCAGCAATCCACATCTCATCATGGTCTCCCCAGCGGTGTGATCCGTGGACTCGACCCTTCCATCTCCAGCCAGGGCATCCTACAAGAACTTCACGCTCCCTACCTATGATGAATCCTAATTGTGAATACGGCACACAAATTCAATTCCCGAGCCAGATGAATTAACCAATGAAAGTTAAAGTACCCGACCCTACCGAGAATCAAACCCGGGTCTCTTTGGACCAAAGGCCAGTACGCTAACCATTTAGCCATGGAGCTGGACAACATCCTTCTTATGCGAGACTCCGTGACGCGTTGGAACAGCACATGTTCCCTAAAGGCCACGTGGATCGAGTCATAGGAAGAAGTCGAGGAGGGTCTCATTTCAATACCCAGAACACCTGCCGCGCCATGCACAGACTTTGATCCCGAAGCCTGGTTGTCCTTCCCTTCAAGGTAGTCCTCTACTCGTCTGATACGTTGTTGTCAACGTTTCGGAAGATGTTAGGGTTTTTCATTTTATACGCCGCAGCCTTCTAGATAATTGCAGTGTCGTAGTCACCTCCCTTTCAACGTTCTTTACTGCCGGAGAAAGAGAAAAAACACTCGACATCTCAACAGATGTAGAGGACATTGTGGAATAGCTGTCACTTTGTGTTTAGAAAAGAAATCGTAGCCTGACGTTGGCACCCTTTCCAAAGTGCACATCGGTCATGAAGAGCGAGTTGCAACCGCGCTGAAAGTACGCTTCCAAGAGGATTTTAGAATAATTGACGTCAAGGGCCGTTCTATATGTCGCTGCTGATAGTCTGTTGTGCTACTCCGTCAGGGCTCTCCAGAACGGCGTAGATACAAATTAATCAGGTTATACCTACTTGGGGACAAAACATGACGCCCTCCGTTCCTGGAAGCGAGCTGGAAACCAGCTGTCAATCACACCCTGCATCCTGCTGAGTTAACGAGTTATAAGTGTTCCTTGTTTAGTGTAGAGAGGTTGCCAAACTACTTTCTTCCCCACTCTCTTCAGTCTCTACTCTTTATTCGTGTCGAGCGCAGTAGACGACTTGGCAACTCCGGCTACAGTAGATGTAGTGAATCTTATAAGCCGCTAATAGACACCGGGCTGCCGCTGGAGAGAAGTGCTGTGAGGCAAGATCGTCATGTTTTGTCCCGAAGTATACCTTATTCCCTAATTGTACAACGTCATTATTTACTCTCATAACTGCAGTAGCGTGTAATCTTCAGTGCAGTGTGTTGTACTTGGTGGTTTAACATCTCACGAACACATGCAGGTCTTCGCTATGCTAGAATGAGTAGGACTAGGACCGGTAAGGGAGTAGCTGTGGCCTTAATTAACGTGGAGTCCCAATATTTGCCTAGTGTGAAATTGAGAGACCAATGCAAAGTTACAGCCTCGCAACCCAGTTCACTCGATTAATTCAACTCACTCCACTTCAAGATCGATGGTACTGAAATTGTTGAGATGAGGTTTGAGACATCTTAAACAGCAATCTCTTTGTGTTAATATTCTAAACGTTGAGATAGTTCGCTTTGCAACTGGAAAGTTTTGAAGAAAGTATGTTTACTACTACTTCAGTTTGCAGAGTTTTCCCCTCTAATTTTAGGGTAACCATGGTTGCTGTGAAAATTAATATTTCGATTGATATCGCTCAATTGTTCTCAACGTTAAGATCTTGAAAATAGCTATTTTCAATATTTCGCCGTAATAATAATAATAATAATAATAATAATAATAATAATAATAATAATAATAATAATAATAATAATAATAATAATAATAATAATGGTTTTCCGTGGTTTCCCATTTTCACACCAGGCAAATGCTGGGGCTGTACCTTAATTAAGGCCACGGCCGCTTCCTTCCCACTCCTAGCCCTTCCCTGTCCCATCGTCGCCGTAAGATCTATCTGTGTCGGCGCGACGTAAAACCACTAGCAAAAAAAAAAAAAAATAATAATAATAATATATATGCTATTAGTTCGGCGCGTCGACCTATGAAGATCTTTTGCCATACTTGCACCATATGTGAGGAAACTTGCGTGTATTGTGTAAATGGCGGAAGTGTAAAGTGTTGAATGTGAGGAAAGGAACGTTAAGGACGACACAAACACCCAGTCCTCAGGCCAGGGATATTAATCGTTGACAATTAAAAACCCCTGACCCGGCCGGGAACCCGGGGCTGCCGGGTGACAGGCGGACGCGTTGTCCCCTACACCGCGAGGCCGGACAGCGTAATAATATAGATTTATATTTTCTTCTCACGATTTGTAAAAGCTTCAACGATATAATCTTAAGGAGATATCAGTGAATTGACCCGAAATACGATTATTATAACTTGAGTGACAGGCGTTCATAATCTTAATGGAATCTTCCGTGCTAACATCAGTGATTAGCTGCTTGCGATAAGATACAGAAGTCCGACTCGTTGGCTGAATTGTCAGCGTACTGGGCTTCAGTTCAGAAGGTCCCGGGTTCGATTCCTGGCCGGTCGGGGATTTTAACCTTCATTGGTTAATTACATTGGCCCGGGGGCTGGATGTTTGTGCTGTCCCCAACATCCCTGCAACTCACACATCACAATAACACGCAGTTACCTACGCATGGCAGATGCCGCCCACCCTCATCGGAGGGTCTGCCTTACAAAGGCTGCACTCGGCTAGAAATAGACACACGCAATTATTATTATGAGATACAGAATAATAGTTACCTCGGAGGTAGAAATAATGTTTGTCCCATTCCTTTATTTGCGTCTGGTGTGGTTTACGACTGGTTGGAGAGCGTGACATCTGACTGGTATACGGCTTCTCACCAAGGCGCCCTCAGTTCGAATTTTGACCAATGCGTGTGGAACTTTTGAAATGATAAGCTACGTTCGTATGGCTCAGATTCGAAGTAAAACTAGAGACGCTGAGGCTAAAACTTCAAGTATACTTTTTGATAGGTAAATTACAAGGTCGTCAGCCTCTCTGCTGTAGTGGTTAGTGTAATTAGCTGCCACCCCCAGAGGCCCGGTTTCGATTTCTGGCTCTGCACGAAATTTGAAAAGTGATACGAGGGCTGGAACGGGGTCCACTCAGTCTCGTGAGATCAACTGAGTAGAGGTGTGTTCGATTCTCTCCTCAGCCATCCTCGAAGTGGTTTTCCGTGGTTTCCCACTTCTCCTCCAGGCAAATGACGGGATGGTACCTAACTTAAGGCCACGGCCGCTTCCTTCCCTCTTACTTGTCTATCCCTTAAAATCTTCCTATCCCCAACAAGGCCCCTGTTCAGCATAGCAGGTGAGGCCGCCTGGGCGAGGTACTGTCCTCCTCCCCAGTTGTATCCCCGACCCAGAGTCTGACACTCCAGGACACTGTCCTTGAGGCGATAGAGGTGGGATCCCTGGCTCAGTCCGAGGGCAAAGCCAACCTTGGACAGTAAACGGATGAATAAGAAGGAGAAGAAGAAGAAATTACAAATTCGATGGTACTAAGATAGTTTAGTTCAGGGTTCAGACATTTCAACGGCATTTTAATTCTCTTTGTGTCAGTATTGCACTTTAGGATCCCACCGGCTCACAATATCTGTATTTCTACAATTGTGTGTGTTCCATTGTTCGTATTATCTGCAGAGGCGGGTGATGAGACTTACAGTACCTCTGAATGTCTTTAACACCAAGTGAGTTGGCGGTGGGGTTAGGGTCGTGTGGCTGTGAGCTGTCATTCGGTAGATGGGGCGATTGAACCACACCGACGGTCGTCCTGAAGATGTCTTGCCATGGTTTCCAATTTTCACACAAGGAAAATAATGGGGCTCCACCGTAATGAAGACAGTAGATGCTACATTCTCAATCCTCGCCATTTCCCATTCTTGCTTCGCCGAAAACCTTCGATGTGTTAGTGCGAAGTTAAACCACTAGCCAAAAAAAATGTCTCAAACGTTTCTGGAGACGACTGTTTTGATACGTTAGTTTAACCCTGGCAACTCGATAAGTTCTAGACACAAAAAGCAGTATTAGCGAGGTTCTATATACGAGGGTTGATTCAGAAATCATGCCAATTGTTTCATACTCTCGAAATAGCTTCAACATAACAAATGTACTAAGTGAATTTGGAAGTGTATGAGAAAGACATTTTAAAAGTGGGCGTTTTGGCCGTGCGGTTAGGGCCGCGCAGTTGTGAGCTTTCATCCGGGAGATAGTGGGTTCGAATCCCACTGTCGGCAGCCCTGAAGATGGTTTTCCGTGGTTTCCCATTTTCACACCAGGCAACTGCTGCTGGGGCTGTACCTTAATTAAGGCCACGGCCGCTAACTTCCCACTCCTAGGCCTTTCCTATCTCATCGTCGCCATAAGACCTATCTGTGTCGGTGCGACGTAAAGCAAGTAGTAAAAAAATATTTTAAAAGTGACGCCACATACGGTAGGGATGCAGGACTCTATGGTTAGGTAAAAGAACAAACAGAGGATTTTGGAATCAGTGTCGTACAAGTTTTTAAAATTTTAATTTACAATTGACTTTACGTTCCACCGACACAGATAGGTCTTACGGCGACGATGTGATAGGAAAGGGCTAGGAGTTGGAAGGAAGCGTCCGTGTTCTTAGCTACAGCCCCGGCATTTGCCTGGTGTGAAAATGGGATACCACAGAAAACAATTTTAAGGGCTGCCGACAGTGGGATTCGAACCTACTATCTCCAGAATGCACGGCCAACTCGCTCTATGTACAAGCCATTTAACATCCTTCAAAGTAGTCTCCTAGGTTGTCCATGGTTCACTGTCATAGACGAGGAAAACGGAATATACCATCGGCTACACGAGATTCGCCATTTGACACTGTGTCATGTCGAAATGTTCGTACAGTGTCTTGTCTGTTGGCAATGGCTCCGTCATTTTGGAAATAAGACCGAATTCGCACGGACTATGTACGAACGCTGTTAGACTTTGATTACTTCCATTTCACGCAGCAGTCTTTAGACAACTGACGGCCTGAATGATGCGCCCATACCCCTTCTACGAGCAGCATTACGTATCTCACGTAACGTACTTTCAAATGCATATATTACATGTTTGGCGTTGGCACATTTTCAGGAAATAAAAAAAAAGTGCCATGATTTACGGATCAATCCTCGTATATTTTCGGAATTGTATGATTTCTGAAATGGCATACATTTTAACCGTTTACGTCATTATCAGAAATTGTTTTTATTATATACTAGCTGTAGTACCTACCGAGCTCGATAGCTGCAGTCGCTTAAGTGCGGCCAGTATCCAGTATTCGGGAGATAGTAGGTTCGAACCCCACTGTCGGCAGCCCTGAAGATGGTTTTCCGTGGTTTCCCATTTTCACACCAGGCAAATGCTGGGGCTGTACCTTAATTTAGGCCACGGCCGCTTCCTTCCCACTCCTAGCACTTCCCTGTCCTCTCGTCGCCGTAAGATCTGTCTGTGTCGGTGCGACGTAAAGCAAGTAGCAAAAAAAAAAAAAAAGCTGTAGTACCCGGCGTTGCATGGTTAGTTTTTTAAAGTTTACCTTTAAAAGTTGTATTACCAATCAGTTACGTGTGAAGTGAATTTTTATAGAATTCCTTTTTTACTTGTTGATTGACATTTTACGATCTAGTGTCCGGCTCCATGGCTAAATGGTTAGCGTGCTGGCCTTTGGTCACAGGGGTCCCGGGTTCGATTCCCGGCAGGGTCGGGAATTTTAACCATCATTGGTTAATTCCTCTGGCACGGGGACTGGGTGTATGTGTCGTCTTCATCATCATTTCATCCTCATCACGACGCGCCGGTCGCCTAAGGGAGTCAAATTGAAAGACCTGCACCTGGCGAGCCGAACTTGTCCTTGGACACTCCCGGCACTAAAAGCCATACGCCATTTCATTTTTTCATTTTTACGATCTAGTATGTAGTTTTGGAGTTTTTTAAATGTGTGTGATTTCAAGTTTTAGATTATTTAATTTTGGAGTAAATCTCTGTCCTTTTGGAAGCTCGAATTGACTGGAAAGTATTTGATACTTTCGAAAATTAATGTGATAACTATATGTATCTAGCCGTCGCACTATAGATACGATGTAGCCTACAGGATTTCAACTGTCAATGAGACTGTCCCCCTCTCGCCCCCCACCCCTAAGAGATAAAAAGTCTGTATTTCACCATTCATCTCACTGACCCCGAAAACTGTGGATTCGACACTGTTTTCGATTATTTTTGTATCTCAAACTCCCCCTCGCCCCCATCCCAAAGGGGGCTGAACTTGAACTTTAAAAAAATTTGGAGTGTCACTGTTCATCTCGCGACCCCGAAAACTTTGGCTTGGATACTATTTTAGATTAGTTTTATAACTTATCTCCCTCGTTCTCCGCCCATAAGGGTGCTAGGGGTGTATTACCCCCACGCGGTTTATCGCCTGATACTGAGTCGTAAGTATACCAAATTTGGTTGAAATCACTACAGTGTTTTAAGAGAAGATGTAATACATAACAATGATTTATATATATATTATTTTTATACTTCACCCCCTTTCCGTCCCCGCCCAAAGTAATATGAGTGCCTTACAAAACAGTATATTTTTCCAGATAGTAAGTCATATGTGTACCAATTTTGGTTAGTAGCTATGCCCAAACGTGCATGCTGTAGAATCCTGGAGCTGACGCTGCCATGGTTACGGCAGTTCATTTCTTTATCCGATTCCTAGAGCAGAGGTAGTTTGGTGCCAGTACCTCCATATCGGTTGGTTTTAGGGCCCGCAGGGCTTACCGAGTTTTGTTCTTTGCGCTAAAGGGCTTAAATTGAGCTTTGTCTCGTCCCTGTACGACAAATTCGATATTTCGCCATTATTGACCTAGTATTTTTATATCACCGTCGTGCCCCCTCCCTCGAATTGTTTTGAAAATAAAATACAGCCCATGTCCCTCAGGGATAATGAATATTTCATCATCATCATCATCATCATCTGTTTACCATCCAGGTTCGGTTTTTCCCTCGGACTTCGCGAGGGATCCCACCTCTACCGCCTCAAGGGCAGTGTCGTGGAGCTTCAGACTCTTGGTCGGGGGGTACAACAGGGGAGTATGACCAGTACCTCGCCCAGGCGGCCTCACCTGTTATGCTGAACAGGAGCCTTGTGGAGGGATGGGAAGATTGGAAGGGATAGGCAAGGAAGAGGGAAGGAAGCGGCCGTGGCCTTAAGTTAGGTACCATCCCGGCATTCGCCTGGAGGAGAAGTGGGAAACCACGGAAAACCACTTCGAGGATGGCTGAGATGGGAATCGAACCCACCTCTACTCAGTTGACCTCCCGAGGCTGAGTGGACCCCGTTCCAGCCCTCGTACCACTTTTCAAATTTCGTGGCAGAGCCGGGAATCGAACCCGGGCCTCCGGGGGTGGCAGCTAATCACGCTAACCACTACACCACAGAGGCGGCCTGAATATTTACATTAGTAAAATAATTTTTAGAATCGGTCCAGTAGTTCCTGAGATTATCCATTACATACAAACTTTACCTCTTTATATATTAGTGTAGATTAGTATAGACTAGCGGGCCCGCGATGCTCTGCAGCATTCCTTACACATAGGTCAGATAACTCGTCTTGATATGCGTGTCGCAGTCATATTGTTTTGCATGCCCTTTTCATTGATACCGGTACATAATAACTGATTCATTCGTAATGTAGTTTAGAACACTTCTTTCCATACAACATTTTCTGTGCTTCGACCATTCGGCAGTATCTGGTTCTTAACGTTTTCAAACGATCTTGCCCGAGATGATAGTGCAGGATACAATTGGCCGTGACTGAATTATGGTTCGGGTAAGTTGACTACCCACTTTTTCAAGAGTTTGTCCCTGCGATTTATTAATGCTCATACAGAAGGCTAGTCGACTTGATACCTTCCCGCCTGTACGTACGTAGAGTGTTTTCTCTTAGCTGCATGTAAGTTCGTATTAGGAACGATCTGCCATTTGTTGAGTATGTTTAGAAACTGGGAGAATCAAAGAGTATCTAGCATCATTCTGTGGTGTAGTGGTTAGTGTGATTAGCTGCCACCCCCGGAGGCCCGGGTTCGATTCCCGGCTCTGCCACGAAATTTGAAAAGTGGTACGAGGGCTGGAACGGGGTCCACTCAGCCTCGGGAGGTCAACTGAGTAGAGGTGGGTTCGATTCCCACCTCAGCCATCTTGGAAGTGGTTTTCCGTGGTTTCCCACTTCGCCTCCAGGCGAATGCCGGGATGGTACCTAACTTAAGGCCACGGCCGCTTCCTTCCCTCTTCCTTGCCTATCCCTTCCAATCTTCCCATCCCTCCACAAGGCCCCTGTTCAGCATAGCAGGTGAGGCCGCCTGGGCGAGGTACTGGTCATTCTCCCCAGTTGTATCCCCCGACCAAGAGTCTGAAACTCCAGGACACTGCCCTTGAGGCGTTAGAGGTGGGATCCCTCACTGAGTCCGAGGGAAAAGCCGAACCTGGAGGGTAAACAGATGATGATGATGATGATGATGATCTAGCATCATCTTCGATCGTCAGAGGAAGTGCATACTCTCTGGCTTGACAGGCAGTAATCAAACATGGCTGCATGCAGTGACATTATTAAGGATGTTTAGATCAGAATATTAATGAAAGTGTTTTAGTCGCTAAGTACAGAATGTATTTCGGGTTAGGGTAAGCCATCGCCTGCAATTCTTGGAGTGATCATTTAATGATTTGATTTTATGGTTATTCAAAGTTGGCTGATTCACCGGAGGGTAATTCTGGAGAGAATAAAAGAGAAACGATGTAAATCGGTCCAGCAGAACGATGATGCGGATGCTATTTGCTTTACGTCGCACCGACACAGATATGTCTTACGACGACGATGGGATAGGAAAGGCCTAGGAATTGGAACGAAGCGGCCGTGGCCTTAATTAAGGTACAGCCCCGGCATTTGCCTGGTATGAAAATGGGAAACCACGAAAAAGCATCTTCAGGGCTGCCGACAGTGGGGCTCGAACCCACTATCTCCCGATTACTGGATACTGGCCGCACTTAAGCGACTGCAGCTATCGAGCTCGGTTCCAGCAAAACGGACGGACGCATTTGCCAAAGCTGTTCTTAGTAAAATGTTTTAATATATAGATACCGTTGGATGAAATACTTCTTCATAGGAAGAGGAGTTAGGGGTTGGAATAATTTTGATAAATTTCCAATTTCTTCGACATTATTTAAGAAAAGAATAGGTAAACACACGATAGGGAATCTGCCACGTGGGCAGATCAGTGGTGTTTGATTGATGACCTAGGTATTAACAAAACGTTATTGGAACCAATGACTGTAACATTAAATTATTTAAAATTGCATTAGTGCATTTACGTTCCTTAGATCTTAGGTTGACAAACAAAATTTGTTTAGAGTGGCCTACCTCTCGGCGCTCAGCACTGTTTCATCCTAATAGCATGACAGAAAATTTGCTCCGCTCTGCACCAAACAGACCATAGTGGCTTAAACCGTGCTACGTGCATGTCGGACTTACCCTGGCCTGTTGATCACGGCACGTGCGTGACGTCATTTATCATTGGGATGCGTATCACTTGCGTGCTATAAACCACTTTGGATGTTGCGTGCCAATTCTGGGCTGCGTACAAAGGCGTCTCGTACTTCCTCTATGCTCAATACCAGTCGTCCTTGCCAAGTCTGAGCCAGTTCTAAAGTGTTTCTCAGGTAGCCTGCTCACTATAAGAAGACTAAATACTGATTTTTATGTGTATTTTGCGTCGCTCCTTGTATCAGTTCTTAATAATAATAATAATAATAATAATAATAATAATAATAATGGCGTGTGGCCTCCGGCGAGGCCTAGTCCACGTCTTAGAATTGACATCGATGGACAGCCTACGTGTCTGTGACGATGGGGCCCTGCCTGGTATGAAATCTAATATTGAAGACGGCACAGACACCCAGTTCCCGAACCAGAAGAAATAACCAATGAAGGTTAAAATCCAAGACCCAGCCGGGAATGGAATTTAGGACCCCTTAGATCGTAATAATCACCCATAATTGACATCACGACAGATATGAACCACTCTAGAGAATGCTAAACCTACATTTGCAGTATAATGTATTGCTAAAAAGAGACCAGTGACAATTTGAATTATTAAACATAGGCCTACAAGGAAATCAAAGTTTCATCAGGCGGAGCTGGTAAATCTACTAAAGCATTATTAGCAGTTTTTAATAAAGGGTGAGAAGTTCGTATAGGATTGATCATTAGCATTTTTGTCGTACAGGGCCTTGAAAGATGCTTGTGATTTTTACAATTACGATTAAAGTGAGAAATGAGTAATTTCCTAATATTAAGGTAACTGAGTGATTAGGTTTATTATAAAGTTTAACGAGGTTGGGTGTAGCCTCTGTATTTAAAATACTGGTTGTTAAATCAATAGATGTTAAATCTATATTTTTTGTAAATAGATTTCAGAAATATGGGTCTGTAATTGATGAAATTACTAAAATTAAAGTAAATGATAACAAAATTATGATTTTGTATAGAGGTATAGAATAGTTTATTAGAATCTAAACTAGTGATGTACATAAAAAGTACTAACATTCCCCCTAGGAAAACTAAGAACAAGATATAAGGAAACCATAAAGAAGATGATACAGTATTTTCACTACAGTTATAAAATAATACATGTTTGTATAATAACAATTAGGGTTATAGCAAGAGGGTGACTAGCTTGGGCGAAGATTAAACTATTAAGGAAATTGAAAATAAGGATTCTTATATTTATAAATCAGAGGGTAGTTTAGTGTAAAATATTAATTTTGGGGTTTAATGAGACGAGTATTCTTTCCTCTGAGTTTTAGAAGCTTACTAAACAGTTTGCTAATGAGCTGGACTTACTTTCTAATTCCTTAGGTTGATTGATTGATTGATTGATTGATTGATTGATTGATTGATTGATTGATTGATTGATTGATTGATTGATTGATTGATTGATTGATTGATTGATTGATTGATTCCTTACCGAGCAAGTTGGCAATGCGGTTACAGTCACGTAGCTACGAGCTTGCATTCGGGAGATAGCGGATTGGAATTCCACTGTCGTGAGCCCTAAAGGTGGTTTCTGTGTTTTCCCATTTTCACATCAGACTGTTTCTTAATCAAAGCCACGTTTGCTACTCTCCAAATCTTAGTCCTGTACCATTCATGCGTCGCCGAAAACCTTCGATATGTTAGTGTGACATTAGGGGAAAAAAATGCTTTGATTTAGAAGTCGATTGTCCATCTAAAGTGTGTATACCATGCATGTTTATGTATATCTGGTTGAACAGAAGCGTTTTTATCTTCCATAGCATAATTACTCAACGCTGGTTAGGCACGGGGTGTGGAATTACTTAACAGCAAACTGAAGAAGCGCCAAACCCAACTAACAATGGGAGGCCATATGTGTGGGGTCACAGATTTTATTCCAACTTCGGGAGGTTGATCTGCGTCAAATTACGTTGCTTGCAAGTACGTTTAGCACTCTGGTCTAGTGGTCAGCATTCTTGACTTTCCCTTGGGGGTCTTTGGTTCGAGGAGCGCCAGTACCTGATTTCTACTTTTTGTTTTCTTCTCCTATTGTGTTTTTCTATTTTTCTGCGACATAATGTGAAAGTGATTTATGAAATTCCGAAGAGAAGATATTGCAAACTTGTACAGTTAACATTGTAAATAAAACTTTCTCAAAACAGTTCTTTAATACTCGTTTATACTTTTCTGATTTTATTATTAAAACGTTAACACTGCCATGCTGTCCGACTCGTTGGCTGAACGGTCAGCGTACTGGCCTTCGGTTCAGAGGGTCCCGGGTTCGATTCCCGGCCGGGTCTGGGATTTTAACCTTAATTGGTTAATTCCAATGGCACGGGGGCTGGGCGTATGTGTTGTTTTCATCATCATTTCATCCTCATTACGGCGCGCAGGTCGCCTACGGGAGTCAAATAGAAAGACCTGCACCTGGCGAGCCGAACCCGTCATGGGATATCCCGGCACTGAAAGTCATACGACATTTCATTTTACTACCATGCTCTCTCTGTCTGTTATCGTAACTGCACCAGTGGTTATAAAAATACTAGTAAAAGCGAAAGATTTGTTAAGCTGTGAGTGGCAAGACGAGTTTATGATAGACTTTTCATTCAATCTGTGCATTCCCTAGTCCATATCGACAAAGAAAAATCATATAAAAGAATGAGAAAATGGAAGAAGAAAACAAAATTACCACCATTAAACTAGTGGCGCTCCATGTATTCAAACGCAAATTGCCAACAAGTATTTAGGTTGTTTAATTTATTTTTCTTTTTTGCTATTTTGCTTTACGTCGCACCGACACAGATAGGTCTTATGGCGACGATGGGAGAGGAAAGGCCTAGGAAGTGGAAGGAAGTGGCCGTGGCCTTAATTAAGGTACAGCCCCGGCATTTGCCTGGTGTGAAAATGGGAAAGCACGGAAAACCATCTTCAGGGCTGCCGACAGTGGGGCTCGAAGCCACTATCTCCCGATTACTGGATACTGGCCGCACTTAAGCGACTGGTTATTTAATTTATGGGGCCATTTTCTCGTTAAATAAAGATCAATGGCACAAGCCGTCGGACACGTATCACTTTATTTTGACGCATTTGACCTTCTTCTTCTTACAGCTTCACATTTAAATACTCGGGATAATATAGTCAACATCCCTCCTGAGATGGATATGAAATATATTCTCTTGTTAAAAAAATCATGTCTAGCGAAACACACTGAGCAGCATTGCTGAAAAGTGTTTTAATGTCGTTTGAATGGATAAGAACTTGGATTATTATTTACATTATCTGGAAAGTTAAGTGTTTGTGACCCAAAATCGGTTCATAGTAGCAGGATTTTAACTGGGAGTAAAGATCTTTTAAGTTTTAAAATGTATCAAAGGAATAGTGAATAATCAGAGACGCCTTCCATTAAGTACAAACATGTCTAATGATTAATGAATAATGAATAATGGGAGACGTCTTCCATTAGGTACAAACATGTCTAATGATTAATGAATAATGAATAATGGGAGACGTCTTCCATTAGATACAAACATATCTAATGATTAATTAATATAACTTAAGTCTTACCAGGCGACATTAATACATTCACTGCTTTCTTTACACTCATGTACCAGTCAATAACTTCTTGGACTGGCGCTTACAGTGTAGGCAACACAATGTACACCTATGTACGTGTTGCAGTCAATATTTTCGTGGACTGGCACTAACAGTTCAAGGATCACATAGTCCTTTTCCCGTCGCGATAATCCGGGCGATTTCGACTTCATCATCACAAATGTTTTGCTAGTGGATTTGCCAAATTTTTGGCAGAACTTGAAATTTTCCCGTTGCTCAAACTACGACATTCTCAAGTTCCGCCGCTGACTCAACTACCTTTCACAACAGAGATTGTAGTTCTCCTTATAGTGTATGCACGCAACTACCTCTTGCTAGGACAAGCGAAGAACTGTCACGGCAAAACACTGCGCTGTAGTGCACCACAGTGACACTAGACAGCCAGTCCACTACTACGCATATAAAATTATAAAGTTGTCTGTACACTTCATATCCTTACCTCGTACTGTAACCTTTCCAAGGCATCTGTACATAAACCAGTTACCATTGTTCATAAATATGACGTTAGAATGGAGCACCATCGGTGAGCTTCGAACTCAGCCCGGTTTGTCGAAGCCTCACCCTCCCCTACTGGAATAGTTCGCTAGCCGAGTCGGTATCGCATTTTCGGGTCTGTGGACTGTCCGATGGGGCGGTAAGTCCTTTAGTAATAGTCTCTATAGTAGGGGGAAAAGTTAATTATGAGAGGAATACCATTTCATTACTAATGAGAAGAAATACAATATCTTGTATAATAAATTTTTACTTATACTAGTGAAACACATTATTTACATGGGTATGCCGTGCAAACACTTTACATATATTAACTTGGGTGATCTTAACGTTTAAATGTTCGGTAGTCTTTTCTACACTTCATTATACGTTTAAATATTCAAAATTAAGAAGGCGCTCCCTCTCGAACTATTACACTACCGGTACCACAGACTTAGAGAGGCGTTTTCTCTCTAATTATTTCACTTTACACTTACACTAATCACTTTACACACACATCTATTCAACATAGGCATACCCAGCTGTAATTCTGTTTGTTTGTCGAAAATTAATATATTCAACTTGCATCAAATTATGATATAAGTTTGCTAGTATCGTATGAATTGAAATAGGCAATTTACATTCCCAATCCCTTGAAAGTCGCGTTACAACTGTACTTTAAGTTATACGTTGCCAAATATGCAGTATGACAAACACGCCCATTTCATTAGGATTTTTATCAACACATATATCAGGACATTATTTACACAACGATGTTACCTATGGACAAGCATTTAGCGACTTCAATACCAGACATCATAAACAAAGTATTATAGCACTACCTGCAACCAATGGACAAGAATATATACATTTCACATACACACGACGGACCGCAGGTGGTCTTATTTCACCTGCCGCTTGTGACAGGAGGCCTTACTGTCTCCTGCGATGAACTCAGGACCTTCTGAGACGGGGTATATCTGACCTGGAATTCCCTATACGCTGTGGATAATTAAAGAAATAAATTGGAGGGGTCCTTCATTTAATGCTCATTTGGAATCTCTGCGACGTTGGCTCTTTTTAAATTAACACGCGTAATCTTTGTACCGAAAAGGAAAGAAACTCACTACTTGTCTCTGTTCTATTTCACTGAAGAAAAACGCCTTCACTCCCCCGTTTAAAGGGGCTCATAAAACTCCAGCTGGGAGCTATCCGTGACACCCTTCCAACGAGCGGTCTACTAGCCTTCTCGGGCAATGGCTCCACGGCAAATAATCTATTCACTTCTTTCAATACTAGCCACAAATGGCATCACATAAATCACGGCCCTATATCAGGCCTAATCAACATGTTCACATCACGAGATCCACTTCGTGTACATTACTAAAGAGTTCCGAGGGAACTTAACATTCTCATTTCACACTATATCTTATGGCTACCGCCTGTTCACCCATTTCATTTCTCCTCTCGGTACATTGACTACGATGCAGATTTATTGATGATCTCCTGCCATCAGAGTTCAAGTTAACTTGCGTATTCGCGAACTAATTAGCGATGTAAGATATATACCCCAATCTCATGCTCCATTCGTTGTTCCAGCAGTTTTAATTTCTAGTAAGGAGGATTTCCTAAGAGCTTGTGAAGTACAAAAAAAAATCAGTTACTGAGATATCTTTGAGGACTCCTATTGGCTGTAGAAAGATGATAACTGGAGTCGTTTACGTAGAATTATTTAAGCCCCTTTACTTGACAGTACTTCACACATAATTAATCTGAGGTCCTTAAACTTACGTCATGCATTATCAAACCCTTGTAAAAAAATGGTAGTGAAATATGGTCGTTCCCAAACCATGAAGAAAGTATTCTATAAAAACCCAAATAAAAATGAAATTATAATTATTATCCCTCTGAAATGGCGTGCTTGCAATCTACGTTACATCTAAGTGAAAAATTTACATATTTACAATGGGACACGACCTTCAAAGATATAAATAATTGGAAATGTACTCAGCCTTCTGGATACCACGTTCACAGCTTTAAAGGGAGGCACTCCATGGATTTTAGACTGCTTGCATCACGTCATCGGTGATGTGAAGACCCATGATGACTTCCTGGCAGGTCACGAACATGACGGCTTGATCTGGTATGACGTTCTCGACGTTCTCTGCTACACCAGGCGAAGACAGCTAGGCGTCTGGTTCTCTCTAATATGCAGGCAAAATTCTGGCATTCAGATGGGCGTCGGCGTTCACTCCGGCGTTCACGTAGACATGTAAATGAGGGGAAATTATCTCAAGTGAATACGTTAGTTTATCACACACCACAATTTGAACATATGGTTGGATTTGCTCAATAGCACGAGCATTCCAACCTAATGTCGGTAATGTCCCAGAAGCCCGACATTAATCCCTTCTCATTTATCTATTATTCTTGTAGGCAGCGATTATAGGCCCAGAAATTTCACTAGTTTCCCTAGAAACGACAGTGGTTAGGCCACTAATGTATTAGCATTCTCGTATTCATGACACTTGTTCAGGCCTGTCCTAATGCACTTAGCCGTAAGTCGAGCTCTCACTGTACTGCGGGTTATTTTAACGTGGCGCTGTCCTCAATTAGGTCTAACTGAGCTGTTCACTGACTTTCTTGGTAATTCATATTGATATCAAGCACGTACGCTCCACCCACTTCGCTAACTACGTCACTATATATGTTGGCTGAGCCGTATTAAATTAGACACATAGGAGGCTTGATGTACGACCTTTTTTACACACGGGTATCAGTTATTACGGTTTCGTACCGTTCCTATTTATTAATTTGCGGCACAGTGTACACGCTAACATCTCACTCAGAGGGTGATTATTTCCACATACTCACAGAATTTAATGAATCACTGTATTACACTACTCAAATTACAAGATTATTTCTTCACAAACGACTCACTCACAAGCCACGACGGAATACTACCGTACTGGCATTACAATAAGAACGCACTGGTTGGTGTCTCCTTCTCAGCTCATGAATATATAGGCGCGCTACGCTAGAGATCCGAATGCTGAGGGTGGGGGAAAAAATGCAATCCTTTCTCACACATTGGTCCGTTAGTACGCAACGTACAGTAACGAACAGGATATCGAAATGTAGCTCTTGTATTCCCATCTCCACTGAGTGACTGTTATTAAAATAACTTCGTAGGTTCTGAAGCAATCTTAAAAGCGTCCTTTAGTTTTCTGGCGGTGAATGATGACGAGCACAGGGGATTCCTTGTGTTCCCTGGCACGGCTAGAGTCCAACATCTGTTAGTCATTAAGACGCGCCCTTGTTTACAGCGCAGTTATCTCTCTGTCAGTTAAGTAGAGCACTTCTCGGTCTCATAATTATGCGTAAAATTCCCTGATTCAAATGAATGTTTGCGCTTAATTATCCAGTGGGTATTTTGCGATTTATGAAAATTAACAGAAATAAAACAGCTGAACGCGATAAGTTGGTAGTGGTGGATGAGCGAGGAAAACATGGTATAATGTTAGTTTTCACGTTGGACCTACTCTCTGGGCTCAGTTAGTGACCTAGATTCTTTGTCACGTGATAACGCGTATGGTTTCATCTCGCTCGTGGTGGGAGTGAGAGAGTTTCGAGTACAAGCGCTCTTGCACCGCCTTGCTGCTAATTACCAGCAACTAGAGCTGGGTCGCGCGACTCTGGATATTGCAACTCGAGTCCTGGAGCGGGCAGAAAAATTCTGACTTGGGCAGTTTTTATCGTAGAATGACGCGGAAAACGGCATATTTCATCTCCTGGATATCATGACATACTATAGGTGACGTTGTGAACGGTCACATCCCTCCCCTGCTTAAAATAAGAAAAATCACGTGTAGGGATTTTTCTTACCAATCACATGGTTCTCGTATCATTAAAAGTGAGTGTATCGTAGGATGGCATTTTCTTGTCTTAGAACGTATCTGGACGTAAGGATATGCAAGTATTCTTGGGTCATGATATCTCGTCTTTCCGTGCATGCTAGACAATCTTCATCTCCCGACTCGCCAGTGTTATCATCCATCCCATGGTGATCTTCCAGTTCCATGTAGTTTACTCCATCCATCTCTTCTTCAGGATCCTCCTCATCTGCGACGTCCACTCCGTCGTCGTCCTCGTCTTCTTCTGGAGGTTGTCCTTCATCTTCTAGGTCATCTGGATCGTTTGGATTCTCCTCCGGTAATTGTCCTGGCACATGGTATAGTTTCAGATTTGAGGCGTTATAGATAGCCTCAGTTGTTCCATCCATGGATTGTACCTTGTACGCGTTATTTTCTAAATTTTGAATTATTCGATAAGGCCCAATATACAGCTCTGCAAATTTGTGGTAAAATTTCCGTGGTGGATCCGAAGTTGCGGGACGTTTGACCAATACAAGTTCTCCCACACGTAGAGGTCTGTGGAATCGTTTGCGTCGCAATCGTCGTAACCGCTTCTCTGCCTGTTTCTTCAGAGATTCCAACGTATCTCTCACCCTCAACTCTACTGATGGTCTTGGATCTTCTGGACATGGCACGACATCTTTCCATGGTCTCTCGGGATGTTCGTTGAAGTGCACTACGCTAGGAATCTGCCCTGTCGATTCGTGTACGGTTGAGTTTATGCATTCCATGATGGTTGGAACAACATCTACCCACCGCCAATGCTGTCTCGGGCAATAAATTCTGCAAAATTTCCCGATCTCCCTCATAATCCTTTCAGACGGATTCGATTCTGGATGTCGAATCGAACTCATGAGGTGTTGAATTCCCATCTGTTCCATGTCTCTACGGAACGCGGCTGAAGTGAACTGCGATCCGTGATCGGTTAAGAGTTTATCGGGTTTGCCCATCTTGGGAATGATCTTATTCCTTATCTGGTTGACAACGGTACGCGTATTCGCTTTCTGTACTGGACACAGCATAACATATTTGCTGAAGACGTCCATGCACACCAAAATGAATTGGAGCCCCCTGGTCGCCTTTGGAAGCGGACCATAGAAGTCCATGGAGAACAGTTCACGGGGCTTCTCAGGAATCAACGGCTTCGGTGGTTGTTTGAGTAAGTACGCGTTGGGCTTAATACGTTGACAGATGTCACAAGTCATTAGAACGGTACGAGTCATCCTCCTCATTCGCGGCCATGTAA
Organism: Anabrus simplex; assembly: GCF_040414725.1. NCBI lineage: Eukaryota > Metazoa > Arthropoda > Insecta > Orthoptera > Tettigoniidae > Anabrus > Anabrus simplex. The sequence goes on along the minus strand of NC_090268.1, from coordinate 301,168,152 downwards.
AGGTCTCTCTAAGCGTCGCCATGACTTTGTCTACACCAGCGTGTCCTATGGAGTGATGCGTCAGCCATATTAAGTCAACCTGGAGAGCGGGTGGAACGACCACTCTAAGACGAGTATGCGCATCATCCACATATTTGTACAAGATCCCATTAATGTAGTTATAGTTTTGCGCATGTCTCTCAGCGTCTTGATATTCTGGCGTTCCTGGTTGCAACTGTTTCCGCAGAAACTGAATCATTCGACGGGTCTCCGGCCAACTTCCTTGTTCTTCAGGAATTTGTCTGAGTCGATCCAAGGTCTCTCGATCTTCCTCAACTAGCTGTAGATGATGTATGGCTTCGCCCTCGGGATCAGGATTTCTGCTAAGGGCGTCTGCAATGATATTTTCTTTGCCCGCGCAATGTTCTATCTCCAGATCAAATTGTTGAACGAATAAGGTCCAACGATTTACCCTTTCAGAGGCCATGGTGGATTTGAGTACAAATGTTAAAGCTCGATGATCCGTTCGTAATAAAATGGGAAAACCATAGATGTATTTGCGCCAGTGATTCAGTGCAGTTACGATCGCAAGCATCTCCAATTCGGTAACAGTGTAATTTTGCTCATGTCCGCGTAGCTTGCGGCTCATGAAGGCCAAGTAATTTATTCGTGGCTCAGTTTCCTTCTCCTGATATAACACTGCGCCGACACCAATCATGGACGCATCCGTCTGTATTATAAACTTCTGGCTATAATCAGGATATCCTAATTTAACGCTGTTACTCATCAGATCCTTAGTCTTACGGAAAGCTTCCTCACAAGCTGTATCCCACTTCCATCGGTTGTTTTTCTTTAATAGCTCTTGCAAAGGAGCAACCGTGGTGGTATATGACGGACAGTGATCCGCAAAGAATCCGCATAAGCCTAAGAACTGCCGAACGTGCTTCACTCTGGTTGGCTTCGGGAAGTTCTGAATCGCCTTGATTTTCACAGGATTTGGAGAGATACCCTCGGCATCAATGACATGCCCTAGAAAGAGGATACTGCGCTGACAAAAATGGGATTTTTCAAGGTTAATTTTGAAATTGTTTCGGCCTAAATCTTCCAAAACGAGACGCAAATGTTCCATGTGTTCTTCCAAAGTTTGCGTAGCTATCAAGATATCGTCTACATATTGGACTGTGATTTTCTTCACCTTATCACTTAAGTTGCGATCAAGTGCACGGATGAGGGCTGACCCAGCGTTCTTCAGTCCGAACGGGAGACGCTTGTAAACGTATGTCTGCTGGTCAAACAGAAAACCAGTCAAGACCTTTGACTCGGCTGACAGCTCTACATGATGGTAGGAGGCTCGCAAATCTACACTGGAAAAGAACTGCATATGCTGAAATTTCTTTAGGAGCTCCTTGATATTCGGCGCACGGTCGTATTCCGGCACGAGTCTCTCGTTAATTGCCCGGGCGTCTAAGCAAACCCTCAGAGATCCGTTTGGTTTGGCAACAATGACCAATGGATTTAGAAACGGTGTTGGAGCCTTTGAAATGATGTCATTGTCTTCCATCTCCTTGATGATCTCACGCACCTTAGGATAGTGCTTCTCTGGTACAGGGTAGGGGTTTTTCTTAAATGGTTCCCAACTAGTTACAACCATGTTATATTTGAAATTTAGGATCTTCCCTGGTTGAGATCCAAAAACATCCCGATAAGTTTCCAAAATTTCCTTCAATTTACACATGCTCTCGTCATCAATCTTCGCCTCGCTCAATTTGACCTGTACAATATCCTCAAACTTCGGTTCTGCTTCTTCCACTTTCTCCAGATTAGCAACCATCTCGTCGAATTGTTTTCTAATTTCTTCAACTTTCTGTTCGTCCCAATTCAAGAATTCGTGGTAGTCTTCTGCTGTATCTTGTGACAACTGGGTCGTCCATATCCGTTCTCCGTCCATGGTCTCTGGTTTATCATTCAGTTTCACGTTCTCTTGAATCATATTTATGTACAACTTAACATGGTTTTGATCCATGTCGACGACTGCCTTATATTCACGTAAAAAGTCAGATCCCAGGATAACGTTGTATTCCATTCGGTCCATGACCAGAAATGGATGTGCGAGTGTGGCGTTGCCTATTTGTAAATCCAAATACACTTGCGTGTCACATACTGCCGTGCGATCCGGAATGATGCCTCGCACCTTCACCTTGGAAACGGGTAAAGTCGGAATTTTGAATTTTGACTGTATTTCACGTACAAACGTTCTTGAAACTACACTGACACTAGCTCCTGTGTCTATTAGACAGCGTACGCGTAACTCTTGGACACGAATATAAATTACTGGAAGTTCTCGGATAATCTTTTTACAACATGGACTTGGATCCTCTAACAAATCTTCGGGTTGAATTTTCCATGAGTCAATCGTGACAATGACTAAGTCTGAATCGTCTCGATGGTTGCTAATGTGTGGAGAAACTATCTCCTCGCTACCTAGTTCTGCTTTTTTAACAGCTCCGCCCCCTGCGAAGTATTCTGACGCATGAGGGTTCAGCCGGTTTCCTCGGTCTTGTTCCCTTTGAGCTTGAAATTCGATACTCTCAGCTCCTGTGACTTCCTCAGATGATGCCATCTCTTGGATAGGCCTTTGCCATTTGTCCGTTCTTGCGGGCTGGTTTCGGAGTTGTTCGACGTACCTCTTCGATTCCGCCTGTCGATCCCGTATCTGGTTGTCCATATTCCTCAGTCTATCCCATGACCGTCTACTCTCTCCTCTCCATCTACCGTATGGCCTTCTACAATGGTCGACCTGACTATACCTGAACCTATTTCTCCGTTCAGGTCGTCTTTGGTAGTCATAACTCCTGGAATTCCATTCTTCACGGCGTCTATCTCTCGGCTCACTCCATCTCGGAGGATTTCTATCACCATCCCTCGACGTTGAGTAAGTTTCCCTTCTCTCTTCGGTACTCGTGCCCTGATTTCGACGTTTCGGTGATCCTCCTTCTGATTTCACGTCTATCGTGTGCACCGTCTCGTGGTGTCTCTGTCTCACATGACCTCCACTTGTTGTCTGGTCCAACTGGCGCAAAATGTGCTCGGCTTCTACTGCGGTCTTAACATTGGCAGAAATGAGAATCTTTTGTACTTCCGGCGGAAGTTGCTTCCCGATCGCTGATATCAGCTCTAACTCGGAAGGTGGGCTGTCTAACTCTTTCATGCGAAGAAGCTGATGGACGAAGTACTCACAAAACCTCGTTTGTCCAGTTGCCGAGTATCGCCGTGAGTACAGCTCGAGACGTAACCCTTGCTGTGTCTCGATCCCCCAGTATTTCTCTAAAAACCTACGCCGGAATTCTTCGTATCCGTCAAAGCAGTATTTAAATGCCTTGAACCATATCAACGGCTGGTCCGCGAGATATCTTTCAACTATCCGTAGGCGCCTCTCTGCGGGGACATTGTGGTCGGAAAAATATTGGTCCATCTCATTCAAGAACCCTTTCGGTGTCATATGGGCATTGGACCCGAATTTCTTAGGTTCATCATGACTGAAACGCAAAAGGTTGTAAAAAGGGATCGAACCAAGATCCTGTGGTGTTGAGCTACGTCCTGACATAAAGCGAGTTTGATTGTTCTCATGGGTTGGAACTGATTTTCCCGTCAAGTCAGATTCGTTGTGCGTTCCTGGCGGTTCCTGGTCCTTCTTATCGGACTTGTTCAAGATGGACTTCAACACGTCGTCTCCTCGAGATTCTTGCGTCTTAAGGTTTTCTACTTCTTCTTGGAGTTCCAAGATTAGCCTGTCGTGGACGTCTAATTTAATGGTAGCTTTATGAGCCTTCAGTTCAAATTTATCAATTTTGTTTTTCAACTCCTGGACCTTTCCCTGCGTTTCCCGATGTTTTCCCTCGGCGGTAACGTTCAATTCATTCTTCGCCCGATCCATGTGCTGATCAATATATTCCTTGCACTTAGTCTCTGTGCCGTCCCGAACCTGCGTTATTTGTCCTTCCATTTCTTCAGTCCTTAAAGACAGATCCTCAAATCTTGTTTGTAGGTCTATCATGGCTTCCGTGCTGGCGTTAACCTTCGATTTCATTTCTTCCATTTTGCTTTCCTGAGCTGTCATTTTTATTTCTATTTCGGCTGTACGCTCATCCAGACGACGACTGGTTTGCTCTAGCTTCAACGCGAGGGAATCTATGCGTGTCGTCACGTCATCAATGCGAGAGTTAACATGTTCTTTGAGCTCCGCAGCTTGGGCTTTACACGACGCCTCGTATCCGTCTAACCGTGCAGTGAGCTGACCTACTCGACTATTGTGCTGGTCTAAACGTTCTTCAATTTGAGTGGTTGCCTGTCCTAGTTTATTTAATAGTTCTGCCTGCCTATCACTATCAGCCTTTAACTGCTCCTTTAAGAGTCCTGCCTGTCTTTCACTATCGGCCTTTAGCTGCTCCTTTAAAAGTCCTGCCTGTCTTTCACTATCGGCCTTTAGCTGCTCCTTTAAAAGTCCTGCCTGTCTTTCACTATTGTCCGCATTAGCCTGTTCCAATTTCGCAAGACGCTCATCAAACCTCGCACTCTGTTCCCTGAAAAGCTCTGCCTGCTTCTCACTTTGTTCGGCCAGTAAGGCGGCCATCAACTGTTTAATACCTTCCACATCCATAATACTTCACTTCTTGAGAAATGTGTGCCCCCCTGAATTAAGCTGCTCGTGGTATTTCAGTTCATACGATTCAGTTTCCTAAACTTAGGAAGGTGTGCAATTTTTGAAAATGACCAAGTCGTTTTACGCCAAAATTAGCTTCAAAACAGCTGCGTCACACCTCCTAATAATTACTTGTGTTTCCCTAGTATTTTCCTACGTAATTCATAAACATTATCCCGACATATTGTTTTTTTAATAATTAAATTCATGTAGCCCTTTTTTTAAAATAAATATTACCTAAATCCGCGACCTAAATGGGCTCGGTACTTTACGTGTGCCAGAAATGTGATGCACTTAATAAACATTGGATGTTTTCAGCCTCGAGATTTGGAAGATGCTTTAGCAGACAATTCCCCGTCTCGAACTGACAACATTGCACTGTTCATTTTGAGAAAAAAAATTAAGAGTGATGAGGCTTCCACTCTTGTCCGCGATATCTACCCTGTTTACATTGGATGAATCCCCTAAACTACCAAGGCCTGCTACAAACGCATCGCCTTCGGCATGAACCTGTGACCAGAAGAATTTGAAGAACTCAGTCCAGTCATTTTATCCTCAACAATGGGAAGGTCATTTTATTGCTCCCCTGAAGTTACACAAATCCATAACTTTTTTTTTCAGGTCCGCCATATTTCTGAGTGACCATCGTGTATATTTCCACTTAACCTGGTACACGATCTCTTCATTCTTCTCCCTACATCCGTCGGATTTAATTTATTCCAGTCACTCATTCAAATATCGTTGCGCGTGACGTAACTGTCTATGGTCGCGGCTTACGCACTCCATCCGACACATTATTCATATTAACTATCACGTTCACACGCTCTGATTCTATTTTGTATTCCTCTCTTCTAGCAAATTTAATATACGGGTAAAATTTGGTATTTCCATTCGTTCAGTTCTAACCGAATCAATTTGATAATCCTACTACCTTAGGTACTCCTTTTATAGTAGTGGTATTCGAACTTGTGCCTTAATATTGGCTATATCAATATTTATGGTGCCGTAGGGCTTTACAAACTTGCCCCAACAACGGGACGCTAAATTATGCGTCGCGAGAACAATATGTAACTCGCCCCAAACAACAATAAGGCCACACGTTACGGGGCGCCAATTATGTAACCTTTCCAAGGCATCTGTACATAAACCAGTTACCATTGTTCATAAATATGACGTTAGAATGGAGCACCATCGGTGAGCTTCGAACTCAGCCCGGTTTGTCGAAGCCTCACCCTCCCCTACTGGAATAGTTCGCTAGCCGAGTCGGTATCGCATTTTCGGGTCTGTGGACTGTCCGATGGGGCGGTAAGTCCTTTAGTAATAGTCTCTATAGTAGGGGGAAAAGTTAATTATGAGAGGAATACCATTTCATTACTAATGAGAAGAAATACAATATCTTGTATAATAAATTTTTACTTATACTAGTGAAACACATTATTTACATGGGTATGCCGTGCAAACACTTTACATATATTAACTTGGGTGATCTTAACGTTTAAATGTTCGGTAGTCTTTTCTACACTTCATTATACGTTTAAATATTCAAAATTAAGAAGGCGCTCCCTCTCGAACTATTACACTACCGGTACCACAGACTTAGAGAGGCGTTTTCTCTCTAATTATTTCACTTTACACTTACACTAATCACTTTACACACACATCTATTCAACATAGGCATACCCAGCTGTAATTCTGTTTGTTTGTCGAAAATTAATATATTCAACTTGCATCAAATTATGATATAAGTTTGCTAGTATCGTATGAATTGAAATAGGCAATTTACATTCCCAATCCCTTGAAAGTCGCGTTACAACTGTACTTTAAGTTATACGTTGCCAAATATGCAGTATGACAAACACGCCCATTTCATTAGGATTTTTATCAACACATATATCAGGACATTATTTACACAACGATGTTACCTATGGACAAGCATTTAGCGACTTCAATACCAGACATCATAAACAAAGTATTATAGCACTACCTGCAACCAATGGACAAGAATATATACATTTCACATACACACGACGGACCGCAGGTGGTCTTATTTCACCTGCCGCTTGTGACAGGAGGCCTTACTGTCTCCTGCGATGAACTCAGGACCTTCTGAGACGGGGTATATCTGACCTGGAATTCCCTATACGCTGTGGATAATTAAAGAAATAAATTGGAGGGGTCCTTCATTTAATGCTCATTTGGAATCTCTGCGACGTTGGCTCTTTTTAAATTAACACGCGTAATCTTTGTACCGAAAAGGAAAGAAACTCACTACTTGTCTCTGTTCTATTTCACTGAAGAAAAACGCCTTCACTCCCCCGTTTAAAGGGGCTCATAAAACTCCAGCTGGGAGCTATCCGTGACACCCTTCCAACGAGCGGTCTACTAGCCTTCTCGGGCAATGGCTCCACGGCAAATAATCTATTCACTTCTTTCAATACTAGCCACAAATGGCATCACATAAATCACGGCCCTATATCAGGCCTAATCAACATGTTCACATCACGAGATCCACTTCGTGTACATTACTAAAGAGTTCCGAGGGAACTTAACATTCTCATTTCACACTATATCTTATGGCTACCGCCTGTTCACCCATTTCATTTCTCCTCTCGGTACATTGACTACGATGCAGATTTATTGATGATCTCCTGCCATCAGAGTTCAAGTTAACTTGCGTATTCGCGAACTAATTAGCGATGTAAGATATATACCCCAATCTCATGCTCCATTCGTTGTTCCAGCAGTTTTAATTTCTAGTAAGGAGGATTTCCTAAGAGCTTGTGAAGTACAAAAAAAAATCAGTTACTGAGATATCTTTGAGGACTCCTATTGGCTGTAGAAAGATGATAACTGGAGTCGTTTACGTAGAATTATTTAAGCCCCTTTACTTGACAGTACTTCACACATAATTAATCTGAGGTCCTTAAACTTACGTCATGCATTATCAAACCCTTGTAAAAAAAAATGGTAGTGAAATATGGTCGTTCCCAAACCATGAAGAAAGTATTCTATAAAAACCCAAATAAAAATGAAATTATAATTATTATCCCTCTGAAATGGCGTGCTTGCAATCTACGTTACATCTAAGTGAAAAATTTACATATTTACAATGGGACACGACCTTCAAAGATATAAATAATTGGAAATGTACTCAGCCTTCTGGATACCACGTTCACAGCTTTAAAGGGAGGCACTCCATGGATTTTAGACTGCTTGCATCACGTCATCGGTGATGTGAAGACCCATGATGACTTCCTGGCAGGTCACGAACATGACGGCTTGATCTGGTATGACGTTCTCGACGTTCTCTGCTACACCAGGCGAAGACAGCTAGGCGTCTGGTTCTCTCTAATATGCAGGCAAAATTCTGGCATTCAGATGGGCGTCGGCGTTCACTCCGGCGTTCACGTAGACATGTAAATGAGGGGAAATTATCTCAAGTGAATACGTTAGTTTATCACACACCACAATTTGAACATATGGTTGGATTTGCTCAATAGCACGAGCATTCCAACCTAATGTCGGTAATGTCCCAGAAGCCCGACATTAATCCCTTCTCATTTATCTATTATTCTTGTAGGCAGCGATTATAGGCCCAGAAATTTCACTAGTTTCCCTAGAAACGACAGTGGTTAGGCCACTAATGTATTAGCATTCTCGTATTCATGACACTTGTTCAGGCCTGTCCTAATGCACTTAGCCGTAAGTCGAGCTCTCACTGTACTGCGGGTTATTTTAACGTGGCGCTGTCCTCAATTAGGTCTAACTGAGCTGTTCACTGACTTTCTTGGTAATTCATATTGATATCAAGCACGTACGCTCCACCCACTTCGCTAACTACGTCACTATATATGTTGGCTGAGCCGTATTAAATTAGACACATAGGAGGCTTGATGTACGACCTTTTTTACACACGGGTATCAGTTATTACGGTTTCGTACCGTTCCTATTTATTAATTTGCGGCACAGTGTACACGCTAACATCTCACTCAGAGGGTGATTATTTCCACATACTCACAGAATTTAATGAATCACTGTATTACACTACTCAAATTACAAGATTATTTCTTCACAAACGACTCACTCACAAGCCACGACGGAATACTACCGTACTGGCATTACAATAAGAACGCACTGGTTGGTGTCTCCTTCTCAGCTCATGAATATATAGGCGCGCTACGCTAGAGACCCGAATGCTGAGGGTGGGGGAAAAAATGCAATCCTTTCTCACACATTGGTCCGTTAGTACGCAACGTACAGTAACGAACAGGATATCAAAATGTAGCTCTTGTATTCCCATCTCCACTGAGTGACTGTTATTAAAATAACTTCGTAGGTTCTGAAGCAATCTTAAAAGCGTCCTTTAGTTTTCTGGCGGTGAATGATGACGAGCACAGGGGATTCCTTGTGTTCCCTGGCACGGCTAGAGTCCAACATCTGTTAGTCATTAAGACGCGCCCTTGTTTACAGCGCAGTTATCTCTCTGTCAGTTAAGTAGAGCACTTCTCGGTCTCATAATTATGCGTAAAATTCCCTGATTCAAATGAATGTTTGCGCTTAATTATCCAGTGGGTATTTTGCGATTTATGAAAATTAACAGAAATAAAACAGCTGAACGCGATAAGTTGGTAGTGGTGGATGAGCGAGGAAAACATGGTATAATGTTAGTTTTCACGTTGGACCTACTCTCTGGGCTCAGTTAGTGACCTAGATTCTTTGTCACGTGATAACGCGTATGGTTTCATCTCGCTCGTGGTGGGAGTGAGAGAGTTTCGAGTACAAGCGCTCTTGCACCGCCTTGCTGCTAATTACCAGCAACTAGAGCTGGGTCGCGCGACTCTGGATATTGCAACTCGAGTCCTGGAGCGGGCAGAAAAATTCTGACTTGGGCAGTTTTTATCGTAGAATGACGCGGAAAACGGCATATTTCATCTCCTGGATATCATGACATACTATAGGTGACGTTGTGAACGGTCACAGTACATCGTAATTTTCTCTGATTAGGTACACAAAAGTTGAAGAAGCGGCTAGACAGAATTTCTTTAAACTCGGTCTTTACGTTGAGGGATATATGCAGAGTGCCCTAAGTTACATATTATTTAATTAGTGTCCAGTGGCATAGCAGTATAAAGTAGAGCAAAATGGGGAATGTCAAATTCCTCCGTTAATATTAGCTGTATCGAGAAACTGTAAGATATTGTGTCAAATATAATTTCCAATATTTTATGTATGCATTTTTACCTTGCGAATAATAATAATAATAATAATAATAATAATAATAATAATAATAATAATAATAATAATAATAATAATAATAATAATAATAGTAATTGTTACGATGTTTTGTGGATTTGCAGAGGTGAAAGAAGGTGCTGGGTGGAATAGGTCTCAACTTACGAAATTAAAGTTAATTTAAAACTTTAACAAAGGTTATATTTTCTTTTCAAAATCAACAGATAACAACAGGGTAACAGGTACCAAGTAGCAGGAAAATAATTTAAGAAATTACAATAGTTACAAGATTTGGGCTTCGAGCCCCAAGATTAATTTCTGAGCTCTCAGCTCACCACCACAATAGCTAAAGGGCAGAAAACCCCTAAGTACAAGGAGCACTTGCTCCTAATTACAACGTGAAGAGGGAAAGAGCAGACCCGCTCTCAATTTTACAAGCCTATCCAAGGCTACAACAAACTTCATTTCTGTCTGCCCTTAAGGCATATCAAGAAACAGGGGTATTTGATACCCAACCTACAGGGCCTTTACATGAAAATAAAACATCAGGTTAAGTTACTGGCCCATAATACAAAATAGAATGGAGGCGAACCTTGCACTCCAAATACACTTTTAAAAACCTACTTGGCACTAGGCCGCTTACGCAAGGGCTAATCCCATACTAAGGAGGTGACACGATAAGAAAACTTTATTACATTACGAAGAGAAAGGAAATGGCGTATGGCTTTTAGTGCCGGGAGTGTCCGAGGACATGTTCGGCTCGCCAGGTGCAGGTCTTTTGATTTGACACCCGTAGGTGACCTGCGCGTCGTGATGAGGATGAAATGATGATGAAGACGACACATACACCCAGCCCTCGAGCCGGCGAAATTAACCAATGATGTTTAAAATTCCCGACCCTACCGGGAATCGAACCCGGGACCCCTCTGACCAAAGGCCAGCACGCTAACCATATAGCCATGGAGCCGGACTACGAAGAGAAGAAAAACTGTTATGAAAACGTAGTCACCTCAAAACAATATGAGTGGGAGCTCGAGACGGTTAGGCACTCTCTATCCCAATTTGTAGTTAAAGAGACGGAATTTTTACCAAATGTCTATTACATTTTAAAGATAGGTTACATGAGAAAAGCTTCGAAGCTGCCCCGAGGGTTAATCTGCTGAGCTAGCAAGAAATAAAGTTATTAAACGGCCATTACCTTGTGGTTGAACTGCTGCCCGAAGAAAGAGGCGCTTCCCGCCCCCTGCTACATAATCACACACTAAGCAAGATGTCGATGAAGTGGCACCGAGACAAGAAAATCAGCAGTTTAAATACTCTCGTGGAACATTCGAGACCTTTCAAGAATGAGTACCCACACCCCCCCTCAACTTTATTGGATAGCTTAAAGCAACATCTCCATATCGGAGAAGACATACGTTATTGGTCAAAAATTAATTAGAGAAATTCGGAATTGGCTAAATTCAAAACAAGCGGAAAGAGAAGGGTTATACTGCCAACCCAAAAAAAAATGACTGAAAGAAATTTAACAAAGAACAAACTTATGAATACCAAATTTCTTCAAAAAAAAAAACAGTTCCTTCACTTCGCACTAGGGTGCACAATTATAGTTCTTAAGTAGTGCCATCTAGAAGAGAATGTCCACACTTCTTGCTACAGAGCAAACAAATACAAATCGAAATAGACATAGTTCAGAACACTTCAAAATTTACAGTAGAGACATCTTCCGAGAAACCTTTGATTTAATACAGATTTTAAAGTTCAGAGTTTCTCCTGTAGAGAGGTTTCAACTGGCGCAATATTTGAATTCGCGGCGTGGAGGTGTACCGCCCGGTACAATAATAATAATAATAATAATAATAATAATAATAATAATAATAATAATAATAATAATAATAATAATAATAATAGACATACGGCATATTCGCGATGTTTAAATTTTTCACAAACTTTCAAATATCTCCAGAAATATTTGTTCCATCTAATTTTAGAAAATTATCTTAAAATACATAAGGGCAAAAAATGATTAAAATGACCTAATAAATTAGCATTCCTACAATGTAGGAAGTATGGTCAGGATTTCTGTACAAGTTAGCAATGTATGTTGTGAACCAATTATAAGATGTCATCAAAATCCTAGCACTGGTGATAACACACCTCCCGACGAGGAGATTTCACAATCACACCCAGCTTCACAGGCATTAAGTATAGAGGGGTGTTGACCATATTATCCTTAGACCTTAACTTTGAAGCTGTAACAAGAAGAATCTGTTCAAAGGCGACGTGATTAGCGCGGTGGCTTGGCTACTGACTTTCTACCCGGACGACTGTGGTTCGAATCCTGATCGATTCCGGGACGTGATGTCAGAAGGTGCATCCGGCCTTAAACCCACCCGGTCAAAACAAAAATGAGCCTGGGCGACTCCTCGACCTTGGCTGAAGACAGAACAATAAGAATGTATTTAAATTCTGTCATTTCTCCGGATGTGATAGTGTTGGTGTAATACTACTGAAGCTCGTTGGTATGTGTGCGATGCGCGCGTGGGCTGGCACTTGGCAAGCAGGCGAGGCTGGTGGTCGTGACCTCGGAAAACATACTGTTCTCTTGAGTTCCGTGATCTCTGTTTATATTGCGAGCCCATTAGCATTTAAATGTTCCCACTGGGAGCTGGAACAAGCTATCTGCACCTTGCGGCTCCATGAGACTCTCTCGTCTGACTGTTTCCCCGCCTAGTTGGCGCGGATTTAACCCTTGCGTCAGAAACTTTTTCTTTTTTGCTAGTTGCTTTACGTCGCAGCGACACAGACAGGTCTTATGGCGACGATGGGACGGGAAAGGGCTAGGAGTGGGAAGGAAGCGGCCGTGGCCTTAATTAAGGTACAGCCCCAGCATTTGCCTGGTGTGAAAATGGGAAACCACGGAAAACCATTTTCAGGGCTGCCGACAGTGGGGTTCGAACCTACTATCTCCCGAATACTGGATACTGGCCGAACTTAAGCGACTGCAGCTATCGAGCTCGGTACGTCAGAAACAGACGGAGAGAACGTCTTTTGAGAAGTTTCGTATAACCAAAAGGACAATATATTTTCGGGCTGCTAGGAAGACATTGATAAATGTGAAGCCGGAATAGGCAACCAGCATAATCTTTGCATGGATATAATAATAATAATAATAATAATAATAATAATAATAATAATAATAATAATAATAATTGTACCGGGAGGTACACCTCAACTCCGCCCATTCAAAATAAGCGCCTTAATGAACTCCTCTATCGACCAAAAGGTGAAACTGATACTACATGAACTTGGAACTTTAATCAGAAGATGTCACTACTGAAATATTAAGTAATTGTGTTATTGTGAAGTTTCCTAAACTGATTGAATTTCTCCTTGTTTTGTTTTGCTATACATCAAGAAGTTTGGACATTTTTCCACAGATGTCACCACCAAAAAACTCTGATCATGCACTCTGGTGCAAGGTGGAAGAACTTATAACTTAAAGAAGGTGCGTATTCCTAGGTTTCCTATAACTGAATCTATTTTCATTTATTTTGGGTTGGCGACACTTCTGTCTCATTCCGCCAGTTTTGAATCTGGCCGATGAAAAATTTCTGTATTTTTCAGCCTATCACAGGCTTCTTGTTCAGTTTTGAGTGTAACTTTTGGGTTCAACCGATAAAATGAGAGGGTGTGTACGGATTAGCCCAGAATTCTCTCGAACCTTCCCTGAGGGTATATAAACTGCGGATTTTCTGGCTATCTTGTCAATTGATCGCCGTCTTTCTAAGTGTGTGTGTTAAGACAAAGGTAATGGCCACGTAAATTCTATCTTTCTTGCTGTCTCTGCACATTTATCCGAGGGGAAGGTCCGAGTCTTTACTACGTAACACACTTTTCTAAAATGTAAATCTTGTTTCGGCTAATGTAAAAATTTCATAAAGTAACTGTAAATCGGGGATAGAGAGTGAGTTACCCTCTCGAGCTCCCCTTCATCTTGGTTTGAGGTAACTACGATTTTGTAACTGTTTTTTCTGTAATGTATTAAAGTTATTTCCATACGAGCCACCTCTGTAGTTTGGGAATAGCCCCTGTTTCATCGGCCGAGAGCCCTGTAAGTTTTAATTTTTCATTATCTGGGAGCGCAGTGTACGCCTCCATTCAGTTCGTGTTCGGGCCGTTTATTTAACCTGTTCTTTTTCGCAAAGGCCCTGTAGATTGGGTACTAGATACCCCTGTATAAAACTATTTCAATTTGTAAGTTGTGCCTTGAGAGGCCAGAGATTGTAAGATTTTGATGTTGCCTTGAGTAGGCTGGAAGAAACTGAGGGCCTGTTAGCTCTTTTCAGAGTTTTGTAATAGTGAAGGGTGCCTCTGGAAGGCTGGACATTGTAATTTATGGAGCAAGTGCTCTTGAATTAGGGGATTTCTGCCCTTGACTAAATTATTTCTCATTTTGAATTGTAAACTTGAGCTGGTAGCTCAGAAATTGTAAAACTGGGGGCTTGAAGCCCAAAATTGTTAATGTTCTGAATCTTGGATTTTTCCAAGTATCGTTTCAAGATTGGCATGGTACCTGATTTTTCATTGTAATTTCACCTAGTGGAAATTTCTTAAGTTTTTTATATTGGAAGAAATATAACCTTTGTTAATATTTTAATTCAATTCTTGATATTGTAGTTAGACCCATTCAAGCCCGCACCTTCTTTCACCTCTCTGCGTTACACAGATACCCCGGAACAACAATAACAACAACAACAACAATAATAATAATAATAATAATAATAATAATAATAATAATAATAATAATAATAATAATAATATTAATAATAATAATAATAATGTGCCTACGAAGTTCTTTTTCTGATTTTGAGAAACTCCGATGCTTCCGATTTCCCACAATCCGATAATCGAGAAAAACCCGAACTGTGTGCATGCAGGCAGAGTGCTAGGCGTGTAAAGGAAGCAGTCGTAGCATTAATTAAGATACAGCTGCAACATTTGCCTGGGTGAAAATTGTAAACCGCGGAGTTGAACATCGGGGAAGACGTTATGAGCAATCGCAAAGTCTTCAGGACCTTGTGGTAAAAACTAGCAGCAGGACTGGTACAAAGTGGTCAGAAAAACGGAAGAGGCAACAAAGTGCGTTCATGAAAAGGTTTCGGAAGAATAGGAGAAAATGAAAAAGTTCCAGCGCGCTCTATGAATGGGCGATAGCGAAACGACGACAACAACAACAACAACAACAACAAAATATCAGCATCATCATCATCAATAACAACAACAGTGATGATGTACCGTTTTAATGATTAGGCTTCCATATTAGAATTCAGGATCCCTGTGGTCACTCACAATTTGTGAGCTGATGTGATCATGGATATATTATTATTATTATTATTATTATTATTATTATTATTATTATTATTATTATTATTATTATTATGCCTATTTGATTTCCTGGCCTATTCCCAATTCTTTGTGGTCGACACTGCTTGTGCATTTATGCCGCATGCCTTCCTTCTGACACTATGGAAGGTTGTTTTCCCTGTTACATATTTGTGTGATGGTTGCTGGTGCTGTGTGTAAATGAAGATGTGTGTTAAGACGATTTATATAATTTTGATGGCTGTTGCTAGCCTCGTGCAGCCCTTGTGACGCAGACCGTCCTAAGAGAGGGAGGACCGAGCTCGATAGCTGCAGTCGCTTAAGTTTGGCCAGTATCCAGTAGTCGGGAGATAGTAGGTTCGAACCCCACTGTCGGCAGCCCTGAAGATGGTTTTCCGAGGTTTCCCATACACCAGGAAAATGCTGGGGCTGTCCCTAAATTAAGGCCACGGCCGCTTCCTTCCCACTCCTAGCCCTCCCCCGAGGCCGACGAGAAAGACAGGCCGCGGCGCGCACGTCATACACTGAATGTCACGTGACTCGGCCGGTCTTACTGTAGAGAATGCATCCCCAGTCTCACGCGAGAGGCTATCGTAGTGCGGTAAAAAAAATACATTTCAGCGCATTTTAACCTACTAAAAGAACACTACTGAACTACAGATCAAATGAAACATAGTGTCTCTTACTATACTTGGTTGAACAAAAACTAAAAATAAGATTCATGTAAGGAATATCTTATTGAATCCAGGGTGAAAGGTAGGCCTATTGTAAGCTATTTACAAGTCTTACATTTGTTCCACTCCATACCTGGCTTCAGCATATCTAATACTGAAATTATGTTCCCTTCCTGAAAGTTATCTTGGAACCACCCTATTCAATTAGAAATTAAATGAAACATAATGTCACTTACTAGCCCTGGATAACAAAAAATAAAAAATCACACTGCAGTAAAAAAAATACACAGCCATAGAAATCAAATATTGCCAATGAAACTGGTTAATGTACAATTAGGCCTATATTTACAATAACATTCATGTAGGGATTATCTTATTGAATCCAGGGTGAAAGGTAGGCCTATTGTAAGCTATTTACAAGTCTTACATTTGTTCCACTCCACACCTGGCTTCAGCATATCTAATACTTAAATTATGTTCCCTTCCTGAAAGTTATCTTGGAACCACCCTATTCAATTAGAAATTAAATGAAACATAGTGTCTCTTACTAGCCCTGGATAACAAAAAATAAAAAATCATACTGCAGTAAAAAAATACACAGTCATAGAAATCAAATATTGCTAATGAAACTGGTTAATGTACAATTAGGCCTATATTTACAATAACATTCATGTAGGGAATATCTTATTGAATCCAGGGTGAAAGGTAGGCCTATTGTAAGCTATTTACAAGTCTTACATTTGTTCCACGCCATGCCTAGCTTCAGCAACATATTTAATAATTAAATTATGCCCCCTTGCTGAAAATTATCTTGGAACCACCCTATTGAATTACATAGTAAATGAAACATAGTGTCTCTTTCTAGCCTTGGATGACAAAAACTAAAAATCTTACTGCAGTAAAAAATACACAGTCATAGAAATCAAATATTGCTAATGAAACTGGTTAATGTACAATTAGGCCTATATTTACAATAGCATTCTTGTAAGGAATATCTTATTGAACGCAGGATCAGAGGTAGGCCTATTGTAAGCTATTTACAATTCTTACATTTGTTCCACGCCATACCTGGCTTCAGCATAATATTTAATAGTTAAATTATGCTCCCTTCCTGAAAATTACCTTGGAACCACCCTATTCAATTAGAAATTAAATGAAACATAGTGTCTCTTACTAGCCTTAAGTGACAAAAACTAAAAATCTTACTGCAGTAAAAAAATACAGTCATAGAAATGAAATATTGCTAATGAAACTGGTTAATGTACAATTAGGCCTATATTTACAATAACATTCATGTAGGGAATATGTTACTGAATCCAGGGTGAAAGGTAGGCCTATTGTAAGCTATTTACAAGTCTTACATTTGTTCCACGCCATGCCTGGCGAACAATATGAAGGTGTATTTGGAAAAATAGTTGGCACAGCAGTTTCAGTCAGTTTCGGAATTATTCTTGGAACCTCACTCAGCTCTCCCTTAACTGCAACCCTGTCCACTCGAATTATGCACGACTCATCAAAATGTTTTATGCATGCTATTGGTTTTTCAGTTCAGGAAAATCTGTCGGAATGTAACGAAACCATAGCTTACGGCGGCTTGCATCCGTCGGTAAGGAAAAAGTCGATGTTTTTTCAGTTTCAGTGTCATAATTAGACCGACAGCCGAAGACACTAGAGCGACGAGGCATTTTCATATATCTGTAATTAAATAGGAAATAAATGTATTACCTCTAAATCCTCAGCACTGGAGTTGTAACTTATCCAACTTGTGTATTGCAGCCCAATATGCTGAATGAAGTGAAGAACGTTGAGGTTATATACACATTCTTGTAAATACTGTAAATACTTACTTACACTTCCGCACACAACACTATGAATGTAAGGAACTGTAGCACAACACCAACATATTCAAATAAACACAAAATCTCCGTTATTTCCTTCCATAATCCACAACAAACTAGCAATAACACCGCAAGAACACATGTAATAACCGGCTTCGCTCTGCCATTCCTGGGACTGGTCTTGTCACGTGACTTTAGTGGACCGGGGCCTGTCTCTCACGTTGGCCTCGCCTCCCCTGTCCCATCGTCGCCATAAGACCTATCTGTGTCGGTGCGACGTAAAACAAATAGCAAAAAAAAAAAAAAAGAGGGGGAGGGGGGCTGTCATCTGTTGTGTATAGGAAACTGCATGTTATTTTGGTGAAGGATAGTGTTATGTGTTAGTGTGCGAGTTGCACGGACGTTGGGGACAACAAAAACACCCATTACCAGGGCCGAGGGAATTAATTTAAGATTAAATTCTCCGACCTGGCTGGGAACCGAACCCGAGGCCATCTGAACCGAAGGCCACTACGCTGAATATTCAGCCAAGGAACAGGAAATTAAGACGATGACAAACAGTCCGTGAGACAGAGGAATTAAACCACATGCAGCTAGAATCCCCGATCTAGCCAGAAATAGAACCTAGGGTCATCTGGATAGAACAGTGGTACACTAACCATTCAGCTAAGGAACGTGATGATGATAAATTCTGTAGGCTGGGCTTGTCATCGATCCTTTCGTGTGCTGTCGTATTCACGTTCTTGATAATGTACAGTATGCATCATTCTAGTTGACGATCGGTTGTTCTCCTTCGAAACATTGTACAGTGCAGAATAACACAACAGAGGAAGTGAAGAAAGGTGGTCATATCTCAGTTTTTGTCATTCATTGATTGTTTGATTTCTTTCTTTCTTTCTTTCTTTCTTTCTTTCTTTCTTTTTTCTTTCTTTCTTTCTTTCTTTCTTTCTTTCTTTCTTCATGGCAAGCCTGTTGGAAATTCCTTTCAGTACATGTGGCATTATTCCTTGGGTTAACATTTTTAAGACCACTTCATTTAGGATATTGTAGTAACTATGGTATACTGGGCCGACCCCGTGGTGTAGGGGTAGGCTGCCTGCCTCTTACCAGGAGGCCCCGGATTCGATTCCCGGCCAGGTCAGGATCTTTTACCTGGATCTGAGGGCTGGTTCGAGATCCACTCAGCCTACGTGATTAGAATTGAGGAGCTATCTGATGGTGAGATAGCGGCCCCGGTCTAGAAAGCCAAGAATAATGCACGAGAGGATTCGTCGTGCTGACCACACGACACCTCGTAATCTGCAGGCCTTCGGGCTGAGCAGCGGTCGCATGGTAGGCCAAGGCCCTTCAGGGCTGTAGTTTTATTGATGAATTTAGTGTGAATGGCTAAGAACAGGACTGGTAGCATTATTATTCAAATACTCTTTCTACAGTGAGACAAACACAAGGTTTTAGCCTTTTAACTCGTTAGTAATTCAGTAAAATTCCTTGCATTGGTACACAGGATGGCACGGGGATTTTATATATATTCATGGTTGCAGTCATTGCATGTATTTAATGCGGATGCTAATTGAGTTCTGTCAGAGCTCAAGGGACTGAAGCTATCGGATGTCGCGGAGAAAACCCTTCCTGTCTCAACTCAGTCATGTCCGCTCAGGTAACAAGACTTCAAATACGTAAAAAGAGCTTGTAATTGTTATATCTCGAGTGTCTGTAATGAAACTTCAGTAACGAAGTTAGGTAAAGGAAGAGTGAAGAATGTAAACAACGGTATTAGGGAATTGATTGTGGGAACAGTTCACGCACCGTTGTATAACATCTAAGTAACTTTCGATTTCCAGATGAGAGTGAAAGGTAGTGAGTGTATCAATTGTAGCTTTCTAGCATCAGTGAACTGGAGACCGGAAACTTGTTAGTGAGAGAATTCTTCTCTTGTCTCTTACCCTGTTGTATAGCTACTAAATAAATGACTTAAGAGCTGCTTACTGTTCTAACCTTTCGTTTGATTAAGAACATTAACAAGAACATTTACTCAGTCACCGAATTCCTTTAAACTTGCTCGTTATTTCAGGACTGACATGGGGATTTCATCTCCTTATAATAAGGTCATGTTCGTTTTCTTCTAAATCCTGTCGCCAATTACTTCACAAACCGTAATAGACATCAGTGGTACCACAGATTGCATGGGGCGTACTGAAGTGTATTATTTAATTCATTATTATTTTATATTTTATTTATTGCGCACAATTAATTTCACCTAACTGTGATGACCTGATGGTACAACAGGAGTTGCCCGCTATTTGGACTTCGACCGCCTCCTAAAAGATTAAAATAAAGAAAATAGCTTTCTCAACGTCTCTACCACTTTAAACAAATCACCAGCAACAGCGCGCCGAGACCTGTGGCGTAGTAGAACACAACACCTTTCGGAGTAGATGGGACATGAACCTCCATCTCCTGCACATCAGCTCAGGTGGGCTTCTTGAAGAGTGGTATTGGAAGATCTAGGGATAGAAAAACAGACAGAACTTTGTGCTTGCGGAGAAATACAAACTACCCCACATATGTGTAACTGTCAGATATGCCCTGCCCAATGTCCACTTCAAGATCTCATTCAAGCGACCAAAGGGGGAATTGCTGTCGCTGATTTTCAGATGGACTCAGTGTGACCGCACAAATTATATCTGTAAAGTGTCGAGCATTTTGTCTAATTGTAACGTGTGTGTTATGTTTATGTATTTATGTACTGTATATTTGTATAGTTTTAACGCTCTGACACGAAATACCATTGCACTGCTACGGTTTTAAACTGAAAGAGTCCACAGTCGTCTGAGCCTGTCAAAATACACCTAAGATCGTATTTCAAACAGTTTTGGAATTGATTATTAATTTTCGGATCTAACACTCATTTGAAACGCACAAAATTGGAATATTTCAAAACCCTGTATTATTTAACAGCTAGAACGTAAAAGCGATCAACGAGTGAAATTTTTACTTCGTACGTGAATGTTGTGTTTTAATGGTAGAATGTTTTTTAATATGTCTTTTTCAACATGTGGGACATAGAAGACCAACCTTCATGTATAATTTTAATTTCGTTCGTGAAACGGTTTGGAAAGAATGAATATTGTGATTTTCTGAGTCGACCCCTATCCAAGCTCCATAGGGGAGAAATATTTTCAAGTATATGATAGTGACACTTCGGGCATAAAATAAGAACCTTCTTGTAAAATTACAGCTTAAACTGTTCTGGGGGGATGAATAATTTCGTTTCCGGAGCTAACCCCATTTAAATTTAATTTCGTGTGGCTATTACTAGCCGATTGCAGCCCTTGTAAGGCAGACCCTCCGATGAGGGTGGGCGGCATCTGCCATGCGTTGGTAACTGCGTGTTATTGTGGTGGAGGATAGTGTTATGTGTGGTATGTGAGTTGCAGGGATGTTGGGGACATCACAAACACCCAGCCCCCGGGCCATTGGAATTAACCAATTAAGGTTAAAATCCCCGACCCGGCCGGGAATCGAACCCGGGACCCTCTGAACCGAAGGCCAGTACGCTGACCATTCAGCCAACGAGTCGGACAACCCCATTTAACTTCAGAGGGATGGAATGTTTTAAAATATTTACTATTTCACTTCTATGATTTAAAATATATACAGCCATTTGGAATTTTGTCTTCGTACGTTAAAAGGAGTCGGAGGAATTAATATTCTTGTTTTCGGAACTTAACCCCCAATTAACTTCCTGAAGAGTTAATTGTTTTCAAATCTTTTGTTAATTAACACCTAGGATATCATGTGAAATTTTAACTTCGTAAGTGAGAAGGTTTCAGAAAAAGTGTTATTTTTGTCTTCAAACGTCAGCTTTCGCTAGTCAAACCCCCTTTGGCGTGCATTGTTTTAAGACTACTTCTTATTTAAAATCTAAGACATAAAGCAGCAACCATCATATGAAATTTCAATTTCGAATGCCAAACGGTATATGAGAAATGAATATTTTCGGGTATTAATCTTCATTCAACCCTTAAGGGCTGAATTTTGCTTGTAAACTTGTGTTATGGAGTACATAAAAGAGAAATCATTGCGTGAAATTTCAACTTTGTCCGGTGAACGCTTTTGGAGTAATGAATATTTAGATTTTCGGGTTTTTATCCCCGTTTCATCCCCTTAGAGGTGGAATTTTTTGAAACCCTTACTTCGTTGCTGCCTACACTGTAGTAGAAATCTATCCTCAAAATTTTATTTCTTTATGTCCAGCAGTTTTGGCTGGGCTTTGATTGATTGATTGATTGATTGATTGATTGATTGATTGATTGATTGATTGATTGATTGATTGATTGATTGACGTTGCCTTTTATATAAGGATATATACAATATATATTATTGTAGATATATGGGATGTTACAATTATTTAAAGTTTAATACAGTAGTTCGGAAATAGATGAGATATTTTGAAATGTTTTTGATGCATTGAAATCTATCATGAAGGTTTTCATTTGGAAGCTGAAGTCCAATGAGTCATTTTTGCTAACTGTACAGTAGCAAACAGTGGAGAGAAAAATTAGCATGAGCAGAGTTGTTTCTCAGTTTGAAATGTTGAATTTAGTCTATTATGGACCATAGGGACATGAAAGTTTAAAAGTACCAGGAAATTAGAATGATCAGTTCCACCATTTATAATTTTGTACGTAAGTATCATAGTATAATTCCTCCTGGGAATCTCTAGGCTGCCCAAGAACAAATTTGTTCTATGATTTATAACATAAGGTAAATTGTGAAAACTTTACTTGAGTAAAAGTACGTCATAATAAAAAGTCTGATCTGTGCTTATTCTATATCGGGAGGTATTTTCTTTTCTGTGTGTGATATTGGCAGATCAGGGGTAGTGTGTCTCACTCATATTCTCAGTCGTAAACCTCCTATGGGTAGGGGTGGTAGAATAATACCCGCGTTATCCCCTACCTGTCGTAAGAGGCGACTAAAAAGGCCCCAGGGCCTCTGAACTTTGGGGCGTGGATTGGCGACCACGGGGCCTTTAGCTGAGTCCTGACATTGCTTCCGAATTTCATCTATCCTATCCGACCTCCCTTGGTCAACTCTTGTTCTTTTTTCCGATCCCGACGATATTAGGTTTCCGAGGCCTAGGGAGTCTTTCATTTTCACGCCCATGATGGCCCTAATCTTTCATTGGCCAATATGTTAATTTTTCTAAATGTCGAATCCCTTCCATTTTTCCTCTCTGATTAGTGCTACATAGAGGATGGTTGCCTACTGTAGTTGTACTTCCTCTTAAAACAATAATCACCACCACCATCACTCCCAATCGTAATGGCGTTGTTTGAATGGCGCCCAAGAAGCTTGTCCTTCGAGGACATAATTACTATGTTACGCACCTCCGGCGGTGCAGTATATTCATCCGACAAGAACCATCCACTTTCATTAGTAGGAGGAGGAGCAGTCGGAAAGTGGAAACTGTACGCATCCCTCCTAAATAGCACTACTTCAGGAAGTCTACGACGAGACCATGCCATTAGTACGTATTATTTTCGTTCTGCACAACCGAGCGGAGTGACCGCGCGTGTTGGAGCCGCATTCGGAAGACGCGCGGATTCGAGCCCCACTGCCGGTTGTGGTTTACTGTGGTTTACCATTTCCACTTCCAGGGACAGTTTCACTCACCAATATTCATTTCAACTTCATTAGCTCCTTAACTGAGGTTGGCGTCAGGAAGGGCATACGACCGTAAAAACATACTGACGATTTGATAAATGAACATGCGATAGCCTTAACTGCTGAAATAAACTGTTCATTTACATCATCATCATCATCATCATCATTAGTGTTTTGCCCTAGGGCAAGTCTTCACATCGCAGCTCTCCATGCAATCCTGTCGCCGTTCGAACCCCACTGTGGGCAGCCCTGAATATGGTTTTCCGTGGTTTTCCATTTTCACACCACGCAAATGCTGGGGCTGTACCTTAATTAAGGCCACGGCCGCTTCTTTTCCACTCCTAGGATTTTCCTGTCCCATCGTCGCCATAAGACCTATCTGTGTCGGTGCGACGTAAAACAACTTGTAAAAAAACTCCTGTCACTTGCTACCGTCTTCCTTTTCTCATAATTGGAATCTGTTTTTACTATCAAACATCTGGTATCTTCTTCTTCTTCTTTTTGATCGTCTGCCATTCACCGTTCCTTCCAGAGCATCAATCAGTAAACAAGCTCTTATCACCCACTGTCCAAGCCGATTGTGTTTCCTCTTCCTGATTACCTTCAATATTTCTCTCTTTCCCCCACTCTTCTCAGGACCTCCTAATTTCTCACTCTCTCTACCCATTTTATCCCCTCCATCCTCCTCCAAAACTACATCTCAAATGCTTCTGGACTTATATCTCCCTCTTTCCTCCGTGTCCATGTCTCAGCGTACGGTATATGAAAATCTATTGAAAAATAAAAACGAAACAAATATGATCTTTTGTTTTTTATTAGAAAATGCCAGTGATCGCTGCTGAAATAAATTTTTCGTTCATATGAATTTCTGTCAAAATGTGTAACTTTTAGACAAAATAGCCTCACTCCAAGCTTAGGGTGCATTCCTCACCTGGGAAAGTCGGGGAGGGAGAAGATGAATGAAAAAAAAATAATAATAATTTTAAAAAAAAAAAAATCTATTTTCTTCTTCTTCTTCTTCTTCTTCTTATTCTTATTCTTCTGCTTCTTCATCTTCATTTTCCGGGCCCTTTTTCACTTTATTGGGGTAGGAACTGGATGTGAATTTGACACAGTTTTACGGTCGATGGCCTTCCTGACGCCAAATCTCTGTGGAAGGATATATTCACGATTCCGTGTTTCTGTTTTGGTTGGTAGTGTGGTGTGTTGTTTGGTCATGAAGGTGTGCGTTAAGACGAACAAAACCTTCTAGCCCCCGAGCTGAAGGAATTAGCCAGCCGCGGCTAAAATCCCCTGTCCGGCCGGTAATCGAACCCAAGGCTCTCTGAACCGAAGGCGAGTAGGCTGGTCGTTCAATCAAAGAGCCGGAAAGTCCCTGCCAAACCATCAGATAGCTCTATACTGCGGACAAGTCCGTCATTGTAAATGTTCATGTTCGAGGCCATGTGTCCCTCTAACTCTAGCTTGAATCGTCCAAATTTGAGGCTTCTCGTGATGTACATTCAGTTGTGACTTTCCACACAAGGACGACAAACGTCACTCAGCTACAAACACTTAACCTATGAGAAAATTATACGTTCGAACTGCTACTTTCTCACTGTGCACTTCGACGAAATAGTTCTGTCTTCCCTATCCCTACTATAACCCTTGCGCATTCATTACTGGAAAATCATCTCCACGAGAGGATAATGTTTCCCTGCAAGGATGAGGGGTGAGCTTTGGTAGTTAGTGGCTCAGATGTGAGATGCTCCCCTTTCCTTTTAAGTGATTAGTTCGTATTCCCCAGTGCAGTCGCTCATGATTGTAATGATCACGATGTGATGGTACATAATGAATGTGAAGTCTGATAATCTGTGTAGCTGAGCCCCTTTCCTGTCCTATCGTCACCATAAGACCTGTCTGTATCGGTGCGACGTAAAAATAACTAGTTAAGTAGGCCAGATTTCCCTTTTTCAAGTGAGGAAAAACTACACTAATGACACCTGTAGCCAGTTATGGTTCTTCAAATGCTTAGATGACTGCTATCCTCCCAGGTGTTTGTGGTCAGTATGTCGTCTTCCTCCGCCTTATTTCTTGGCCTTCGCGAGAAGAATTTGACAGTATATCTCGAAGTTATTCTCGTTATTCGAAGTACTGCATGTTTAAAGTATGTGTGCTTGGGGCTGTTACTGCATTAGTGAATTCTCTGAATTGTTTGTCAACATAGAGCGGTGTCATTCGGCAGCCAAGGACCAGCTGTATTTAATTGTTTTACCGATACGTATAATCCTAATTCACTTATAACACAAAAAAATATGGAAGTCACATTAGATAGACCTATAGAGATATTATCAGATTAATGATTAGATGTGGACTTTGTCAATGAGGTTACATTTTACAAGTTCGATTTTATCAGCTGTTACCAGTGATGTGTGGACGCATGTTGCGCTCGTTCGCAACTGTCTCTGTTATATCGCTATTTTTAGAGCACTCTTATTATCAGTTCTTCTTCGTCTTTTTTTCTTCTTTTGAGACCACATTGGATCACTTTAATCAACCCTTTGGTTTGTCGATTTCTTGGTAGAAACTGTTCGAGCCTTGTGGTCCTCTCAGTACTTCTTCATACGTGTTGATAGTCTTTGTTATTATCGATTAATATGACAGCCAAAATTGTTAAGAAAGTCCTATTCCCTGATCATGCAACACAACTGGTCGCAATACCGTTGTAGCTTCCTTTCTGGTTGATCTGGGTTCGTTTCTCGATTTAAAGACTGGATTGAAGGACTGGAACGGGATGTACTCAGAGACAGGGTTAACTAGAGAATTATTGCTCGTTACAATCACTCGCTCGCCATTCTGAAAGTGGTATTCCGTGATCTCCGCCGCCTTCGCATTACTTACACACACATACAATTCCAACTTTAGGTACAATTATAAGCTAAAGAAAAGTATGTTTCCGAATGTGGATTTCTATTAAAAGCTCTCTTTATAAGAACTTCGTAAATGGAAATTGCTTGACACCATGTATGTATTTTATCTGCAGCTAGGTGCAGGTGACGAGTTAGGTTAGTTGACTGGAACTATTGGTTTCAAACAAACTGCTTCAGTTGGCAATGATCATTTTACTTTCCCTCAGAGATTCAGAATAGCCTGTCGTTTTCTCGTCTCTATTTTTAATCGGGGCCAGTACAAGTATTAAAACTAAACTAATTCAATGGCATTTCATCTGCAGGGAATTTGGCTGAGCAGCAGCCGTCTTGGCAGACAGAGACCATTAATGGGCTGTATGAGCCACGGATTTGTTTGTTTTGTTTGTCTGTTTGCACATCTAATCCGAGATAGTGATGCATGAGGAAACAAATCGAAATTAATGGGTTAAGGGACTCATCGTAAGATGACAAAGCCAAATTGAAAGCAGTGCTGCTGACTCACAATACAACAGTAAAAAAATTACAGTCTGTATCAGCACAAATTAAAAATTATTATAACTGGTTCGGAATCTAAATTTCATCGTAAAATGAAATGAAATGGCGTATGGCTTTTAGTGCTGGGAGTGTCCGAGGACAAGTTCGGCTCGCCAGATGCAGGTCTTTTGATTTGACTCCCGTAGGCAACCTGCACGTCGTGATGAGGATGAAATGATGATGAAGGCGACACATACACCCAGCCTCCGTGCCAGCGAAAGTAACCAATTATGATTAAAATTCCCGACCCTGCCGGGAATCGAACCCCGGACCCCTGTGATGAAAGACAAGCGCGCTAACCATTTAGCCGTGGAGCCGTAAGTAATTATTATTAAAAATTACACTTAAAACGAGACTATTTTTTTAAATGTTCATAAGAAATGTGCTGTTGAATAGAAACAACATTGGCGACCAGGCCGATGACCTGGATGTTAGGCCCTTTTAAACAACAAGCACATTGGTAACCAGTTCCTTTTGATCCGATACTGATCAGACATCAGTCAGTGAGGTTTAGCTGCTAAAGTCACTGGCTGGTCTTCTGAGCCCAAGTTGGCGTGTTCGGATCCTGGTTCAGAGTGGTGGTATTGGAAGATGCTAAAATATGTCTGCCTCGTATGGTAGATTTACCGGCACGAACAAGAAATGCGGGACAAAATTCCGGCAGCTCAGCATCACTGCAAACCGTAAAAAATAATTATTGATTTTGTCACACTAAGATTTTTTATACAAGTTCCGTTAGCAGACAGCTTTATTCTGTACCCAAAAGAGGACTAAGATGTTCCCATCGTCGGAAATAATAATACAGATTAGTGGGTGTACATGTGTAAGAAAAACACAGTAATAGAACGAGAATTTGCAGAATCGAATTCCTATCTGATGTAATGGACACCCCTTTCTAGGACTTTTATTGGCAGTTAGTGAAGCTTGTTTACGTGAATTATGTAATTAAGAAGACGATGTGGGTTAAATGTGCTTGGAATTTTGTTCGCTTCTCGGAAGAAGAGTGTGGGAGAATATTTCGCGGGAATGAGGCGTGTAGGAGACCTGTGGATGTCGCGGCGCTTTCTTGCAAAGGATCGATCTGATACGTCGGTCCTCGTCTAGTAAGTACTACTCTCAGGAGAGTAATTAGACAATAAGGTTTATAGTGCCAGGTACTCTCTATTTTGGAATTAAAGTGGCGACTACGGGGCTCTTAGTGTATGTTGTTTCTGCTTATGCTGGGACTGTACCACGGCCGCTTCCTTCCCTACTCCAAGTCTGCGATGTTAAGGGGAGTTATGACTGAAATATTTGACTTTTGGACCAAAAACCATTTTTTTAAAATTTATAAAATATAGTCCATCCCTTCCTCTATCAGATAATGGTATACATTAAGGCACTCCGCCGTTTTTAAAGATCTTATGCCTATTGCTCACGGTAAAATGTTTCGTAAAATTTGTTGTACAATTAATTTTATAAAAATTTGGCGAAAACAAGTTGTGTTGCTCACGGTAAAATTATTTTATAAAATCCGTGGAAGCATCAGGATGGCCATCTATGAACTCACTTCTGAACTAAGACGTGTATGTGCTGCCATCTATCGATACACTTTCAAATCAAGAATCAGCTGTTCAGCTTACATTGCCTTTGAGAGTATGGCTCCAATAAGCAAAGCAAAACTTGCTGCTTTAGCTGCAATTATATTGTTGTACAGTGGTAAAAAGGAAGAAAAGAAATGCCAGGAAATGCTGGACTCGGGATTGGATCAAAAGAAGAGAAGAAGGTAGAGGACTGCTGTCCTTGGTCGAAATTTACTTGAGGTTAGAAGACTAGCATTCATATCGGAATTAGGCCATTGTGTTTTCTGCCTCTCTCTCTTGCATTTCTGTTGTGGTAATGTGGCGTTTTAATTTCATGCAAACAAGGATATTTCTGGTACTCGTCCAGTAAAACGCTAACAGCTTCCTTAGTCCACCCGGATCCTGCCATTTTAGAAAGAAGTTTTTGTTTCCAATCGAGCTTCACAATCTTCTCACGACGTAGCGCCAGCATCATCTTGATGTCAGCTTCGCTGATTGGTTCGTTTCGTAAAATTAATTTTACGAAATAGGACATGTCCTATTTTATGAAAAGTTTTATCAAAGGTTTTATAAAACTTGAATTTGACCGTGAGCAACAGAAATTTTATAAAATTAAATTATTGTACAATAAATTTGACAGAAAATTTTACCGTGAGCAACAGGCATTAGCGACCATTTAAATGGAGAGTGCCATGTACTTAAAGGCCTACTACACGCCCTGAAGCAGCACAAAATGTTATGGCATTGTGGTTCAGGGCAGAAAGAGAAGCCGTGATCAGAAGAAGACATCAGAAGTGGCAGAAAATATCCAACGAAGAATTAGGAGGTCTGAAGGGGATGCGTATGGTTCAGTGCAGTTCTGAAATGAGTAGATATTCCTCTGCTTTCTTTTCTCCCTTCGCAATTTTTCAATATTTTTCTCTATACAAAATGCTCCTTGAGATGCAATTCTTATCGGAATTTCTTTTAACTTGGTGAGATTGTTCTGAAAGGTACAAGTATTTCTATTTGTAATGGGTTTTAAAATACTTTAATATTTATATGAATTTTGATGTTCAGTGTTGGATTAATGTTGATTTAAAAAAATTAGAAACACAATTTTAAACATTTCTGGACAGAATAGTATTCATCTGATAATAAAACCCATTACTATTTCCACACACATTAGGTGACTGTCAACGAAATTTTAGCTTGATAAAACGAAAACAGTTACGCAATGGACATTTTTACGGGACTACTTTTTAAATATAAGAATTGAAATAACATTTGAACCAATACAGCTACACTCCTCAAATTTGGTGAAATATGTGTTGATTTGTACCTAAATGCAACAACTAAATTAGGTAAAAATGGGATAAAAGCTGTAGAAGTGTCAAAATTCTTCGAACTCCCCTTAAATAGCTAGAAAAAGTAAAGGAAAATGGCACAAGCGGAGACGGTAAAATTCCTCTCAGGTCAAAATATGACTAAATGGCGTCCTGTTTTCATGATCTGAAATGAAATGTCGTATGACTTTTGGTGCCGGGATATCCCAGGACGGGTTCGGCTCGCCAGGTGCAGGTCTTTCTATTTGACTCCCGTAGGCGACCTGTGCGTCGTGATGTGGATGAAATGATGATGAAGACAACACATACACCCAGCCCCCGTGCCATTGGAATTAACCAATTAAGGTTAAAATCCCCGACCCGGCCGGGAATCGAACCCGGGACCCTCTGAACCGAACGCCAGTACGCTGACCGTTCAGCCAACAAGTCTTTCATGAGCTAAGGTACGTGAATTGCACCTTACCTGAGGGAGCGAACTTGTTTTCCCGTTTATAAATATGCCACTGTAACATTTTCTTTCCTATTTGCAGACTTAGGACTGTCAGTAACATAGTGTTCGAAAACCTTCGTCATAAAACTCTCAATGTTTTAAAATAGTTAAATACTGTAAACAGGCTGTAATTTGAAATACATCACAGTACGAACCACCCCAGAATTAAACATGTTTTAAAATTATTAAACTGGCAGGAATTTGAAACAAACAGCCCTTACAGCCTCAAGCAGAATGGTTTGTACTTGCCGGAAGAGAAAAAAATCAAAGAGCAAGGAAGGGCATTCGGCTGTGAAATAGCACCAGGTCCACATGTGTGACCACAGTTTGCACCCGTGACCCCACCAGGGTCTCTTAAGATGATGATGTAATAATTCTTCTTTCTTCGTTTCGGCCTGCTGTGGACCACGTTATCTCAACCGTTTACATCCTTGAGCTTTAATTCTTCCCCAGTACTCACCGTCTCTGTGGTGTAGTGGTTAGTGTGATTAGCTGCCACCCCCGGAGGCCCGGGTTCGATTCCCGGCTCTGCCACGAAATTTGAAAAGTGGTACGAGGGCTGGAACGGGGTCCACTCAGCCTCGGGAGGTCAACTGAGTAGAGGTGGCTTCGATTCACACCCGAGCCATCTTGGAAGTGGTTTTCCGTGGTTTCCCACTTCTCCTCCAGGCAAATGCCGGGATGGTACCTAACCTAAGGCCACGGCCGCTTCCTTCCCTCTTCCTTGTCTATCCCTTCCAATCTTCCCATCCCCCGCAAGGCCCCTGTTCCGCATAACAGATGAGGCCGCCTGGGCGAGGTACTGATCATCCTCCCCAGTTGTATCCCCCGACCCAGAGTCTGAAGCTCCAGGACAGTGCCCTTGAGGCGGTAGAGGTGGGATCCCTCGCTGAGTCCGAGGGAAAAACCAACCCTGGAGGTTAAACAGATAAAGAAATAATAATAATAATAATAATAATAATAATAATAATAATGTCATGTGGCTACCAGAGAGACCCGATGCAGATCTTTCGAGTTGATACTTTATAGGAACCTGCGCGCGTGTGAGGGTGTGGATGCTGAAAATGGCCCACGCAACCAGACTACGAGCCATCGGAATTAACCAACGAAAGTTAAAATCCCTGCCCCTGCCGGCAATCGAGCCAGGAACTCCTTGGACCAAAGACCTGGATTATTATTATTATTATTATTATTATTATTATTATTATTATTATTATTATTATTATTATTAGTAGTAGTAGTAGTAGTAGTAGTAGTAGTAGTAGTAGTAGTAGTAGTAGTAGTAGTAGTAGTAGTAGTAGTGCAGTATGAGAGCACCCAGTGGTGGATTTGAAGTCGACGTCCTAGGCACATGGGAGACAGTTTACTTATAATATCCCTAATAAACAGGAGACGGCTTACCAACTTTTAAAATTTACTTCATCCTGGCACAAGTTTTTAAAGTAGAGGATCGTCTCACAAGCCGTTAATCGGTCTCTCATAAGGACGTATTGAACTGCACCTGGTACCTTTATTTTCGGTACGTGTCATTTTGTAGTCTGAGATAAGTGGACGTGCTGTACCTCGCAGCGATAGATGTGTGGAAGTTTTGAGCTTTACGGAATGCTGCGGGTGGCAAGGTCGACCGCTGGACCGGCCACGCAAGGTCATTGACAGATACAGGTGCTACACGCACTCAACATACTTTCAAGGATACGAGCCCTTCAGCCAGCTCTTGCAGTACTGCAGCTTGCCTACAACTTTTACTAATTAAGTAATTTGGGCAAATGAATGGAATAGGAGATCGCGAAGCGAACGAGTTAGTTC
Organism: Anabrus simplex; assembly: GCF_040414725.1. NCBI lineage: Eukaryota > Metazoa > Arthropoda > Insecta > Orthoptera > Tettigoniidae > Anabrus > Anabrus simplex. The sequence goes on along the minus strand of NC_090268.1, from coordinate 301,136,049 downwards.
CCCCTTGGTCTTTGTCGTTCCCTTTAGTAGGGATATAGCCGGGCTGAGTGGCTCAGACGGTTGAGGCGCTGGCCTTCTGACCCCAACTTGGCTCAGTCCGGTAGTATTTGAAGGTGCTCAAATACGTCAGCCTCTTGTTCGTAGATTTATTGGCATGTAAAAAGCTCCTGTGGGACAAAATTCCGGCACCTCGGCGTCTCCAAAACCCGCATTAGTTAGTGGGTCGTAAAGCCAATATCATTATTATTAGAAAGCTATGTGAGAATCTTTGTTTGTTTATGGTGCATGGGAATCACTGGTCATGAATCCTTCGTTACTTGTAATTATCATCATCGGTGAAAATTTTTGTGTTTACACGACAAAATTAAAACTCAGCCACTGATCGCCCAAACAGAGATCGATTTCTCCACCATCTGGTAGAGTAAAACAAAACGTCAGAATTAACATGTGGGGAGCCTGAATGGCGTCTCAATATGAACGCACACGGCAGTGAAGGTATACGCTTATTATTATTATTATTATTAGTAGTAGTAGTAGTAGTAGTAATAGTACATCGAAGGTTTTCGGCGACGCAAGTTTTGGAAAGGACTAGGAGTGGGAAGGAAGCGTCTTTGTCTCATACCGCATGGCCGATTCACTCGGTAAAAATGTCCTTTAAAGCTACTAAGATAAATGTTTTCCGCTATCAACTACCGTACGGAACAACATACATCCAAAAGACAAGGAACGAAATTTTAAAAATCGGAACTCGAAACCATTTTCTTTTACAATCTGATTTACGTCGCACGGACACAGTGGGATATAAAGGGCTCGGAGTGGGAAGGAAGCGACGGTAGCCTTAATTAAGGCACAGGCCCAGAATTTGCCTGTTGTGAAAATGGGAAACCACGGAAAACCATCTTTAGGGCTGTCGACAGTGGGGTTCGAACTCACTATCTCACGAATGTCAGCTACCGCAAGATAAAGATTCATCCATTTAGGCAATTTTGAATATTTCTTCAATGGTAGAGTTAGGAATTCCCAGTTACTAATACGTTCATGTATGGAATATCGTGTCAATACAGTTTACCGAGCAGAAATGCAGGAGCGTGACGTAGCCTATCTTAAATGTAGGTGGAGCTCCCGTTCTCCCGTTGGGATAATGCTCATACACGTCACCGCATCTATTGTTTATAAACTAAGCTGATTCATCAGACGTTTGTCATTTTCATATACCGACACGTAGCTTTCAGCTTGTATCCTGGAAACAATGGGTTCAAACCCACCTGTCCGCAGCCCTGAAGATGGTTTCCGTGGATTCTCATTTTCACACCAAGCAAATGCTGGGGGCTGTATCTCAATTAAGACCACAGTCGCTTCCTTCCCACTCCTAGACATTTCCTATCCCATCGTCGCCATTAAGATCTGTTGGTGCGACGTACAGAAAATCGAAAAGAAAAAGAAAACTTATTACGCGGTGCTCCAATTAAGTAATTCGTAGTACGCTTAAATGATGTGTTAATTTATTTATTAAAATCTAATTTTCTAAGTTCTCACGACACTTGATGTATTGGAATTTTAAGTAAATTTCACGTAATTAATCGCATTTGTATCGATGGCTAGTGTGGTACATAGTCAGGAAGTCGCTCTAAATAGGGAACATGCATGATCCGGGGTTTTAATTAAAAATATGCTAATCTGATTCAAAATTTCATGCAGAATTCAAAAATGTGATCAGAATGTACAAATAATAACTCCAAACGTGATAAAAATCTACGAAAATGTCACGTCACGCAAGCACGCGATCTCATTGGTCTGACGTCATCGTACAGGTTGACTGAATTAGCAGACGAAGTAACACATAGTGTGCTGTGAGAAGCAGGATACACTTCGCGTATTTCTACTTTGCGTTGGTGTCTTAGTATGATTAAATTCGAGGTCTATACATCGGATAATAATCTGAGTGGTATATTTTAGACTTAAAATGAATCCTGCGCAGACAGTGAGGCAGAAAACTTATAAATGGTGTAGAGTTCCGATGTGCAATAGCACATCGCATACCATACCAAACAAATTGTTTATAAATGTTCCAAAGATGCTAAAACTAGGGAGAAATGGATTTTGGTGAGCCGGAGAAATGCTGGTGATATATCGGAAAAGTCTACAGTTTATTTTTTTTGAAGATTTTAACGTAAGATGAATTTGTTTGAATTTTCAAATCACTTTTCCATGTCAGCTGTTCTAGTGGTAAAACTTTAAATTTTAATGTATGATGCTTTATTTAAATGCTTCAATTACATCTTGGAATATGAAAGTAAAAAACAGTGCATTAAATAATGCTGATTATTAAAGTATTCTCCAAACCTAACCTATGTTTTGGGTGATCCATGTCAAGATAATAAATCAAAGGGGTTATGAACCATTTTGACAGCTCTAATTCTACCAATATATCTTGGCATGGGACAGTTATGTATGTCTTTATTGAAGAGCTTAATTGGTAAAGAAATTTAGGCTATATCTAAATACTCTATAATGTAACAAAGAATAGGCGTGTACATCATGAAAGGAAACAACGTGAATTTAACAAATGTATACTCTACACAAAACCAATGCTTGTCTGTTGGGGTCTTATAAGTTAACAATGCTCAATTATAATAATTATCATAATATTAATGAAATAAATAACATAATTGCACACAAGTGAAAATAGTAATGTAGGTGTTTAAAATATTATCCAACTTAGCCTAAGTTTTAGGTTAGCCTATACAAGCCAAGTCAATAAACCGAAGGGTAAAAATAGCGCGCGAGTTGGCCGTGCGGTTAGGAGCGCGCAGCTGTGAGCTCGCATCCGGGAGATAGTGGGTTTTGAACCCCACTGCTGGCAGCCCTGAAGATGGTTTTCCGTGGTTTCCCATTTTCACACCAGGCAAGTGCTGAGGCTGTACCTAAGGCCACGGCCGCTTTGTTCCCATTCCTAGGCCTTTCCTGTCCCATCGTCGCCATAAGACCTATATGTGACGGTGTGACGTAAAGCAAAAAAAAAAAAAAAAAAAAAAAAGAAGTAAAAGTCACAGCACCCATAGACATTCCTGTATTGAGCGACTAAAATGTCACCGGGACACTTTTCTTTCCTGATATGCTCAGCTCGTTAAAAGCCAAGTGTAATTAATGTTATTGGCTTCACGCCCTGCTAACTACTTCTACGATTTTCGGAGACGCCGATGTGCAGGAATTTAGTCCTGCAGGAGTTCTTTTACGTGCCAGTAAATCTACCGACACGAGGCTGACGTATTTGAGCACCTTCAACTACCACCGGACTGAACCAGGATCGAACCTGCCAAGTTGGGGTCAGAAGGCCAGCACCTCAACAGTCTGAACCACTCAGCCCGACTTGTGAAAACTAGATGAAGTCATATTTATCTTTATCATGTTTAACTTTTTCCCTCCACAAAGATATTTAATTCTCTTTCATCGGCCCTGGAAGTGGGTAGGCCAGTTGTCCCAACCATAAATATATATTTTTTTGGGAATGATAGATTATAGCCCTATAGTACTATGATCTTTCTTTCCTTCTTTCTTTCTTTCTTTCTTTCTTTCTTTCTTTCTTTCTTTCTTAATCAGTGTATCCTTCAGGGTTGGTTTTCTCTCGGACTCAGCGAGGGATTCACCTCTACCACTTCAAGGGCAGTGTCCTGGAACGTGAGACTTTGAGTGTGGGATGAAACTGGTGAGGAGGGCCATTACCTCGCCCAGGCGGCCTCACCTGTTATGCTCAACAGGGACCTTGTTGGAGGATGGGAGGATCGGAAGGGATAGACAAGGAAGAGGGAAGGAAACGGCCGTGGCCTTAGGTGCCTGGAGGAGAAGTAGGAAAATACGAAAAACCACTTCGAGGATGGCTGAGGTGGGATTCGAAACCCTTCTACTCAGTTGACCTCCCGAGGCTGAGTAGACCCCGTTCCAGTCCTCGTACTATTTGTTTTCAACTTTGATGGCAGAGCTGGGAATCGAAACCGGGCCTCCGGGAGTGGCACACATTAACCACTACACCACAGAAGCGGACTAGTACTATAATGCTACCTATATGTTTATGTTAGTGCTGAAATCCGATTTCTTACTTTACTAATGCTGAAAGCCCGAAAATGTAATGTTATTCTTTAATAGGGGAATCATTCTAGAAGGAAATGTTGAAAGTGATGTGATATCTATCCAGGTTCGTTGTTATCCTAATACTATGGGTTACAGTACATTGCACGTATATAAAAGACGCCACTTACAAACTTGCTTGTTATCCGCGAATTTCTGCGGCCACAAAAGTCACATTTTTCAAGAATGATGACATCTACACATAGTAGATTGTCTGACTGTGCTGTTTCGAACCTTTCTTCTGTCATTTCGAAGTTATTCGCGATCGTGAATAATAAACAATCGGCTTTTAGCAACGGCTGATGCACAACGGCTGGTAGAGCTCCATGCGGTACTGGATCGTGACGTCACAGCGCGCCGCTTACGTCAGAAGCCGTTTCACTCACCTTGCGGAAAGGCACTATTAAATATTTTTTTAATGGTAGAAAACAAGGCAACATACCACAATGTAATACGTTTACGTACTATTTCATTGGTGTACTTTTCAAAAAAAATATTTTTGAAAATGATGCATGTTCCCAATTCTGATTGTTGCTTTGCAATTTGAATATTGTAAATGAAGGTCAATTCCGTACCATCCTACTTCATTATACGTCTACTGACGTCCTTTCCAGTATATCCTTTGTGTGTTGCAGATTCGAACCCTGTAGTATTTGTTTGTATAAAGCACAATGTAGCACTTCCTATAAGCGTGCCTTTCTTTTTTACTTTTTCCATTCTGTCACAAATACACAATTTTAGATGAATTTATAAGAACTAGTAACTGAAAAATATAATTTATCTTTTTTAATTTTAACTGAAAGTAGCAAGAATGATTGCTGGTACAAACAGGTGGGAACAATGGCAGGAGGGTACTCGGAATGAGGAGATAAAGGCTAATTTAGGAATGAACTCGATGGATGAAGCTGTACGCATAAACCGCCTTCGGTGGTGGGGTCATGTGAGGCGAATGGAGGAGGATAGGTTACCTAGGAGAATAATGGACTCTGCTACGGAGAGTAAGAGAAGTAGAGGTAGTCCAAGACGACGATGGTTAGACTCGGTTTCTAACGACTTAAAGAGGCCTAAATGAGGCCACAACACTAGTTGTAAATCGAGGATTGTAGCGACGTTTAGTAAATTCACAGAGGCTTGCAGACTGAACGCTGAAAGGCATAACAGTCTATAATGATAATGTATGTATGTATGTATGTATGTATGTATGTATGTATGTATGTATGTATGTATGTATGTATGTATGTATGTATGTATGTTATTTATTTATTTTAATCAAAATTTATATTTTACGGAGTCTCTGACAAGAGACGATACAAAATATGAAACTATGAATAGAACATTTATTGCAAAAAATGTTTCAAACCTATTTTTGTAAGTACGTTCCTTTGTTAACTAATTTCTTCAACAATTATTGTTATACTATCTCTTTGTCTTGTTATTTCTGAGATCTTTAATGCTCAATATTTTCTGGCGGTATGACTAGTATAGCCGAAAACCAAATATTAATGGTAATTAAAAAACAGATTATTGTAAAAGCTACCTGGGCCGTTCTCATCTTCTAACATGAAATATCTCTATTGTATGCGCAGACAGGCAAGTTGCAAACCGGTAATGTCGCCAGCAACTATTTTAAGAAATGATACCTTCACTGATGTCATGCGGACGGTCACTGGTTCACGGTGACTCACACACCTTGCGTCGGTCCAAAAAATCTCCTGTCAGAATAATTATATCCTTTCAGGACGTGGAATTAAAACACATATTTTCATCCTTCAAATCAAGCTGGGAAAAAACCAACCGTGATTTTATAAAATATTAAAGGAGTTTTATTTCAAACTTACACAGGTTTTTGTTATTTGGGTCATCGGTCCGTAACTGGTTTGATGCAGCATTCCATGCCACGCTATCCTTTTAACCTTTTCATTTCTTCGTAACTAATGTATCATACATCTATTCTAAACTGTTTGTCACGCAGCTTACCTATCACAAATTTGGGTTAATTTGTGAAGTTTAAAATATCTCTGACATTGAGGTTTCACTTCACGTGCATAGGCCCTATGTCTTTTGACCGGCAGCGTAAGTAGCAGTCGCTTGCACTTGAAAACCAACTCCTTACTGTTTAAAACTGCAGCCCCATCTGTAAGTGTATTCACGAAGTATTGCTGCTTCGATCGTTTTGGCTACTTGTTTCAGTGTGCTCGAAATGTGATGACAGCACATGATATACATGAGAGTACATGAATTGTACTCGGACTGAAATACGCTCCTTGTTGGGGTCGCCATGTAAAGAACAATAAATACTATATTATGGGCTAGTTTTGTTCCGTGAAGGATATATTAATTGTTAATAAAATAACATTTAGTGCAAGTTTGCTGTGTAGAAATGAATGAATGAATGAATGAATGAATGAATGAATGAATGAATGAATGAATGAATGAATGAATGCTCTTGTCTTCCAGTTACGGATGGCTAGCAGCTGGAGAGATTGCTTCGTTTTTTTTTCTAATCATTACTTCTTCATGCAATTAGTTATTTGTAGTACAAAATACTAAAGTATTCCAAACAACAGAATGTTACAAAAATATTAAAACATAACTTAATTATACATCCCATAAATCCTTCTAGGAGGTATCTTTATTAAATTAATCAATATTAGATTTGGTGAGGCATTTCCCAGACATTTTACGTAAGTCATTCATTCTCGTTATGTATATCCTTGCTTCTAGCTATTTACCTTCTCTGTTTTCACCTTCATTAGATTTTCTTTCCCACAGTACTCTCTTTATATGATTTAGTTTTATTGCTGTCCATGGTTTCTACCATTCTTTCTACCGTAGAATTATGTTTGGTGCCTTCTCGTCACTCGCCTGTAAAACTGCTTCTCTGGGTGTCGAGGTTAACCAGGATTTCAAAGGAAGATCGCCAAATTCTTACAAAATATTATTTCAACCAACACAAAATGCTAAAAGCAATAGCAGAGGTAAGCTTACAAAATTCAAATAAGTACTTTTTTGTTACAATTGGCTTTACATTGCACCGACACAGAGAGGTCTCACGGCGACGATGGGATAGGAAAGGCCTAGGAGTTGAAAGGAAGCGGCCGTGGCCTTAATTAAGGCACAGTCCCAACATTTTGGCTCGTGTGAAAAAGAGAAACCACGAGAAACCATCTCCAGGGCTGCCGACAGTGGAGTTCGAACCCACTGTCTCCCGAATGCAAGCTCACAACTGCGCGCCTTTAACCGCACTGCCAAATCACTCCCTAAAATAAGTACAGAGCTGGACATTTTATGAAACAGAAATGCCGAGACCGCTTAGTAACTTACTCTTCGTTTGGTTAATTCAGTGGAAGGATTTGTTGCTTTGTTGCTATACGAGAAACATGTGTGCGAAGTTTCTTCAACACCTTATCTGTGAGTCACCTTTCTTATCACTTAGCGCTGTGGTGTCGAGTGCGGCTGATCAGGTGTACTCCTTACTTATTACTAACACTCGAGACTGCCTAGCCGGTTCACCTGGAATGACGTGGATTCCATTTACGAAACAAATTACTAACAAGATTTTCACTTTTGGAGAGTCGCATGGCCCTGAGATTCACTCAGTCTGCATCAACAATAAAATAATGAATACCACGTTAATCGAGGAGGACGCCGGCCTAAATGGCTCGGGCGGTATTGAGCGCTGACCGTCTGAACCGAATTTGGCGTGTTCGATCCTGGCTCAGTCCAGTGATTTTGAAAGGTGCTCAGATACGTGAGCCTTATGTCGCTAGATTACTAGCACGTTGAAGAACTCCTGCGATATAACCTCGGCGTCTCCGAAAACCATAAAAGTAGTTTGTGAGGCGTAAAACTGTAGTAGTAATTCATGAGGGCAAAGCGACCGGACATGGAGCTAAGCACTCTGTTGCGCCGTACCGAGGTTACGGATGGTAGAAGCCTTTACTTTCCTCGCCTCTAGCGGCCGTCATGGCCTGTACGGCTAGCGATTATAAACACTGAAGCTTCACGCATTTATCTAAACATGACAATTTATAAGCTCTACAGCGACTTAAACAAAAGAGAAGCGACTCTAATTTTATTTACGGGCCGATGACCTTCGATGTTAGGCCCCTTTAAACAACAAGCATCATCATCATCAAGCAGTTTTATTTACAAACCTAGTCTTTATAGTATGAGTAGACATTTGGGAAAGTAGATCTTTACTGAAAAATCGTTTGTAAACATGACTACTAGGACCATTTTATTGAAATATTAAAATTATTTTATAAAGGCAATTCCTTTAAATATAAATGGCAAATATATTGACGAAACCCGAGCATAAGTCAAGGCTGCAGAGCACTACCTACCGCCGGTGGTCGCAAGTTAGGGTCTTCCGAGACATGCCTCTGAACGGTTATGTCTCAAAACTCTTCTTCTTCTTCTTCTTTATCTGTTCACCCTCCAGGGTCGGTTTTGCCCTCGGACTCAGCGAGGGATCCCACCTCCACCGCCTCAAGGGCAATGTCCTGGACCTTCAAACTGTGGGTCGGGGATACAACTGGGAAGGATGACCAGTACCTCGCCCAGGCGGCCTCACCTGCTATGCTGAACAGGGGCCTTGCGGCGGGATGGGAAGAGTGGAAGGGATAGACAAGGAAGAGGGAAGGAAGCGGCCGTGGCCTTAAGTTAGGTACCATTTGCCTGGAGGAGAAGTGGGAAACCACTTCCAGGATGGCTGAGGTGGGAATCGAACCCACCTCTACTCAGTTGACCTCCCGAGGCTGAGTGAACCCCGTTCCAGCCCTCGTACCACTTTTCAAATTTCGTGGCAGAGCCGGGAATCGAAGCCGAGCCTCCGGGGGGTGGCAGCCAATCACATTAACCACTACACCACAGAGGCGGACGTCTCAAAACTCACGGGCTAAAATTAGTAGAGAATAGTAGCAATGTTCGCGACTACAAACTAGTAGCTAAATTAACATTGTAATGAGTCTAAAAATTCACGACTCCGGACAGCAGGTGCCTGCGATAACCACAGGAGGGATGAGGTGCACGGTGACTCACGCTGTCCTTCAAATACACGTTCGTCCACCCACCTTTAGAATGGCATAGGCCTATCCCATGTATCGTTCAAAGGAATTATCACCCTACCGCAGACCAAATTCTCCAAACCGGGCGAGTTGGCCGTGCGGTCAGGGGCACGCGGCTGTGAGCTTGCATCCGGGAGATAGTGGGTACGAATCCCACTGTCGGCAGCCTTGAAGATGGTTGTCCGTGGTTTCCCATTTTTACACCAGGCAAATGCTAGGGCTGTACCTTCATTGAGGCCACGGCCGCTAACTTCCAACTCCTAGGCCTTTCCTATCCCATCGTCGCTATAAGACCTATCTGTGTCGATGCGACGTAAAGGAAGTAGCAAAAAAAAAAAAAAAAAAAAAAAAGCAAATTCTCCAAGAATATCACTGATCTTTACTCAGTTATTCTGCTTGGTGTCATCGAGCAGTACACAACGGAGTGGACCACGCATAGCATTTCAGCATGCGTTGTCTGAGTTTCAAATTGAGAGCATCATTGCGAACAAAGATTTAATTCTGCTTGTTGTGGTTCTAGCAATTCCTATATCGGAGTACGGCGTAGCCTAGGTAATTTACGTTGTTTTACGTGCCAGTGAATCTACCGACCTGAGGGTGGTGTATTTGGGCTCCGACATGAGCCGGGATCGAACACGCCACCTTTGGCCAGGCTCTACCGTCAGAGCCGCTCAGCCTGGCGTGTGCGTTCTTATCTCTGTTGTCCTGTGAGTAATAGTTTCATGCTCGGCTTATTTCTACAAAGAAGAGAGGTCGTAGATGATTGTGAAACAATCTAACAGCTGTGTTGTGTGTGTGTCACCAGTGTTTCGCAGTATTCTGTGAATAGTAAGAGGATATGATCAGCTGATGAGCGGTGATGAGCTTTCCTTTACGAGCTGTAACTTCCTGCATCAAGCTTGTATCGCACTGTTGCCAAGATTTTTATGAATCTGTCTCCCAATTAAAATATGGGAATTACTGGTAATTAGAGAATAAAGCTTGTAGAATTACTTTAGAAACAAATACACTGACTGACAGAGCAAATGCAACACCAAGAAGGAGTGGTCAGAACGTTATGCCAATTGCAGGGTAGACTGACGTCACTGAGGTATGCTCATGATGTGAAATGCGCCGCTGTGCTGCGCACGTAGCGAACGATAAATGGGACACGGCGTTGGCGAATGGCCCACTTCGTACCGTGATTTCTCAGCCGACAGTCATTGTAGAACGTGTTGTCGTGTGCCACAGGACACGTGTATAGCTAAGAATGCCAGGCCGCCGTCAACGGAGGCATTTCCAGCAGACAGACGACTTTACGAGGGGTATGGTGATCGGGCTGAGAAGGGCAGGTTGGTCGCTTCGTCAAATCGCAGCCGATACCCATAGGGATGTGTCCACGGTGCAGCGCCTGTGGCGAAGATGGTTGGCGCAGGGACATGTGGCACGTGCGAGGGGTCCAGGCGCAGTCCGAGTGACGTCAGCACGCGAGGATCGGCGCATCCGCCGCCAAGCGGTGGCAGCCCCGCACGCCACGTCAACCGCCATTCTTCAGCATGTGCAAGACACCTTGGCTGTTCCAATATCGACCAGAACAATTTCCCGTCGATTGGTTGAAGGAGGCAGGAGGCCTGCACTCCCGGCGTCCGCTCAGAAGACTACCATTGACTCCACAGCATAGACGTGCACGCCTGGCATGGTGCCGGGCTAGAGCGACTCGGATGAGGGAATGGCGGAACGTCGTGTTCTCCGATGAGTCACGCTTCTGTTCTGTCAGTGATAGTCACCGCAGACGAGTGTGGCGTCGGCGTGGAGAAAGGTCGAATCCGGCAGTAACTGTGGAGCGCCCTACCGCTAGACAACGCGGCATCATGATTTGGGGCGCTATTGCGTATGATTCCACGTCACCTCTAGTGCGTATTCAAGGCACGTTAAATGCCCACCGCTACGTGCAGCATGTGCTGCGGCCGGTGGCACTCCCGTACCTTCAGGGGCTGCCCAATGCTCTGTTTCAGCAGGATAATGCCCGCCCACACACTGCTCGCATCTGCCAACAGGCTCTACGAGGTGTACAGATGCTTCCGTGGCCAGCGTACTCTCCGGATCTCTCACCAATCGAACACGTGTGGGATCTCATTGGACGCCGTTTGCAAACTCTGCCCCAGCCTCGTACGGACGACCAACTGTGGCAAATGGTTGACAGAGAATGGAGAACCATCCCTCAGGACACCATCCGCACTCTTATTGACTCTGTACCTCGACGTGTTTCTGCGTGCATCGCCGCTCGCGGTGGTCATACATCCTACTGAGTCGATGCCGTGCGCATTGTGTAACCTGCATATCGGTTTGAAATAAACATCAATTATTCATCCGTGCCGTCTCTGTTTTTTCCCCAACTTTCATCCCTTTCGAACCACTCCTCCTTGGTGTTGCATTGTCACTGTCAGTCAGTGTAATAATACAACAACAACAACAATAATAATAATAATAATAATAATAATAATAATAATAATAATAATAATAATAGTTTTACGTCCCACCATTTACTTTTCGGTTTTCCAGAAGCACTAACGTGCCGGAATGTTGTCCCGCAGGGGTTCTTTTACTGCCAATAAACCTACACGGGGCTAAGCACCATCAAATACCATCGGACTGATGTAGGTTTGAACTCGCCAATTTGGGCTCGGAAAGCCAGCGCTCAACAGCGTGAGCCACTCAACTCGGCTAAATATTTTACATTTATTTTCTGTTTTACAGATTCTTATTGATTGAAAATATATACACCCTAGGATGCTGTGGACGACGCTAGCACTGAAATCTAGACCTCCAAGTTGAAAGGACGTTGAACAGCACAGAACTCGTGTGTTCGAGTCATTTTGATTTCTTTCGTTTTAAAATAACGAAAACATTCCTTAAACCTAATTCTAATTTCTTTTCAGAGGATCTATCTTACAGCTGAAGTTCGTGAAAGATCCGTTTCATTGTTCTCATTCATATGGTTGCTCAAGCTGCTGCATCACTTTATCAAATTATTTATCTCACTTATCATTAATGATAGAAAGTACTGCGCCTATCAGTTTCCTTTACTTTTCGTTGCAACTTGTTAAATACAGCCTCATGATTTATTTGACGCCCATAACTTGTTAAATACAGCCGCATGATTTATTTGACGCCCATAACTTCCCTTTTGCAGACTCCTTTGGGTCTAATGCACCATCTAATATCAGTGTAGGAATTCTGTGTACCTACTGTATTGGAGTATGTGCTACAGAATATTTTAGGCTGAATCTGGTTGTATAGCTGTCGCATAAAGCAGACTCATCATAATTCTCTTCGTGCGGTCATGAATTGTGCTGGATCAGCTTAAAGCCCGTGTTTTATTATAAGCTGTTTACGGATTGGGTGTATGTTAATATTGATTTAATGCTATGTCTGATAATCTTGGAAAATACATTTAAATCGTTTATATCCGGTGTACTGTAGTGTTCGGCTGGCTTCATCCTTCTTTTAAAGTGCCTTGTGAAGTATGAGTACATGACTGGTAGGAATTTGTGCTCTTTAGCGGCCAGTGAACGCTCTTATGACGATGGTCGTAGATCATAAAGGATTTCGTTTAGCCATTGGATAGTTTGAAAGGCATATTGTCTCTAATTCAACGAGTTCGCAGTTGCAATCGGCAGTATTGTGTAAGAAGTTACCTGCCAGACAAAACTGTCTTTATATCGGTCTGTTTTCGAACCAACTTTGCTTTACGGGAGTGAAAGCCTGGTGGACTCAGGATATCTTATTCATAAGTTAGAATTAACAGACATGAAAGTGGCGAGAACGATCGCTGGAACAAACAGATGGGAACAATGATAGGTGGGTACTCGGAATGAGGAGATAAAAGCTAAGTTAGGAATGACCTCTGTTGATGATCCTGTACGCATAAACCGGCTTCGGTGGTGAGGTCATGTGTGACGAATGGAGGAGGATAGGTTATCTAGGAGAATAATGGACTCTGTTACGGAGAGTAAGAGAAGCAGAGGGAGACCATTACGATGATGGTTAGACTCGGTATCTAATTATTTAAATATAAGAGGTATAGAAATAAAAGAGGCTGCAAAACTATTTACGAATAGAGGATTGTGGTGCCGTTTAGTAAATTCACAAAGGTTTGCAGACTGAACACTGAGAGACGTAACAGTCTATAATGAATATGCATGCATGTATGTGTGTGTTTGTATGTATGTTTCATTTTCCAAAGTGATACTGATAACAGATAGTGGCACCAGCGTGTGAAAAGTTACTGTACCTCGAAAGATTTGTCGCCAAGTTTCAAAGTCGAATTAGAAAGCAAACCAGAAAAGATAAGTGATTAATTTTTACATTTATTTTTCAGTGAAGTGGACATGCCCTGTTAAAGAGACGCACAGATGAAATATAAGCGTCTGCGCTGAATTTTAAAAAAGATCGTGCGAGGAAATAAGAATCACCATGTGCCCCAAGATTTGGAGTATGCCTATCTACGAGCATCAAAATCCCATTTTCGATGTTGGATCATTTCCGGGCTAACTTTCAACAACTAATTATTACATTATATAATAATATTATAATTATGTTATTGGTTTTACGTCTCATTAACTAATTTTCAGAGACACAGAAGCGCTGGAATTTTGGTCCACAGTTCTTTTACGTACCGGTAAATCTATCGATACGAGGCTGACTTATTTGAGCATCGTTAAATTCCATCGGACCGAGCCAGGATGGAACCTGTCATCTTGGGTTCAGAGGATTGGCGCTCTGTCATCTGAGCTACTAAATTTTCTTCAAATGATTTTCTTCTGCAGGTGTACATTTATAAGTAACGATTAAGATTAAAACGTGAGTTGAAGTATATTAACCAATTTTCAAGACTGCATGAGTGGTATCGGAGAAACGATCAGTTTACCTTCGTCGATGTATGATAATTTATATCATCGTGTTCTGTTTGTTCACAGCCACGTCTGGGTCCATAAACCACTACAGGTGACGTAAATCTGTTCATGGGGTGAAACGTAGTCTTGACTGCAACAACATCATAACACACATTAATAAGGTGCTATTAGGGAAGAGAGAGAGTACATGAGAAGCCGTTCTAAAGAGTAAAATAATGTGGATTAAATAAACAATGAATTCAGGTGTTACCGGAAGAGAAAATGATAGCGTTATTTAAAATGGATGATTGCAAGTCTCTAAAAAGGGAAATGAGAAGATGGGTTCAATTTTATGGTTAGTGAGCGTATGCAGGGATAAAGTTATAAGAAAACAAAATTATGGAAATGTATGCATATTATGCAGTAAATACATATACGAAGCAAACTTGCTAAAACGCTGTGAAGAGACAAGATATCCCAGAGGAAACACAAACACTAAAGTTTAGTGATGGTCTGCTTCTGCTAAATATTTCACATTTAGTTTACAGCTTACAGATTCTGGACGAAACAACGAAACAAATGATCAATATTATGTTGTTTTGTGTCTTTATTTGCTCCACACAAATCTGCACAGCCTCAATACAAATAATTTTTGTGCGATGTTTTTTGTTCGTGTTCTTTTTGCGGTTCCCTGAGTCGCTAACCCGTGTGGAGCATCAGAAGAAAACCATTCTATACGTCCCATATCTTGCTATAAGACAGTAGTTGTGCTTTTACTTGTCTTAGGAGACAATTTCTCGATGATTAGGCTCACTATCATTAACGAACGTTTGAGATCACATTATTGAAAGGCAAGTACTTTTGAGACAAGTGTTCCTGAGAAGAGGAAACGAAGAGCGGTTGGTGACATCATTGTCTAACTGCTGTTATGTACGTTGTTTCCTTAGCAAATTAAATCATCAAAATAGGTTTTGGAACTGTAAACTCTCACTCCTTATACACATGTAAACGTCAATCTGGTTTTTCTGTGCTAGTTTTCTGATGAGTCCGCTGCGACAACTATTTTATTGAAGTTCCTTTCATAGTGCCGAAGCTTGCCCTCTATCCTGGAGAAACCACCGGGTTTTGACGATCTCAGCCACCCATCTCAGCTTATATTCTTGAACAGTTAAGTCTGCTCCATAAAAGATCTGAGAAATTAATTATTTGGAGATACATGGTTCGAATACCAACATTGAAAGGAGCTATACTAGGTGTGATTATTTTCTTGCAATATTTTAGATTCTCTATTTTCACCTGTAGTGCACTTAACCCAATCCTGGATTCAAATTATGTCATACGTATTTCAATAACTTAGCACTGATTAGCGGAACACATGTTGCCACACAGGTACACAGGAGTGATGACTCTTGATACCCTAAACTAATGATCAATAATAATGTTACTTGTTTTACGTCCCACTGACTAATTTTACTGCTTTCGGACATTTGGAGACACCGAGGAGCCGGAATTTTGTCCCTTAGGAGTTCTTTTACGTGCTAGTAAATCTACTGACACGGGGCATTTGGGCACCATCAAATACCGCCGGACTGAGTCGGTTTCGAACCCGGTAACTTGGGCTCAGAAGCCCAGCTCTCTACCACATGAGCTACATCATCTTTAGCTCGGGTATCCGTTATCAGACAGGGAGATTATAAACTTGTGAAACGTACGAGGCTACCACAGCTTTCTGGTTTAGTCTGGAGTAGTTTTCATTTACTCTTACTGGCCTCCTCTTTTTCATTTCTTTTTCCGTTCCACTTCCATCTCCAACACGATTAGGTAAGCGAGGACAAGAGCCTTTTTATGGCCGTCGTCTCACAGCTTGGTAATTTCGACCTTTTAGTTCAGCAATACTACAAGTCGAACACGTTGTTATCCATTAGGAATGTAAGACTTCATTAAGTCTGATGAAAGCAAATATTAACCTTTATTTTAACATTTATATTCATATTATTGAGCCCTCGTGGCTCAGACGGCAGCGCGTCGGCCTCTCACTGCTGGATACCGTGGTTCAAATCCCGGTCACTCCATGTGAGATTTGTGCTGGACAAAGCGGAGGCGGGACATGTTTTTCTCCGGGTACTCCGGTTTTCCCTGTCATCTTTCATTCCAGCAACACTCTCCATTATCATTTCATACCATTTATCACTCATTAATAAATCACCTTGGGAGTGGCGATCCCATTGTAATAACAGCCTATATATGTTTCATTCATTACATCCCTGACCCGGTCAATGACTGGAAAACAGGTTGTAGGTTTTCATTCGTATTATTCCCCCATATTGATTTTATGCGTAAAATAATATCAGCTTTCCCTGGTGTGCTTACTAACAACAATGTATAGCTTTTACACTAGAACTGAGGCGTTTTCTCAGTTCATCAACATGTTAATTTCTCCCAGAGGTTCTCACTTGTAAGTTTAGCTCTCGTAGGACTTTTACAGTGAAAATAAATATATATAGTTAGAGTTTTAAGCATATACATATCCATAAAGTAGCACCTTGATTTGATAACCTTAGTGTTAGTGTTTCGCGAACGGAATCAACAACAACAATAATGTTGATTGCAACTGGACATGACTGTATCAAAAGTGTCTCTCAGCAGATTTACTTTTGCAGACTAGAGATTGGTGGACTTCATAGAGTGAATGATAAGCACAGCCTCCTATTGCCAGGAGCTATTGTTCGATTCTCCCTACCGCTCTGACGTCAGCACCCTCTCTTTTATGGCAAATGAGCCAACTTGGGCACTACACAATCCACTTCTATTTCTGTTGCAGGTCAGCAGTACTTTATTCTGACAATGTCAGGTATAACTTTAGGGAGTATCCTCTGGGGTGCCCTGAGAGGATGTGTAGTGAATAAGTATGACATGAAATGGCGTATGGCTTTCAGGTCGGGAGTGTCCGAGGACATGTTCGGCTCGCCAGGTGCAGGTCTTTTGGTTTGACACCCGTAGGCGACCTACGCGTCCTTAATAATGTCCACTGACATTTGTAAGGCAACTTTCAAAGTATTGTGGCAGTGGATTATGAATTAATTTAAATTTTCTTCTGGTCATTCGGAATGTCGGTCAGATGTTATATATATGAACATCATATACTTATGTACTGAATCTTACAGGAGAAAAAAAAAACATTCAATGTCTAAAATTGGAGTCCGCCTCTGTGGTGTAGTGGTTAGTGTGATTACCTGCCAACCCCGGAGACCCGGATTCGATTCCCGGCACTGCAACGAAATTTGAACAGTGGTACGAGGGTTGGAACGAGGTCCACTCAGCCTCGGGAGGTCAACTGAGTACAGTGGAGAGGGGCGGGGTCGATTCTCACCTTAGTTATCCTCGAAGTGGTTTTCGTGGTTTACCACTTCTCCTCCAAGCAAATGCCGGGATGGTACCTAACTTAAGGCCACGGCCGATTCCTTCCCTCTTCCTTGTCTATCCCTTCCAATCTTCCCATCCAGCGACAAGGCCCCTGTTCAGCATAAGAGGTGAGGCCACCTGGGTGAGGTACTGGTCCTTCTTCCCAGTTGTATCCCCGATCCAAAGTCTCTCGCTCCAGGACACTGCCCTGAGGCGGTAGATGGGAGTCCGAGGGAAAAACCAACCCTGGACGATAAACGGATTAAGAAAGAAAATAAATGTAAAATCGGAAATGTTGGAAAAAGCAAACCGAAGTTAGATGTACTGAATCGTTACATTAATATTTCCTGAACCGTATGTTTCCACCAGAATTACTGAAACATCCATCTTGGTCTTCACACTGTCCCTTTAACAATAATATTGGCGTGTGGCCTCCGGAAAGGCCGGGTGCAGATCTTTCGAGTTGGCGCCCTATAGGTGACATCCGCGTCTGTGAGGATGGGGCCCTGCTTAAAACGAATGCTAATGTTGTAGACGGCACAAAAATCGAATCCCCGACCCAGAGTAAGTAACCAGTGAAGGTTCAAATCCTCGATACGGCTAGGAATCGAACCTAGGACTCCTTGGAACAAGGTCATCATGCTAGCCATTTAGCCGTGCAGCCGGTCAGTCTCCGTAGCATAGTTGGTTAAGCACTAGCCTCCTGTGATCAAGGTTAGTTTGTGTAATCCCATTACAGTGGGAAGTTGTTTTAAGAGTGCTTAAATTCGAAATACTCGCCCGTGTTAGTAGATTATATGGCCCTTTAAACTTCACAAGAACAATATCCGACACTCAGATGTCTGTTAGGATTTACAGTACAGTAGTTAAAGTAGTGGTAAACTCATACCATTATTGTCCTAGCGTATTTTCTGCTTCTGATTGATCTGTAAAGTACTTTTAACCGTGAGTGAGACTTGTTCTAAGCTTCCTCGTTTGTTGGTGTATACTTCGTAATCTCAACACATTCTTTTCATTTCTGTGGGAGATATAAACCCTCTCATTTTCCCATTTTACCGAGCAAGTGTCCGCGCGGCTTGGGCCAAGTAGCTATCAACTTGCATTCGGGAGATAGTGAGTTCGAACCCTACTGTCAACAGCCTTAAAATTATTTTCCGTGGTTTCCCATTTTCATACCAGGCAAATGCTGGGGCTGTACCTTAATTAAGGCCGTGGCCGCTTCCTTCTCATTCCTAGCCCTTTCCTATCCCATCGTCGCCATAAGACTTATCTGTGTTGGTGCGACGTAAAGCAAATTCTAAAACAAAAAAATTCTCGTTTTAATGTTGTATGTGTAATGTTACTTCTTTCGGTCCTAACATTCGCCGAAATATGGATCTTTTTCTAGAAAGATATTTTGTTATGTGCCGGTACTGAGCTGAGTGGCTCAGACTTTTAGAGCGCTGTTTTTCTGAGCCTATGTTGGCAGGTCGATCCTGGGTCAGTCCGGTGGTACTTTAAGGTGTTTAGATACGCCAGCCTTGTGTCAGTAAATCTAATGAAAGAATTCCTACCGAGGAGGAGGAAGGGGGGGGGGGGATTCCACCACCTCGATGTCTTCGGAAATAGTAAAATTAGTTATTATTATTATTATTATTATTAAATGTGTCTTTTAAGGACTTTCTCGTTTAAATATTCTTAAATGTCAAACGACTGTACCAGGATTCGATCCTGCGCCTAGCCAACTGTGCTAATCATGTTCTCCTTTTTCCGACAGAAATGGAATTAGCATGGTGGTGAACAGCATAGCGGTCGATACAGCTCCGGGGCCTGACCATGTAATCGTCAATGCATTAAAGGATAAAGCAGCTTATGACATAATTCCAAGTATCGCTTAGAGAATTCTCAGTACCGGGCAAGTCCCTCCCTGTCTGAAGATGTAAGGACTATCCTGATACATGAAGGAGCCGATCCGAATGAAGTCGACACTTGGAGACCAATAACAATATGTTCTGTCATCCGTAGGGTCATCGAGAGAGTATTATACATGCGTCTTTGAGGATACGTAACATTTAACCCTCACCAGCGGAGCTTTACAGACGCCCCCGGTACTGTGCTATCCTCTCATCAGTCCTGATTAACGTAAAAATCTAAAGCAAAGATATCTGGATCATTTCTGTCGATATTCGAAAAGCATTCGATAACATTGGGCACAATCACTTGGCCAGGACACTTCATAGTCAAGGAGTCCCTTCCCAACATACCGATGCCATCATAACCCTTCAGAAGGGAAGTTTAACACAAATTGAAATCCGCGCGGGGAAAACAAAAGTGAAAAGTAAAGGTTCGTAAATGACGGACACTGTATTTGTGATTACCTACGCATTTTTCAATGTCTGTTTTTAATCTGTTCCTGTTATACAAAGGCCGTGATATAAAATGATATTATATAATATTTTAATTGTGTGGCCATCGAGTTACGTGCATTAATACTCCAGACAGACCACTGACATATTTGATCGAATGTATATAGTTTTATCTCAACTTAATTATCAGTAGTATGATACCAGCATGCCTTTGTTGGCTATATGTAGTGTTTACAGTGCACTGTGTCTTCTGGTATGGGCTAGAATAAATGTGTTACTTTCATTGACCTGTCTCAGTCTCATCCTTGGCTTTGACAATATGAAAGTGACTGAGGTATGAGCGGTGCTTGTAATACCATTCCTTATGCAGCCAGTCCCTGTTATGAGTGGTATGAACATATCACTCACAGGGTCGGTTGGTGCGTGAATTTCAGCGGGCTTGGCAGACTGATATGTGAACAACTTCTGGCTCGGTGAGGAAAGCAACGGGAAACTACCTCACTCCTCATTTATCTAGTACGCCTCTTCAGTCATGCCTAGGCCTTCTATGACAGCTGTTGGCATAGCTGTGGAGGATCAAACCAGCCTTCGGGATGAATACCCAACATACAACATACCAGCTAATTTTATTATTGATGTTTTTGTTATTACTCTTATAACTGTTATTATTATTATTATTATTATTATTATTATTATTATTATTATTATTATTATTATTATTATTATTTATTATTACAATTGATATTTATCACTCAAATTATTATTATTATTATTATTATTATTATTATTATTATTATTATTATTATTATTATTGTGGAAATACGGTGGTTGAATTTAATTCCGATTTTACTAAGTTAATAGGTTTTCATTAATGTTTTCTCATATTTGTTGTTGGCATAAGTATTATTGGCAATATCTTTAATATCAGTTTCATATAAGGAGTCATCACCATTATTACTTCTATCTACGCTTGACATCCAGAATCAGGTCCGCCTCCCTAGCGTAACGGTTTGTGTTATTAGTTGCCGTCCTCGGGGGCCCGGGTTCGATTCCCGATACTGCCAGAAATTTAAGAATGGCAGGAGGGCTGGTATGTGGTTCAAATTGTACACGCAGCTCACCTCTTGAAAAGTGCTGCACCACCTCGGGATGAGGACACGAGTTTACTTATCCAGAATTAGTATAATGTAGTTTATTCATTTCATTTTATTGTATACTTATTTGGTATTGTGCATTTTATGTTGCCACCGGTTGTAAGCCACTTGTAGCAGAAATAAATACTTACTAAATTCACCTAAGGAGAGGTGTAATACAAGGATCACATATTTCCCAAGCCCTGTATAACCTCGCAACAGGCCACATATTTGACGAGTTAACAGAGGAAACTATGAACACCTATCATGGATGCTGGGTTTCGCTGATTATATTTTCATAATAGGTAGAAACAACTGTTGAAAATGTCTGTCGGAAGATTTACTAAAATTGGGCTTGCCGTAAATCCGAACATGTGGATGGCATTTAATATCTCCAAAGGTAAACTTAAAGGAGAGCCAACAGTTATGGATGATGAGTGTACTCTTCCATCGTTAAAGCATGGAGACCTGTTTCGCTACCTTGGAGTAAGTAACCTTTACAGATGAATTGAAATTTAATTCAGTAATTAGCATGCTGAGTTCAAACCTTGAAATCTTAGTACTTTCCCCTTTGCTACACTCTGATCAGAAATTGTCTCTTAAAACTCCTCAATAGCAACCAGTCTCGTGTATCTTTTCTAACATCACCATCTGAAAAACTCCAGAAACTCTTCCTTAATGATACGGACAAACTCATCAGAAGTGCTTTAAAGGAAATTCTCCAGCTGGACTATCGACGATCCTAACTCATTGCAATATTCAGAGAAAAGTTTTAAGGGCCTTGATCTTTTCTTTTCGAATGGGGAGCCCGTCTCCATCCTATTAACTCTTGTAGAATTCTTCAATTCTTCGGTAATTCCTGCATTTTATTTACCCTAGACCTCAGGAAAGAAAGTTTGTAATGTCTGTCAGACTTTGCTATCGAAAAAGATGGACACCTGTTAGACAAGTAAACAAACATATTTGCCGCTAAAACGGTTGTCTTAGAACTCAAAATTCGATCAATGGAGCACTGTACTTCACAGAGGGAAAGAGGTAACACTCCTCAAGGAGTACACATCAGCGAATAGTTCGCTATGAATGACGATGGGCTTTTATGCGGTGAATGATGAAAGGTCATTAAAATAACTGCCAAAGTCTCTCCCGATCGATCCATTGCTGCAGAGAGAGGGAGAGAGAAAGAAATCCTTACACACGTCCTGGGATCATGCCCACATGGAGAAGTTCTGCGGAATGCTAGACACCGTACGATTCCGCCAACAATAACCAATCTGTAACGAAGTGCACGGCTCGGCAACAAGTTGGTAGTAGCAGGGGGATTGACTTACTTGCCCTAAGAAGTTATATAGGGATCTTATAGTCGAGTGGCATTGTTACTGACTTCTCGGAGGCTGCCGCTGTTCAAATCCCAGTCAGTGTATATGGGATTTTAAAATAAAAACTGATGTCCATGTAGTTCGGAATCCACGTAAAACCGAAGGTCTCGTGGCTATGATCACGATATCAAGTCATGTAAATGCTACGTGTGTGTGTGTGTGTGTGTGTGTGTGTGTGTGTGTGTGTGTGTGTGTGTGTGTGTGTGTGTGTGTGTGTGTGCGTGCAACCTCACGACTTGAGTTTGGGAAGTGGTGACCCCACGGGGTACATGAGCTGCTCGTGCTTTTCTCGTATTGCAGTGGCAGCAGAGTGGACCTTTTACCATCTTCTGAATTAGAAGAGTGAAATGACTGGGCTTGGGATTCCCACATCTTCCTTTGTCTTAGGCTAAGCATATTTATCTGATTTAATAATAATAATAATAATAATAATAATAATAATAATAATAATAATAATAATAATAATAATAATAATAATAATAAATTTTCTTTTCTTTACAGGTGAGTCCCTAGTAGAACATACGGTTGCTGAATATCTGGTGAGAATATTTCATTTTTTATTGTTCATTGTGTTTTCTCTGTTGTCGATCAGCGAATGTTAAAGTCGTTCGACTGACGGTCAGGAATATAGAGGATGTCCCAAAAATGTAATCGCTCTTTGAGTGGCTCTAACTCAGTACTTTGTTTTTTGTTTTTATTTTCAGACAGATGGATTGGACAAAGAAGTTGCCTCATAGTCCTTGACCTCACTCTAGTTAAGTTGTTATTATTGTGATACCTCAAATATAAGGTTACTGTGCCAAACCAGCTACCAGCAATCTCGGAATTCCATGTGAAATGGTTCTTAACGTTATTAGATCGTTTGGTCCGTGTGGGCAGCCTTTCCTTGAAAATGGCAATCGTCGGCTTGAACATAAGTGTAGCCTACACGCAGGGGCACTAGACTTGTCATTTTTCGTGAACTTGTTTACGTTGAATTGCTTCACACAGGAATCCTGTTCTTTAAATTATTTGTTTTTATTGCCACCATTGAACTTTGTTTATAAACACAACATTGTTCATTCAAAACCTGAGTACATTTTTGGGACACTCTGTATATTGCAGTGTCGGTTGTATCCCGATAAGGTACTGCGGTTTATCTTAGTTTTCCTTCCGCCCAATAATCGTCCAGATATTAAAAGGAACCAAAGGTAGGTTTTATGGATTCCTTTTATCTTTATCCACGTGGCAGTAGAAAAATACGCTCAGAAACGCTCAAAAGCATTTTGTAGAGTCAAGAAATATACTTGATTCCGTCTGATGAGAAATTGGATTGGCTCTGATCGTTCATTGGGTTCTCGACCAATCATGGTCCATGTTGCGTTCTTTTACGCAAACTGTGGAGTGTCTTCTCACTAATTAATTATTTTCAAGAAGGTCGCCTACCATTCAGACCTACAGCTACTGATCTTCGTTTAGGAATAGAAACAATGACTTAACCCATGATTTTCTTTTAGATCGTCTCTTATTGTCCAACCACCGATGCCCTACGGATGATTCTGTCTCCATTTCGGTGTTATTTTCCGAGGCTGGCCACTTCGAGGATTCTTCTGTACAGATCCTTGTTTCTTTCGAAGGCGATATCACACATTCACAAGCTGCTGAAAAATCCTAGTCTTCTTTTACAATGAAGATGTGTTTGGTCCTTATTAAGAACATTTATAACATATTGAATGTTCTGAATATTCTTATAGTTTTAGCCATTGCTGCAAGCAAATAACAATATGAACATTCCAGAGTTCTAAATAATAGTTTGTTTAGTTTTTAAATAGCTTCGAACTGGCATTGAATGGACAATTATTTATAAAGGAAATATTTCCCTCAGCTGAAGAACACGAAACCACGGCAGTGTGAAGCAATCCGTTGTCTGAATCGGTAGTCTACTTTGTCTTGATTCTGCTTACAGGTATATTACAGTCCATTACTTCTCACACAAAATAATTTTGATCGCTCCTGTAAGGTAAAGGTGCGGAAATGAGACTGCTGGAAGATGAATACTGAAATGAGTGTCCTACTTAACCAGTGTACCGAGCGAGTTGGCTTCGCGATGCGGGCCGTGTAGCATTTAGCTTGGAATCTGGAGATGATGGGTTCGAACCCCTCTGTCGGTAGCCATGGTTTTCCATTTTCGCACCAAGCAAATGGTGGGGCTGTACCTTAATTTAAAGCCTTGGTCGCTTTCTTCCCAGCCCTAGCCTTGTCCTATCGCATCGTCGCTCTAAGACCTGTCGGAGACGATGCGACGTAAAATGAATAGCAAAAATAAAACACTGAGATGTAATACATCTTTATTGGAGGAATCGAGAGGTAACTGGCAGCAGTGACGTGGCGAAAACATTACTTGAGGCTAATATATTTTTCGCCTCATTAAATCGCTGGCACTAACAATATAGATTTAGTAACAATGTATATTCCATGTCTCGTGAACAGTGCATAGCGTTCAGTAACCTGCAATATGGTGAGCTTAATTTTAATCAGTGGAAAGTGGATTAGACTAATTTCCAACCTTTCCAAACCCATTCTTTAGTGTTCTGCGTCCCGCGCTACACTCCTGTAGGAGAGTTTGCATGAACAGCAAGTGTAAGACTTTCTGTAATGCAGACTCTTGCAGAATATTAGCCGAGTATAGAGACTTTGTTACATATAGGCATAGTGGTAAAACAGGTGGTTCGGGATCACCTCCTCTGGAGTGAATTTGGAAGAATCCAGCGGAAAACAGAACCAAAGCTAACCAACATTTAATACATTTGATATTAGCGTTTGTTTCTTAAGCGAAGGATGCTATTTCTAATATTTAATAATGCTGAGGTTGACGCAAGTGCGATAACAGGTATAACTTGAAAACAATATTCTCTTACCCATAGGTAACTAATGCAGATATCGAGCTGGAATAATTATTATTATTTTACTATTATTATTATTATTATTATTATTATTATTATTATTATTATTATTATTATTATTATTATTACATCATGTGTACATGCGATATGATCGCGTTGTTTTTGAGGTTATGTCATGAAACAGGTACTGTATATAAACATTTATATTAGTTCAGTTAATGTAAATACCTGTAAATTAATATTATAATTTATTCTTACCTGTACATATAAATTGTAATCCATAATTGTGAAACACACTGTAACTTCCAGAATGGTAATAGGCACGAGAACGATTGAGAATATTCTATACATTATAACCTATGTATTTGACACTCCAGAATTTTCACGAAGGAATATTTTGTAATGTAACTTTCTAGACGCCTGGCCAGGCACCTATATAAAGAGACGATCTTGGCGGTGAAGCTAGTTACTGCTGAGTTATTGACAGAGAGTTATTTGTTTGGAAGTTATTGGTTATTGGAGTTATGATGTAGCAAGGTTATGCTTGGGACCACATGTGAGACATACTTTAAGCAGTCATCTGTTTTCATCTTTTGTTTCAAACTTGTAAACTCCGCGTGCAGCGACAGGCAGCTGTTTTAAATGGCGACTTTGTTGATATTCTCGAAGTGAAATGGTTTGTTGTGATACTGTGACTAAGGTTATGTGTGTGTTAATTTGTGAATATATGTGAATAAAATTAATTGTACCAACTGACAGCATCTCGTGTGCGTCTGTGTGGATACGTTAAGGTTACACAAAAATACGACATGTTCTTATAGTGGCCAGCATGTTCGTACTTCCGAACCAGCCGCACGCCATGATTGGAAATTTCTGTGAATGTGACATGGAAGGTAAGGGTACTTTTTCTTTTTTTGCGTCGCACCGACACACACAAATCTTATGGAGACGATGGGATAAGAAAGAGCTAGGAATGGGAAGGAAACGGCCGTGGCCTTTCGGTACAGGTGCAGCATTTGCCTAATATGAAAATGGGAAATCACGGAAGATCATCTTCAGGGTTGCCAACATTAGGGTTCGAACCCACTATCTCCCAAATTCAAGCTGACAACTACGTGACCAAACCGCGCAGCCACATGCTCGGTAGGGTAAGGACTGATAAGCTTGAACTGAACAATGGTGGCATGGTGTCTGTGCACATATTATTATTGATTATTCTGAGATAGTACGGTGGCAGTATAAATTACTTTCTGTTAGGTCATCTGCCCAGAGGCTGGTTGGATCCTGAAATAGCACCGTCAGAGTTTATGCTATTATTGGGAAACTGCAAACACCGAGGCGGCGCCAAACTGAGGCATACTAGGCAAGATGAGGAGTGAGGTAGTTTGCCATTGCTTTCTTCACTGGGCCAGAAAGTACCGTTGCAGTAGAACTGATCCTATGATTAACACTTGTTTTTTTTGCTAGTTGCTTTACGTCGCACCGACACAGATAGGTCTTATGGCGACTATGGGACAGGGAAGGGCTCGGAGTGGGAAGGAAGCGGCCGTGGCCTTAATTAAGGTACAGCCCCAGCATTTTCCTGGTGTGAAAATGGGAAACCACGGAAAACCATCTTCAGGGCTGCCGACAGTGGGGTTCGAACCTACTGTCTCCCGAATATTGGATACTGGCCGCACTTAAGCGACTACAGCTATCGAGCTCGGTGATTAACACTTTTCATAACACTCAGACGCACTGCCCATTCTCCGAATGCCTTTACTCCCATGCTATCAAAACCATGGATGAAACTCCATTTTGTCGTGACCTGCGCCAAGTTGCAGTCTGCCTGTCAGGTCAACAGCCCAGAGGCTGGTTGGATCCTCAAATAGCACCACCAAAGGTTATGCAGTTATAAGGAAACCCCAAAAACCAATGGCAGCACCAAAATGAGGCGTACTAGGCAAGATGAGGAGTGAGGTAGTTTCTCTCTCTCTCTCTCTCTCTCTCTGGTAGCTGCTTTACGTCGCACCGACACAGATAGGTCTTATGGCGACGATGGGACAGGAAAGGGCTAGGAGTGGGAAGGAAGTGGCCGTGGCCTCAATTAAGGTACAGCCCCAGCATTTGCCTGGTGTGAAAATGGGAAACCACGGAAAATCATCTTCAGGGCTGCCGATAGTGGGGTTCGAACCTACTATCTCCCGAATACTGGATACTGGCCGCACTTAAGCGACTGCAGCTATCGAGCGTGAGGTAGTTTGCCATTGCTTTCCTCACTGGGTCAGAAAGTACTATTGCAGCACGACTGACCCTGTGAGCAGCACCTTTCATAACACTCAGATGCACTAGTTGTGCTCTGAATGTCGTTACTCAGCACTACCCATACCCAAGCAGCTTCCATATTGTCACAGCCATGGATGTTGACTGGTACTTCGGTGGAAGCTACACTTTACTCTGGCCTATGCCAAGAGATGGATGCAAAAGTACTGTATCCATCAAGAAATGACAGCAGGCAGGCCAAGTTGCAGATGCGAAAATATTGTTTCAACAGGAAATGGCAGTGAACGTAAAATTATTCTCAGCTCACAAGAAAGTTCTATCCATCACGGTGAAAGTCATAATACTGGGCATTTTTTCTTAGCTCGTTCCGTATGTCAAGTTAACATGCACGGAAGGCGATAGCGTGGCCGGGTGACTCATTTGCCGAGAAATATATTGCTTCATGATCAGCTAAGATGATCTAATGCAGTACGGTAGCGATAACCATTGCTTCACAGCAGTAGTTTAGTTTAATATCTATAGTATTGGTAGCGTGTTCAACGTGTTCGCTTTAAAATAGCGTAGTTTCTGTATGAACACTGAAGTAATCGTGTGTTTAACGAGTGATGTCAACAGTAGAACAGCGTGTATTCATTGTGTTGTGCTACACAGAGTGCCGCTTTCGATTCTTACCTTCTACCCACAAAACAACAAAACTGTTCAAGGCAAAACCGTACAAACCCACCCCTGCCCAATATTTAAGAGGACCTGACAGTTTCGCTAGAGTTCGGTATTGTAACTGGTTGCGTCAGTCAGTTGACGATTGATATGTTGACAAGAACTTTTATTTTATAGTGATGAAGCATGGCTACACTTAAGTGGCTATGTAAATAGTCAAAACATTCGCTACTGATGTGCAGAAAATCCCCACCTGCTGCATGTCCGTCCACTTCATGATGTAAAGATAGGAGTTTGGTGCGCAATAAGTGCTCGCAGAATTATAGGGCCTACATTTTTCCGTGAAACAATAAATGCTGGTCGATATATAGACCTCATTGTCACACCATTCTTTCAAGAACTGACGGAAGAAGAAAGGAGTAATGGTTACTTCATGCAAGATAATGCGACGGCACACACTGCTAATCGGTCTATGGAGGTAATACGGGAAGTTTTCGAAGATCGTGTGGTTAATTATACCCCTAGATCTCCTGATTTAAATCCCTGTGATTTTTTTTGCTAGTGGCTTTACGTCGCACTGGCACAGATAGGTCTTATGGCGACGATGGTATAGAAAAGGCCCAGGAGTTGGAAGGAAGCGGCCGTGGCCTTAATTAAGGTACAGCCCCAGCATTTGCCTGGTGTGAATTTGGGAAACCACGGAAAACCATCTTCAGGGCTGCCGACGGTGGGATTCGAACCCACTATCTCCCGGATGCAAGCTCACAGCCGCGCGCCCCTGACCGCACAACCCTGTGATTATTACCTGTGGGGGATGCTGAAGAGAAAAGTGTATGTGATCAACCCTCACACATGAGAAGAACTCCAAGAGAACATTACACAAGTTATTTCGAACATCACACGAGCTGAGATTCGCCGAGTGTCTGCAAACCTATTTACCAAGTGTCAGGCATGTTTGACAGCTGAGGGACAACATTTTGAACATCAAATGAAATGCCAGGTAGGTTTATACTAATAGTTTCACTAGAAATGGATTTCTGTAAGTGTGAATTGTCGTGAGTAGTGGGGAGGAAAAGCGCGCATTACACCGGCTAACGACGGAGTGTCATTGCGCCAGCCATGCCATGCTCTGAGTGGTGTTGCGGAGCGAGCTTAAAAAAAACCTATACATTTGTATGAGAGCAAAATTGTGTAACCGTATGAAGTGGGAGAAAGAAAAACTTTGTAATAAAAGCTTATGTACTTAGAGTACCAAGAAAATCCTTAATACAGCTAATTGGAGAAGTGTTCTGTAGTATAAATGAGACTGAGAAACTGCTACTAACGTACTTTAAACAGTACTGTCAGATTGTTTAAAATTTCGAAACTTGAAAACAGACGACGTTTTTAACTTAGATTCTTCTGAACAATATGCAAACTAAAAGCCCACTTTCACGGTGTACTATTCATAGGAGCAATATTTGCTATCGTGGCTGGATTTATTTAATGACACCCTTTATTCACAGGATTAACATTGAATCCTAAATGATTTAAAATTCAAGTTACATTTTGTAGGTGTAAATTTTTCTTCCCGCAACACCTTTTAGGATTACTTGGTATATCACTCTGATTACCCAAAGAGTTATACTTCTTGAAATGTAGTTTCAAGTTTAGGATCTACTATATACTTCATTGGGATTATCTTCCTCATCTTCATTATTTGAGAAAGTATGATCTCAAACCGTACTCGCCACTGCTCCTGTGCGGTTCGGAGTATACGACCCCACTACTCGCTCCACTACGCTGTTCCCGCCCGAGTGCCTCTTTCATCATAACAGTAGCCCTGTGCTGGTATGAAATTATTACGGTTTGTATGTCATTTGTGGTCGTGGTTGAATCCATTGCTGTAGATTTTCCACTTCTTCTTCTTCTTCTTCTTCTTCTTCTTCTTCTTCTTCTTCTTCGCGAATGGGTCACCTAGGATCACGCGGAATGAACATTTGTTGGCTTCATCTTTTAGCCCAGTATTCCTTCGTACGTAGTGAATGGGTGTGTTTTCGTTGCAGGGACCATACATGTCGGTTAGTCTTTCTCTCATCATCCCCAAAACCTCGTGTGAGTATGATTTTTCTGATTTCACCTCGGTCCAGTATATTTGGTGATCCTAATTCTTTCATGTCTTTGTCTGTCTGCCTGTACCAATTTGATCTAGTGGTTTTATTCTTTCTTCGCATGGGCGTTGTGGCTCTAATTTTGGCGATTCTTTTATATATTTCCGCATTTGGTTTTGGAAAATGTATTCCATGTTTGATTCATGGTCCTAGAATTTTTCTCATTATTTTACGTTCTTTCACTTCTAATTGTCCTTTTAGTGTTTTGTGTTGGAGATTAAGAGTTTCTGATGCGTAGAGAGCTTCGGGTTTGAGTACTGTAGTGTAGTGTCGGATTTTGTAATTCCAGCAGAGGATTTTTTGTTGTAAGTATGTTTTGTTAACCGAAATCGAATCTCCCACTGCTTTTACGTTTTTCAAAGAGATAAATTAATGAATTAATGATTAGGGTAGTAAGATGTCTCGGTAGCATGTACATGTATGCCTACTTTTCGGAGGTCACAGGTCGATTCCGAGCCATTTTAAGGCTTCAATCCTCGACTGAGTGCTGAGTCTTACGAGACAGTTGAGCTACTACATGATACGAGAGGCGACAAGTCAAGCAATGCGACTGAGAATGTTGCACTCTGACACATAGTACTGTGATATCCGCGGGTCATCTGACTGGATAGCAGTCACCTTTGCAAGTCAAAGCACTTAATGTGTTGTATGTGCCACGGGTTTGTTTTTCATATAATTAATCAAATAAAAATCTTCAACGTAATTATGCCTTGCTAATGCCAAAGAAAGCAAGCTTTTTTTTTTTTTAGTTTTACGCGATTGTTGATATCGTGATCCAAAACATGCATTGCTAAGTCCAGTTATACTAATTCTAAGATGCGAATATTTATGTAATTTATAGTTCTTTCTCCGCCACTTTTCCCGAATCCTGGTGGGGTCGCGGGTGTGATCTGTGTTGCTCACGCTGACTTGCCCCTATAATTATGGTTAACGCTATGTGAAGGGATGTTCCGTAGTCATGGATTACTTGTTTCTGCGTGTTTAGTAGTGTGGTGTATTGTGTTTAAATGCCGAGGTATATAGGTCTGTATGTACTTCAGTCTTCAGCCCTAAGGCTGGTTGGACCGAGCTCGATAGCTGTAGTCGCTTAAGTGCGGCCAGTATCCAGTATTCGGGAGATAGTGGGTTCGAACCCCACTGTCGGCAGCCCTGAAGATGGGTTTTCGTGGTTTCCGATTTTCACACCAAGCAAATGCTGGGGCTGTACCTTAATTAAGGCCACGGCCACTTCCTAACCACTCCTAGCTATTTCCTGTCCCATAGTTGCCATAAGACCTATTTGTGTCGGTGTGACGTAAAGCAAGTTGCAAAAAGAGAAAAAAGGCTGGTTGGATCCTCAACAGCTCCGCCATCAGTTGTCGTAGATGGCCTAGGCATCACTAAAGAGGCGTACTACGGAAATGAGGAGTGAGGTAGTTTCCCGTTGCATTCCTCACTGAGCCAGAAGTTGCTATTACATATCAGTCTGCCAATCCCACTGAAATGCTGCACCAACCGGCCCTATGAACAACATTTTCACACCATTCATAGCAGGGACTGGCTGCAGAAGGAATGGCATTACTAGCATCGCACATACCTCAGTCACTTTCATATTGTCAAAGCCAAATATAAGACAGAGACAGATCAATGAAAGTAACAAAATTACTCTAGCCTATACCAGAAGACATAGTGCGCTGTAAACACTAGGTCCTGCCAGACTAATTAACCAGTGGTAGCTAAACAAAACCCGGCCCGTTCGGGAATCGAACTGGGCCGCTACGCTAACCATTAACCGAAGGAGCTGGGCGCTTGTATAATGACATACTTAACTGGTGATGAGGTGTTACGAAAGGCGAGTTGAACCCCCAATTTCCAGATTGGAGCACCCTGACCTAATGGCGAGGCTGGCACGGTCACGAGGAAGTGGAAACTTTCCAACTGACCTTGACTTACCACAGACGCGACGGTGCGTGGAATGCGAGTTACACTGACCTGACCTGCCTGGCATTTGGCACTTCGTTTATTTTTATTTGTATTTATTCAGTTGGTTTTGATGACCATTATATTTACTCGTATCAGAAAGCTAACTAGCATAATAAAATAACTAGATATCTATGTGTTTTGTCTGTACATTGCTCGGAATTTGAAAAGAATGGTATTTCTGTATCGGTCATGTCCACAGTAACAAGGATATGCACTTTTTACTTTTCCGTAATGTCTGTCGGTCTGTCTGTCTGTCTGTCTGTCTGTCTGTCTGTCTGTCTGTCTGTCTGTCTGTCTGTCTGTCTGTATTGTAACGGTTCAAATCCCGTTACAAGATGATATCTGTATTTTTATTATTGTATGATTTTATCTGTATATTATTATTATTATTATTATTATTATTATTATTATTATTATTATTATTATTATTATTATTATTATGTCAGTATTATTATTATTTTATCTGTGATATTGTACTATTATTGTAATTATCCGTTTTATTCAATTTTGCAATTGCCTGTTGCTTGCAAGATTGCACTTAGATGTATGCATATATACGTATGTGTAGTATAACACTCAATACCTGTACAGTGAGAATTGTGGTATATATCAGAGATCGGATGTGACGTTGGTGCATTGTGCAATATTGTTGGCGATTCTGCCAAGTCATCGCCACTCCTTGGCTATGTCATCGTTTTTATTTAGAATATGCGCGCACGGACTCGTCGCCGCGGGGCTATTTCACCACTGTGCGTAATATCTGTCGCGTAGGTGGGAGTATGTCATTGTTATTTCTGGAGATTACGTAGTTGTGTCAACCAAAGTCTATATAAGGTGGGTGCACATTGTAGCGTCAGTCATTACTTATACGGATGCAGTACAGTGAAGTAGTCTACTAGATCAAGAGGCCTTAAGTGGTCAGTCAACCAGTGTGAACGAGAGATGGAGAAGACTCAGTGAGCCAGTATTGGTCATTGAGAGAGTGAGACCAAATGGTTGGTCCGTCACTTAGTGGAAGACGCGGACGCAAGGCTTACCAAGGAGTCAGAGAGGGCAACCCTGGACCTACCAAGAGGTCATACCATATTGACTTACAAAGAAGTCAGATGATATGGAGAAGAAGCAGTCTCAAGGATGTATCACCACGTTAGGCGTGACACATCTACAGTAAACCCCAGAGCAATGGATTACGTCGTAATTACACTCAAAGTGTTGAAGGTACAGTCAAGTGAATCAGTGAGGGAAATATTTCGTATAAATTGTTAAATGTCCGGTCAAGAAGAATTCAAATTCATGCCTAGTTTCTTTTAGTTGCAATGTCATAATTTCATATTCTCATCTGTTTTATCGCAACAAGACTCACTATTTTTTGATATATTATTTAAAGAATATATTTTGTTCTATCAAACGAATTCATGGTTTCATTTCATTGACAGTAAAATATTTTAACCTCAAAATTAATGGGGAAACCGAACGCCAATCTCCTTTTCCCAGAACTTATATGGCATGTTGTCAAAAGTAAGCTTATTACCCCACACCCTAGAGATGGTCAAGAGTCTCATTCTATTATTGCTGTACTGAGTGACAGCTGGCGCCCTTCAAATAACGTATGTGTAAGTAAGCAGGTAACAAGTAAGTGCGAGTACAAGGTTCAACAAGTGTGTATTTTATTTAATGAATGTTAACTTTCATAATTTCCATTTTAAATGCAGATATTCAGATTTTCAAGTTAAATCCAGATTTATATGTTTGTAAAGTTAGTCAGCGACTTAGGAAGTTCTCATTTTGGCCCCGCAACGTGGTGCACGAAGAAATTCAGAATTTGTTCTGAATGACAGCAAATCATAGGTTCATTCTGGGAGGATTATGCACAATTTAAGCCAACGGAAAGTATTACCGGTAAATTTCAGGAGTGTAATCTTGTGATATATATTTGTATTTTGGGGATATGTCAAGGGATTTGAAGAGGGAAATTAATTTGAGATCGCGTACTATCACTAGTGAACCAAAGATGGACAAGGAAGACAATAACAAGTCATGTGACGACGAGGTCATTGCTTCTGCGGACATCCAAGGTGAAATTCAGAGTAGGGAACAGGTGAATACAATGGAAACTTCTGAGGTAATTCAGGAAAGTGCAGAAATTGAGAAGCACACTGAAACCCAAAAGGAAATCGCGGGGGGAATGAACCAAGATTTTTTTAATTTGTTCATGGCCGAAATGACAGAGCTCAGGAAACAAATGGTTAATAAGAACCAGATGGAAGAAATGATTAGTAGTAGTAGTGAAAAAAGTCAGAAACATATGGAGGAAAAGATTGGTACTAGTAGTGAAAATAATAAGAAAGAGATGAAAGAATTATTTTGTAATAGTAGTGAAAATAATATGAAAGAGATGAAAGAATTAATTAGTAATAGTAATGAAAATAGTAATAAACGAATGGAAAAGATGAGTGAAAATAATAAGAAAGAGATGAAAGAATTAATTGATAGTAGTAATGAAAATTGTAATAAACAGATTAACTCTCTAAGTAATAAAATGGAACAAATAATTAGTAGTAACGAAAATAGTAAGGAAGAGATGAAAGAATTAATTTGTACTAATAATGAAAATTGTAATAAACAGATTGACTCCATAAGTAGTAAAATGGAGGAAATGATTGGTAGTTGTAACGAAAATCTTAATGTGATCAATGATAAAATAGATGGGCTAAGTGAATCACTAAATTCTAAAATAGATACTAAGATAGTAGAGGTAACTAATCAAATATCTAAGTTAGAAAATAAGTTAAACAAAGATTGTGTTGACCTTAGAGGAGAAATGGAGTTGAATCGGAGCGATCTTCATACTCAAATTGAGCATGTCAAAGAAATATGTACAGAGAATGTCGTAGAATTAAGTGACAAAGGTTCTAGTAATCGGGAAGAAATTCATGACGTAGTCGAGAAAAGATTGGACAAGAGTTACAATGCAGTTGGGGAAGATACGAGGGAACAGATTAGTAGAAATGAGCAAATTGAAAGCAAACTTGTGGAGGTCACTGAACTACGGAACGAACAGGAAATACTATCACAGCAGGTGAGAGAGAGAGAGGATGAATTGCAGGAAGACGTGAGAATAGTGGAAGAGAATTCTGAGAGAGCCGCGGAAGAAGAAGAAGAAGAAGAAGAAGAAGAAGAAGAAGAAGAAGAAGAAGAAGTTGTAAACTGCCAGGAAGTGATACGGCAGAAAGGTAGAGGTAAGACAGGTTTAGACGTGATAGTAGCGAGTGGTTTGTTCAGTAGGGATCGTGATTTAACCAAGTTTTCTGGAAAACAGTTTAATCCTATAGAGTTTGTAAAAGGAGTTGAGAAAAGATTTACAAGTAAGTCGAGGAATAATATTAATGAATGGGAATATGTGTTGGAGATTTTGTCGAATGTTTTTATCGGTGAAAGTAGAATATGGTTTCGAGTGTACTGGGATAATAGGTCCAATTTAGAAGAGATTAAAGTGTTCATTGATAGGCTTTGGGAGGAATGTGTGCTAGGGCGCGCGTGCGAGAGAGAGCGCATGATGTCTAGGGAAAGTAAGATTGTAGAGAGAAAGGGGAAAATGTTAGCCGTGTATCAGAGGAGAGGGGGTGATCATGATCCGCAGAAGATTAATAGTTGTTTTGATGGTGATAGTGGTCGGAAGAGTAATCAGAGAGAATTGGAAGATGGGAGGCGTATGGATTTGAGTTGTGAGAGAGAGGATCAGATGAGTAACCAGAGAGAATCGGAAGATGGGAGGCGTATGTATTTGAGTTATGAGAGAGAAGGTCAGAAGAGTAATCAGAGAGAATCGGAAGATGGTAGGCGTATGTATTTGAGTTATGAGAGAGAAGGTCAGAGGAGTAATCAGAGAGAATCGGAAGATGGGAGGCGTACGGATTTGAGTTATCAGAGAGACTATGATAGTCGTAATATGAATGTTATCCAGGTTTCTTTATGGAGCCAGAGTATTTCAGATTCACAGGGAATCGGGTAAGTTACCGGTAAGTGGACAGGCTGAAGGTAGAAGATGAATAGGTATGTAGTATAAGTAGTTATGTAGTGAAAGTAGATTTAAGAGTAGTGTGATTGTGACCTAAGTAGTGTTAAGTGAGATATTTAAGTAATGACGTAGTCGTAGATAACGATGTAATTAATGGTAGCAGTAAGTTAGACGTAAGAAGTGATCTGTTATAGTGATGTAAGTACTTGTAATGCCGAGAATGTGATGTAAGTAGTGAGGGAGTAACTCCGATGATGGAAATTGTGATATGAAGAAGGTAAGAGAAGGTACTATTAGATTTTATAACAGCCGTTGGGTAAGTCATAGTGAGTAAATAAGATAGCGGTACCAGTAAATTGAAGATAATTGTAAGTTTCAGCCACGCCTTGTTGTACCAGAACTTGTGTATTCAGTTGTTTTAGGAGCTGACTTGGTTGCAAATCATGGAAGTAGAATAGACTTTAATTTAGGTAGTGTGTGTTTGTTCTGGGAGTAAAACTAGCAAAGAAGTACGTGTTAATTATGATGGTCTGAGGTAAGTATTCGGTGACGTGTGTTCTTTGAAATATATGAGAGGTAAGTGAAGTTGTTCCTAGTGAGAGGAAATGTGTTGTTGGGTGTGTTACGTGTCTATACGACCAGGATCTGAGGGATCGTCGGTATGAGGCAGTGACGTGAGGTAATTTGAGTGAATTACAGGAGGAGTACTTGTATGCGATGTTAGGTAAGCATCGAGAGGTATTTAGTGGTAAGTGAGGAAGAACACGTATATGAACTTAAATTTGTAGTAAATGACCATTGATCGTTTGTGGGAGGTAAGTACCCCAGTCAACTTAAAAATGCTAGTGACGTCTAAGAACAAATAAACATTATGCTGGATTACGGAATAATTGAACCATCTTGTAGCTATGGTATTGAACCTTTAATTATTGTTGCCAAGAAGGATGTGATTTGTTGAGATATGTAAGTTAATAAGGGCAAAATTGATTCAGTTTGAGTGACAGAGTGCTACTCAGAGTTCCATTTCATCATCTGCAGAGGCGGGAAATATGTTGAAGTTATTATTTTGTATCAGGGGTATTTCACTATTGTGAACCGTATCGGGAAGTGTGCATATTCCTTAAAAGATCAGGAAGGGGATATTGTCGGTATTTGTAGTATTATATATGTAAAGGAGTATTTCACGTGAGATTTGTTGAAATAAGAGTAAGATGATTAAATTTTGTAAGAAACTGGCAAAATAAAATTAACATACATGAATTAGCGTGTGAACCAAGTGTCGTATTGGTGCATTGGAAGAATAAGTGCTACATTGTCATGTTCTGTGTGACAAAACTGAGAACAGGACATTGGACAGTTATCTGCGATAACCATATGCGAGAAAAGTTCTCATATAAGTGATATTTCACAAAAAGTTTTGATATGTTAAAAAAAGAGAAGAATGTAGTGTAATCATCTAAAATTATTTGTATGTGTTTAATCAAGTGCTATATACTCTTGTGATTTGTATGAGAGAAAGAGAGAATGGGACACTGGACAGTTATCTACGATGGCAATGTGCGAGAAGAATTCTCATATTTGTGATATTTTATAAAATGTATGGATGTTGAAAAAGAAAATTATTGTTGTATACTCATTTAAAGTGTTTATCTGTGTCAGTGTTATATATATAATTTTGTTCATAAATCAATCGATTCTTTGTTCTTCGATTTATTTATGAGGGAGGCGAATTGTAACGGTTCAAATCCCGTTACAAGATGATATCTGTATTTTTATTATTGTATGATTTTATCTGTATATTATTATTATTATTATTATTATTATTATTATTATTATTATTATTATTATTATTATGTCAGTATTATTATTATTTTATCTGTGATATTGTACTATTATTGTAATTATCCGTTTTATTCAATTTTGCAATTGCCTGTTGCTTGCAAGATTGCACTTAGATGTATGCATATATACGTATGTGTAGTATAACACTCAATACCTGTACAGTGAGAATTGTGGTATATATCAGAGATCGGATGTGACGTTGGTGCATTGTGCAATATTGTTGGCGATTCTGCCAAGTCATCGCCACTCCTTGGCTATGTCATCGTTTTTATTTAGAATATGCGCGCACGGACTCGTCGCCGCGGGGCTATTTCACCACTGTGCGTAATATCTGTCGCGTAGGTGGGAGTATGTCATTGTTATTTCTGGAGATTACGTAGTTGTGTCAACCAAAGTCTATATAAGGTGGGTGCACATTG
This sequence comes from Anabrus simplex, assembly GCF_040414725.1. NCBI lineage: Eukaryota > Metazoa > Arthropoda > Insecta > Orthoptera > Tettigoniidae > Anabrus > Anabrus simplex. The sequence goes on along the minus strand of NC_090268.1, from coordinate 301,097,533 downwards.
TAGCGTCAGTCATTACTTATACGGATGCAGTACAGTGAAGTAGTCTACTAGATCAAGAGGCCTTAAGTGGTCAGTCAACCAGTGTGAACGAGAGATGGAGAAGACTCAGTGAGCCAGTATTGGTCACTGAGAGAGTGAGACCAAATGGTTGGTCCGTCACTTAGTGGAAGACGCGGACGCAAGGCTTACCAAGGAGTCAGAGAGGGCAACCCTGGACCTACCAAGAGGTCATACCATATTGACTTACAAAGAAGTCAGATGATATGGAGAAGAAGCAGTCTCAAGGATGTATCACCACGTTAGGCGTGACACATCTACAGTAAACCCCAGAGCAATGGATTACGTCGTAATTACACTCAAAGTGTTGAAGGTACAGTCAAGTGAATCAGTGAGGGAAATATTTCGTATAAATTGTTAAATGTCCGGTCAAGAAGAATTCAAATTCATGCCTAGTTTCTTTTAGTTGCAATGTCATAATTTCATATTCTCATCTGTTTTATCGCAACAAGACTCACTATTTTTTGATATATTATTTAAAGAATATATTTTGTTCTATCAAACGAATTCATGGTTTCATTTCATTGACAGTAAAATATTTTAACCTCAAAATTAATGGGGAAACCGAACGCCAATCTCCTTTTCCCAGAACTTATATGGTATGTTGTCAAAAGTAAGCTTATTACCCCACACCCTAGAGATGGTCAAGAGTCTCATTCTATTATTGCTGTACTGAGTGACAGCTGGCGCCCTTCAAATAACGTATGTGTAAGTAAGCAGGTAACAAGTAAGTGCGAGTACAAGGTTCAACAAGTGTGTATTTTATTTAATGAATGTTAACTTTCATAATTTCCATTTTAAATGCAGATATTCAGATTTTCAAGTTAAATCCAGATTTATATGTTTGTAAAGTTAGTCAGCGACTTAGGAAGTTCTCAGTATGTATGTATGTATGTATGTATGTATGTATGTATGTATGTATGTATGTATGTATGTATGTACACGCATCACTAGAAAACAGCTAAAGAGAATTTAATGAAAATCGGTATGCAAAGTAGGGGAATAAGTCGCTACAATCTAAGCCATAAATAATTTTATTCACGCTGATAGAAATGGTAGTTTAGGGGAAGGCCTAAAATTTAATTTTCAAATAATTATAATATTAGTGGTCCTATCTTTAAAAAACTGGTATGCAAAGTCGGCCAATAAGTTGCTACAATCTAGGCTATACATCATTTTATTCACGCTGAACGAAATGGTAGTTTAGGGGAAGGCCTAAAATTTAATTCTCAAATATTTATATAATTAGTGATTGTATCGATAAATACTACATTATCAAAGTTATATAGAATTAAATTTCCGACTATTTATGGCTTATAAATTTTTACCGTACCGGCTGTGATAACACAGATATTCATGAATTTGTATTTTCGTTGCTAAGTTCATATAGACGCCGAGCCACGAGAAAATGTGTTAACAGAATTTAATGCAAATCGGTATATAGAGTCGGGGAATAAGAAACTACAGTCTAAGCTATAAAGAATTTTATTCACCATGGATGAAATTGTAGTTTAGGGGAAGGCGCCTAAAATTTAATTTGTAAATACTTATGTTTTTGGTCCTATCGAAAAGTACTACATAACAAAAGTTACAGCGAATACAATGTCCGATCATTTATGTTTTATTCAGTTTTACCGTACCGACTATGATGAGTGGTATTTCAGAGTTGGAACAAAACTAAATGTCAAGACCTACAATATCGAAAGCGCATAACATTGATCAACCATATCATTACATTGCCTATTGTTTGTTGTGATATTGTTTGTCAATTATGCTGCCTCTCTTTTGCCTGCTGTCCTTTCTTGATGGATACAGTACTTTTGCATCCATCTCTTGGCACAGGCTAGAGTAAAGTGTAGCTTTCACCGAAGTCCCAGTCAACATCCATGGCTGTGACAATATGGAAGCTGCTGGGGTATGGGTAGTGCTGAGTAATGACGTTCAGAGCACGACTAGTGCATCTGAGTGTTATGAAAGGTGCTGCTCACAGGGTCAGTCGTGCTGCAATAGTACTGTCTGACCCAGTGAGGAAAGCAATGGCAAACTACCTCACTCCTCATCTTGCCTAGTACGCCTCATTTTGGTGCTGCCATTGGTGTTTGGGGTTTCCTTCTAACCGCATAACCTTTGGTGGTGCTGTTTGAGGATCCAACCAGCCTCTGGGCTGTTGACCTAACAGACAGACATGCTGCCTCTCAACTCCGATAGATGGGATTACTGCTGCGTACCGAGTATAATAGCCAGACTGAATATTGGCGGGAAGTAGCCGGGGAGTTAGAAAACTTTTTCCTTTAGCATGCCATTCCTCCGGTTCGAACATTTTCTGATACAGCTGGTACGTAACACACTGGTTCTTCATAGTATTCCAGTTATTCGATCCCTACTCAGATGTGCTGTTTTGAATGAGCAGTGTGCATACTTAAGGCAGAGGCTGACGTACTAGTAGTAGTAGTAGTAGCAGTAGCAGTAGTAGTAGTCTGGCCCAGGCGGTAAAGGCGTGCTCGGTTCGCCCGGAAGGACGTGGGTTCGAATCCCCGTCCGGAAGTCGTAAAATTTAAGAAACGAGATTTCCACTTCCGGAGGTTCACTCACCCTACCCCAAAATTGAGTAGTAGTAATATGTCCTGGTCTACAGTAACAATTTAAGGCCTATTCCAAATTCACTATTCACAATTCACTAAATAACTCTAAATTCAACCCTGAAAAGAGCCTTTTCTTAAGAAAAGCTTCTTCCTCTTCACTTTTATTAAATTATACATTAATTTTATCCCAAATTATCCGTGAAGAGGGGGTTTCTCCTCTGGCGTGGAGGAAAAATTTGCCTCCAAGTCAGATAGATTTTTCCGCCGCCAGTGTAGTAAATTCATATTTTCCGACTCATCGGGTACTCCTAGGAAACAGATTAGTTAAAAGGGCATAGTCTTTTCTCTGGGAGTCTCCACCATTCGACCCTCTCCCCGCCGATAAACAAGACAAAGAGTGTTCACGAAACACGGCTGTCTGCGGCTTGGTCATTCCAGTTCTGGAATTTTGGACTGTTAGATCGGCAGTGTAGTCCTGTCCGTTAAAAGTGAGAAAATGTGTGGTGTTTCATTTGATCGAGTATTTCATATGAAAGCATTGCTTTTAATTGCGCCATTCCTATTGACGTCATTGTAATGTATGTTCATTTCAGTTGGGAAAACCACTAAGGCAGTCTTTCTGAGGATGTACAAAGGCAGGCGGAGAGTGAGTGTCTGCCATTATAATGAAAACTCCCCAACCTGATTGTGACTGATGGTATGCAAGCGGGTCTACCATTACAGTGAAAATTCCTTAACTCAGTCTTCATATGAGAAAATATGTTTGGTGACTTCCCCGTCGCGTTTCTAGGCTACCGTTAAGAGCTATGCAAATTAATATAATCTTGCTCACAACGTGTAAGCTACACTAGAATTCCGTTTACAATGTAGACTTCCGTAGCGAAGCACGGGTACATCAGCTAGTATTTATATATACGTAGAAAATAATGTCGTGCAGTGATTTGACGAAAGTCATCGGTCAGATGGTGGTTTATTTTTTCTTCAGAATCGTGCTGGTGCCTGACTGGAAAGCATCAAGTGCTGCTCAGAATACGGCGACGGGCACAAAGGACCCCGTCACGTGTGTTCCACTGTCTATCATTTATCACAGATGCACTCGTGATTTTCTTATACGAAACCTCACTGCTTAAGAGAAATTTTAATCTGCCAACAGCGGTTCTTATACGGATACGTGACCTCCATACAACCGGGTCCTTGTCGTAGCCATCCAGCCTGGGTTTTGGTTTACACGGGAAAATACTTGCTTTACCTGAAGCTCCTTCCGAGGATTTAGTAGTACGGAGGAAACCTTTCCTTGATTTTAGCTTCGAGTGAGACGGTCGATAATTTCGAACTTCGTTGTTGTTAGTCTGAAGATGTTCGTGGTGAAGAGCAACTTCTCCACGTATCCTTGGAGGTGCAGTGCCTGCAAGACAATGTATTTTCTCCACCGGAGTTGGTTTTGAAAAACATGTGATCATCGTGCGTGTCACTGAACTAGTGGCCATATTTTGAAAATATGTCTATAGAGGAAAAAATTATTGATATTGGAGGAAGAAAATTATACCGTATTTCCATGTAGCGTTGTTACATGAGAATGCAGAAGGCGGACAGGTGATTAGAGATCGTCGACCTTAATGGCGCAGTCGGTTGGTTGTTGTCGTTCTGTTCCCACTATAACGGGTTCGATCCCGACTGAGGTTAGTGTAATTTCAGCGTGTTTAAATGCGACAACTCCGTGTCATTGGCTTCTAGCTTATTATTATTATTATTATTATTATTATTATTATTATTATTATTATTATTATTATTATTATTATTATTATTATTATTCTTTCGAATGGGCCACCAGAGGACCACGTGCCAATTTCAATTCCTTCTTCTTCGTTCTTTCCTTTTCTTCCAGTACGCTTTCATCTGTTCACTATGTTTCTTCTTTCTGTCTTCAGACCACTTTGAACCAGTCTTTTTTACTTTCCTACCTTGGAATCCTTCTATTTTCAATACTTTTTCCCGAAAGCCTTCTCTATTATTTATTTCTTCTGTTGTTATACTGTTTTTTTCTAAATCCTTTCTTACTTCATTGACCCAGCTTGTCGTTGATTTCTTACCCCACAAATATCTGAAAATCTTACTGGTTAATCTTACTATCTTGCATTCGATATAAATGTCCAAAAAACATAAGTCTCCTTTTCCTCATTACATCTGATATATTTTCTATTTTTTATATATATTTCAGCATTACTTCGTAATTTCCAACCTTCTGCTGTGTTTTGTGGGCCTAATATTTTCCTCATGATTCGCCTTTCTAGTATTTCTAGTTTATCTAAATTATAGTTTAATGCCAGACATTCGCTTATTATTATTATTATTGTTATTATTACCGGGGTTTCGGTGGATCACAGAGAGGTGAAAGAAGGTGCGGGCTGAATGATCTGTCTACGAAATTCAAAGATTCTTTTAAAACTTTAAAAATAAAGGTTATATTTTTTTTCAAATTTCAAACTTAACAAACTTCTTCACTAGGTGAAAAAAGAAAAGGTCAGGTACAATAACAATTTTGATACAATAGCAGAAAATCCCAAAATAGGGAATTTATAAGTTTGAGCTTCAAGCTCCAAGTTTACCAATTTACAACCTCGCCTGTGTTGCGTTATTTAGACAAGGACAAAAATATCCCAATTCAAGAGCACTTTGCTCCAAGGGTTACAAATACGGCCTTCCAAAGGCCCCACACAATATTACACAAGTATCTGAGAAGAGCTTACATGCTCTCCAAATTCAACCAAGGAGAGTGCGCTCCCAATTCCTTACAGCCTACTCAAGGCAATTTTACATAAAACCTTACAATCTCTGGTCTCTCAAGGCGCAACCTACAGTTTACCATCTAGTTAATACAGGGGTATCTAGTACCCACAAATACTGGGCCTTCGCGGAAAAGAAGAACAGGTTAATTTACTGGCCCAAGCTCAAAATGTATGGAGGCGTACACTTGCGCTCCTAGAAAACCAAGTATAAAACCTTAATTGGGCTCGCGGCCCGATGATACAGAGGCTAATCCCAAGCTACTGAGGTGACTAGAATGAAAGGTTAATTTAATGCATTACAGGAAAAGAACAGTTGCAAAATCGTAGTCACCTCAAGATAATTTGAAGGCGAACTTGAGGGTAACGCACTCTCTATCTCCGATTAACAGTTTAAGACTTCAGGAAATTTTACATGAAAAGAAGTTTACATTTTATAAATCAAACGATTACATAGTTGAAGCTTAGAACCTTCCCCTTGGGCAATTTTGCGGAGATAGCTACAAAGATAGAAAACTGGTGGCCATTACCTGGGCTGATGTTCTGCCTGCCGAAGGTTGAGACATCCCGCCTCCTGTCTTAATACACACTCAGTACTTCGACGATCAATAAGACAAGATAGCTTGAAAAAGCCGCAGCTTGTATACCCGAGGGGATGGTTCGAGAAGGCTCTGGACTAAATCTGGACACACCCTCTCATTTTTATTGGATAGTTTAAAAGTTACAAGAAGCCTATTATTGGCTGAAATATAAATACAGAGAATTTCCCATTGGCCACAGCCAAAGCTGGCGGGACGAGAAGGAAGTGTTGCAAACCTTGAAATATCAAAACAAATGAAAGTTAATTTAGTTGAGAAAACATAAGAACACAAAACTTCTTTAAATCACTAGTTTTTCCACCGTGCACCAGAGTGCATGACCACATTTTTGTAAGGACAGCATGGAGAAAAGTTCAAACTTCTTGCTGTACACCAAAACAAAATAAATAAATCCAGTCAGTTTATGATACTTTAAAATAACACAATACTCTGTTATTTATGAGTGACGTCTTGCGATTAATGTCCCAACTTCATGCACTAACTGTTTCAAGATTCGTATGAGAGATAGCGTGCCTTAAAGCGGAGTTGAGGTGTACCTCCCGGTACATTTATTATTATTATTATTATTATTATTATTATTATTATTATTATTATTATTATTATTATTATTATTATTATTGCCGGGTTGTGTGGCTCGGACTGTAGAAGCGCTGGCATTCTTAGTCCAAGTCAGTGCGTTGGATCCCGGCTTAGTCCGGTGTTATTTGAAGGTATTCAATACACTGTCAGCTTCGTATCGGTAGATTTATTAACACGTAAAATAACTCCTACGAGACAAAATCCCGGGGAACTTAATGAACAGTTTTAGACATTGACTACGATTTCACTGAGAGAGTTTGCCGTTCGGTTTGGGGGCGTGGAGCTATGAGCTTGCATTCGGGAGTTAGTGGGTTCGAATCCCACCGTTGGCAGCCCTGAAGATACCATTCCGTGGCTTCCCATTTTCACACCAGGCAAATGCTGTGGCTGTACCTTAGTTAAGGCCATGGCCGCTGCCATCTCAATCCTAGCCCTTTCCTATCCTTCCGCTTTCGAAAACATTCGATGCGTTAGTGCGACTTTAAAAAAGTAGAAAAAGCTAGTATTTATATCCTCAGATATATAGTACGTGCTTTACACATATCGATTATCAGCTCAAAACGTTGCAGCTCTTCTGCTGTATTGGGTGACTCGTCGGACGTCCCCTTGACGACGTACGCCTGTCCCCCGCCCTTTATGTAGTGGACCAACTTTCCTCGTCCAGCACAATAGTTCGTTAACTTCCTTTTGTTTGATTATTGACTTTCGTGTGGCCTTAGTACAATACTGAGAGTATAGGGTGTGTGCAACGTTCATTGTTAAGGGTTTTGACCCCCATCAGACTGATTTATTATTTACATTTACGTAATAATGCATTTTTTAGAACTTAGTCTTTCATTCATTAAAATAAATGCAAGAAACGTGTCTCAGGGTAAAATGTTGGTATTCTGCGAGATATCATCAGACAACTGTTTATGTATTAGTGAGAGGGAATAGTGTTGTGTTGAAGGTTCAATAGTTATAAAATATATGTGGGTATATTGAGTCCTCAACCCGAAGGTGCTATATGATTGATCCCCTCTTCCATCATCATGCACTATAAATTACTTAGGCGTCACTGAAAAGACGTTCTAGGGAAAGGGGGAGGGAGGAAGTTTTCTGTTTTCCTCACAGAGGTAGAAAGTCCTGTTACATACCGATCTGCCAAGGTCATTGAAAACCACACACCACTCAACCCTTTGAGCGATAATTTCACGCCATTCGTCACAGGGACTCGCTGCATAAGGAATTGTTACCAGCATAACTCGTACTTTTACTTGCACACTATTAGATATCAAGCGATTCAGGACCGCCTCACCTGCCGAGTTCCGAAGAATGCGTTGTTGCCACTTTTCCTTATACGCTGATGTGATCATGCGTTTGTTAACCAGAAATCTAACTCGGCACGACGGACTACAAGCAGCGGTTCATCAATGATCCTGAAATATTGAAACACTCACTCTACGTGGGGTAGATATACAAACGTCAATATGCGTCTCACACCACTACTATCCAGCGGCAGCCCTGTGTCTATTAGCGGCTTATAGGATTTACTACGTCTAGACCTATTGTAGCCGGAGTTGCCAAATCGTCTACTGCGCTCGAAACGAAGTAAGGGTGAATGAAGACTGAAGAGAGTGGAAGAAAGTGGTTTGGCAATAAGGATCACTAAGAACTCGTTAACTAGGCAGCGTTCAGGGTGTGATTGACAGCTGGCTTCGACGAACTGAGTCCGTCATATTTTGCCTCCAAGCATAACTGCTATTGGAGAATGAGACAAATGAAAACAGTTTCTTGGTGCGGTGAGAAGAAACGGGTTCCTTTACTCCACTAAAATAGTCACTTGCTGTTATCAAAGACTTAGGATTGTGCGCCTATAAAATCCCTATCACTTTCATATTGTCACAGCCAAGGATGAGACTGAAACAGATCAGTTATTGTAGCAAATTTGATCTAGCCCATAAGATAAGACAGAGTACACTTTAGTATTACGTCTTACTAAATATGGATGTGGATTTGCTTTAACATATTTTACAAAATCCCTTTCGGCAGTGTAGCAGAGCATTTTTATTTATATTTTTTTACTATTTCTATAACGGTTTATTGTTCCTCTGCACGTTATTTGACATCGTTTTCAATAGAACCGTGGGCTGTAAAAAGCTTAACATTTTCTACTGAAAACACTTTTACATGGCCTGCTATCCGAAATACTAAGCCTGACATATAGGCTATTGACACGTAGGCCCTGTTTAGTACAGTAGCAATGGATAGAGCCCTGCGCAGATATGCAAAATAACACGTGCATCCTCATTTCCTTCGTCCGCATCCGCGAATGGTTATCCGCGGATATTTTAAATATTTAACTACAGTATATTACACCCAAGATATTGAAACGGATAGATCTCTTAACATAATACAATAGGCCTGACTCCTGGCACCAGAACCCCTACAGTCACAGGTTTTTGAAGGATTTTCTCTTGCTACAGCTACCGACGTATTGACCTTTGTTCCTTTCTTCCACTAATTGCGGACAGAAGCCAGTTAAGCTCAGGTCAGATTTACGGTTTTATGATCTCAAGGCTCTGTATATCACCATTCTCCCATACCAATGTCAAGGGTCGCCTAACTACAAGTAAGAGTATACCTGAGTGAAGATCAATAAACATCACTATTTAGAGATTATCAGCAAAATTATCCGCACTGGCATACAGATTTTATCCGCCAAGACACTAACTTCGCGGATTTAACAATGGAGTATTATCAAAGAAGCCAACAGGATATCCAACACTTAGAGTAACGTCCGCGGCTGGGTCGGAGAGCATTACGGGTCAATGGTGCGTTCGGAAAAGGGCAATACACCAATTATCTCTATAGTAGGGGAACCTTAATTTTGAGTGGAATACTACACTAATAAATGAGAAGAATGATTCTATCTTTCTAAACATACCTTTAATAACTAAGAAAAAACATGTCTATATATGAACGGATATACCTGCAGCTCTCGTTGTCGCTATAAACCGAAGGTAATGGATCAGTGTGCTTTGAGCAGACGTATGCGAGAACCGTACCGTCAAATGAGTGATTTTGAAAGAGGGCGCATTATTGGGATGAGAGAACGTGATGCATCCATCCGGGAAATTGCTGCTTGTTTTGGACAAAGTGTGTCGGCAGTGCAACGGATGTGTACAGAATGGTTCACAGAAGGCCGTAGAATACGATGAGATGGGTCTGGTCGCACCACCCATACCACACCCCCAGAAGATCGACACCTCATCCGAATGGCATTGCAGGACAGATCTGCGGCCTCCTCGGCTCTGGCGCAACAGTGGAACAGTATAACACATCGTACACTATCAGGACTGACAATCCTTCGCAGTTTATTACGGACTCCGTTACCGGCGCCTTCTCCGCCTACCTTAGACCAATGTGCATAAACATGCTAGACTGTAATAGCGTATGGAACGACGTCACTGAGGACAGGAAAGACAGCAGATAGTGTTTTTGGACGAATCCAGGTTCTGTATACTTGAAAATGATGGCCGCATTTTGGTTCGCCGCAGACAGGACGAGACTGCATTCGCACAAGACACAGCGCCAACTCAAAGGCATTTTATGGTGTGGGGTTCTATTGGGTATAACCACAAATCACAGTTGGTGCGTGTCCAGGCCACTGTGACTAGTTTGACCTACGTGAATGACATCCGTAGCTATACCCTTTCTGCACGACACCCCAGACGCGATATTACAGCAGAACAGTGCGCGACCACGTGCCTTCTTATTGTCACAGGATGTCAGACTGTTGCCCTGGCCCGCCCGATCACCGGACTTGTCGCCAATCGAAAATGTGTGGGGTATGGTGACACGACGGGTGCGGCGCTGTGATCCAATGCCAACCACCAAAGATGAACTGTAGAACCAGGTGAATGCATCATGGATGGCTATACCGCAGGACGCCATTCGCGCCTTATACATGGAGCAAGTTATCAGTGTCCATGGAGGAGCCAGTGCCTGCTAGGCAACAGGACGCATGCTGAACCTAGGTGACTGAAATGTTAATCGTTCCTGCACAACATACTAATGAACATGTCCTGTGAATATGAACTTGTTATCTCGAGTCTCTCAAGATGCTCTGCTTTTATGAACATTAATGAACTTATCGCATTAGAATCAAGGTGCTACTTCGTGAACTCGCAGTTGCGATCAGCGGTGTTGCCGGAAGAAACTTTATTTTACTCCGATCTGTTTTCAGACAGCCATTACTGTACGGGAGTGAAATGTGGATGGACTCAGGATATCTTGTTCACAAGCTGGAGGTAATGGATATGAGCGCGCGTGGGAACCGTCCCACCTCTACCACGACTATTGCAGTAAACAAGAATATACGAATACAAGCTATGTTTTTCATGGTATGGTAAACAGCATGTAGCTTTAAAAAAAATATTTACGATATATCAAATCGCGAAATTACAACACATCACATATTCCGCTCTTGCTCTGAGCTGAACGTCACCGGCAAAGGGATGCTTCCACCCGAGCCATGCGCATTGCCTGCCATCACTTGTGGTTTTTCTTAAGCGCCATTGTGCTATCCTTGCTGCAGTGTGCAGAATGCCATGGACTTCCGCCATTTGCACCTCCGTCTCTTATATAGAAATTAAGAAAGAAAAGGCTTATATATAGATTGAGACGGTGGTTGTCATTTGTAAGTTGACGTTTCACAGTGTGTCTCATTAAAATTACTGTATACTCGTATCTGTAGAAAAAGTGCACTCTTATTGAATTTTTTATATAGAAGAGTAAGCGTGGCATTTTTGCCATCTATCGGCAATAGTCCGTGCAGGGTGATACCCTAAACAGTCGCAATTACTGTTAATTTCACCATAATTACCATTGTTAGAATTAAACTCATTATAATGCTCTCACTTGTCAGCACCATCATCGTCTAATAGAAGTTGTTGGAGTTCCGGCTTCGAGCATTGTCCTCTAAAAGAGTGTTTAATGATTTATTTGTTCGTGAACTTCATTATGGTTTCTAACTCGTGGTTCATAATCTAGCAATTAAAGGGAGCTGGTTTGTCCACGACAACCCTGCGGCCACACTCTTTGAACAGGAACACGCAGGATGATGCGTCACTTTCCTGTCCTCCGCTAACGAGCATACTAGTTAGCTCATAGCATCTTCAGCATTTACTGTAATAGGCTTCAGGGTGCACTCAGTGAATTCCCTCAAACATTCCCACGTTTTCCACTTCAGCACCGAGCAATCACAAGATGGGGTATTTAATATCTCCATGCTCCGCTTTCTTCTTCCTCTTCTTCTTCTTCTTCTTCTTCTTCTTCTTCTTCTTCTTCTTCTTCTTCTTCTTCTTCTTCAACTTGGTCAGTTATGTACCGCGTGGAACTCAGACTTTCTGGCCAGTCTTCTCTTATTATCCTACAGGTATATACTGTGCGTAAGAGTAAATCATAACCTGATATGTTTTATATGACAACTATAATGAAGCTTTATTCCTATTACATGCTCTTAAAACTATCTATTCCGCCTCTGTGGTGTAGTGGTTAGTGTGATTAGCTACCACCGCCGAAGGTCCGGGTTCGATTCCCGGCTCTGCCACGAAATTTGAAAAGTGCTCCGAGGGCTGGAACGGGGTCCATCCAGCCTCGGGAGGTCAACTGAATAGAGGTGGCTTCGATTCTCACCTCAGCCATCCTGGAAGTGGTTTTCCGTAGTTTCCCACTTCTCCTCCAGCCAAATGCCGGGATGGTACCTAACTTAAGGCCATGGCCGCTTCCCTCCATCTTCCTTGTGTATCCCTTCCAAACTTCCCATCCCCCCGCAAGGCCCCTCTTCAGCACAGCAGGTGAGGCGCCTGGGCGAGGCACTTGTCATCCTCCCCAGTTGTATTCCCAGACCAGAGTCTGAAGCTCCAGGACACTGCCCTTGAGGCGGTAGGGGTGGAATCCCTCGCTGAGTCCGAAGGAAAAACCAACCCTGGAGGGTAAACAGATTAAGAAAGAAAGAAAGAACAATCTTAGTATCGTGACCCCTAAATATATAAATTGATGATGATGATGATGATTGTTGTTTTAAGGGGCTTAACATCGAAGGTCATCGGCCCCTAAAATATATATAAATATATAAATTACCGTATTGTTATGAAGTGGAATAAGTTTAATATATCATTTGTGCATGCCTTTGCTGGCGAGATGTAGTGTTTACAGTGCACTATGTCTTCTGGTATGGGCTATATCAAATTTGTTACTTTTATTGACCTGTCTCAGTCTCATCCTTGGCTTTGACAATATGAAAGTGACTGAGGTATGAGTGATACTAGTAATACCATTCCTTATGCAGCCAGTCCCTGTTATGAATGGTGTGAAAATGTCACTCATAGGGTCGGCTGGTGCATGCATTTCAGTGGGCTTGGCAGACTGATCTGTAATAGCAACGGCTGGCTCGGTGAGGAAAGCCTCTTCAGTGACGCCTAGGCTATTTATGACAGCTGTTGGCGAAGCTGCAGAGGATGAAACCAGCCTTCGGGCTGAATACCCAACATACAACATACATACATACATACATCATTTGTGCTGACCGGCGCTAACTAATCTAACCCCATGACACTAAAGCCCCGAAGGGCTTTGGCCTACCAAGCGACCGCTGCTCAGCTCGAAAGCCTGCAGATTACGAGGTGTCGTGTGGTCAGCACGACGAATCCTTGGCCGTTATTCTTGGCCGGGGCCGATATCTTACGGTCAGATAGCTTCTCAGTTCTAATCACGTAGGCAGAGTGGACCTCGAACCACCCCTCAGATCCAGGTAAAAGTCCCTGACCTGGCCGGGAATCGAACCCGGGGCCTCTTGGTAAGAGGCATGCACGCTACCCCTACACCACGAGGCCAACACGCTGACCGGCGCTAGATTATGGAATTCCTGCCAGCTGAGGTCAGAGAAACTAGCTCGTTATCATGATTTAAGGTCGTCTGCCGAGACTACCCGCTGAGGACAGCTGATTGAATAGATGTAGTATGAATGCCTGAGGATAAGTTAGTTTTAAGAGCATGTAATAGGAATAAAGCTTCATTATAGCTGTCATATAAAACATACCAGGTTATTATTTATTCTTATGTACAGTATATAGGGTACTTGTAGTATTTATTATCTGTTTTGATATTTTGTTCTTTGAATTTTTAGAATCATGCACTGAAAATTTTCATTTATTACAGTCTTTAATTCCATTATTGTGTTTATACTTGCTCTTACAGAATGCTCTCATTTTCGTTAATTTAAGGTTTCAATATTTCTCATTACTTAACTTTAATTATCTTGATTATTTGATGTTAACTTGAATTATTCGTTATTGAAAGCCGGACTAGTGCTTCAGACGGTTGAGAAGCTTCCCTTTTGACCCCCAACTCGGCAGGTTCGATCCTGGCTCAGTCCGGTGGTATTTGAAGGTGCTCATATACGCCAGCCTCATGTCTGTATATTAACTGGCACGTAAAAGAATTCCTGCGGAACTAAATTACGGCACCTCGGCTTCTCCGAAAAAAATTGAAGTAGTTAGTTGGACGTACAAGCAATAACATTATTAAGAGATAAGCTTGTTTGTTTCCTTGCCTCCCATACTCGTACTTGCGCCAGTGATCATCGCACTGGACGAGCTCGCTCTTAGCCACCATTGTTGCCACTTACAGAACAAGTATTACTTTAAAGTAAATCTGTTCAGCAACCATTTATAATAATCACACGTTCAGTTTCCAATATATGTAGTGAAGATCGCTATTTTAAGTTGTACTCATAGACTTTTTCGGACCTAATTCATATAGGCCGCAGACTGTCCAATACTCTCTCCATGCTGAATCATAACAGGAAATACCTTACTTCCTAAAAGAACTAAGTAATTGTACTGATTCATTTTCTCTTATCTTAAGTCAGTTCTGGGTGTCATATGCAGAAGTTACGGAAATCCTGAAACTTTACGTACGATTAAAAAAAAAAAAAACTTCCTCTATTACTAACACGTTATTAAAATCGTGGCACTGACGGTTGTCTTATTGTTTTATAACACGCATATCAAGCAGTGTACATTTGGAAGCTGTATCTGATATTTACATTTTCGGAGAAGATCGGCTACTGGAGGGTTTTGTTGGTCACCGTGTATTGGCAGCTTGCTTCACGCCCCAGTAGCTCTTCACCTTTGATCAGGAGCCTCTGCTCTGAACACTGTATTGAATTTGTCAGGTTGTCGCTACAGCGTTCATTCTCAAGACATCAAAGGAAATTAAAGTAGTAAGCGTCGATAACTCCGCCGACAGTGAAATGGGTGTACCATCGTACTTGTCGTATAATTAATGTACTGTGTCTGTTATGTTTTATCGAACTCTCACCATATCTGTTTCTTCGTCTGTCCACCTTGTCTACACCTTTTCTGGGAGCCTAGTTTTCAGTTTATTTAAATTCTGGTGTACGTAACGGTCATTGTATCGTATGCACACTGTCATGCACAGAGCGTATCAAAAGTCAACGGAAAACCTTTCTTCTTTTTTGCTAGTTGCTTTACGTCGCACCGACACAGATAGGTCTTATGGCGACGATGGGACACGAAAGGCCTAGGAATGGGAAAGAAGCGGCCGTGGCGGCCTTGATTAAGGTACATCCCCAGCATTTGCCTGGTATGAAAATGGGAAACCACGGAAAACCATCTTCAGGGCTGCCGACAGTGGGGTTGCAACCCATTATCTCCCGGATGCGAGCTCTCAGCTCCGCGTACCTAACCGCACGGTCTACTCGCCCGGTACGGAAAAAATCAGGAATTAATTCTTCATATAGGGGCACAGGAAAAATGGTGGGTCCAGAAATATATAATTACAGATTTATCTGACCTTTTGTAACGTGAGTGCAATCCGACACTCACAACGCTATTCTGAACACACTAACCCCCCCCCCCCCCAACGGCACATAACGCCCTTGAAAGGGCTTTGGACTGCCCAGCGACTGCTGCTCAGCCCGAAGGCCTGCAGATTACGACGGGCCGTGTGGTCGGCACGACGCATCCTCTCGGCCGTTATTCTGGGCTTTCGAGACCGGGCCCGCCAGCTCACCGTCAGATAGCTCCTCAATTCTAATCACGTAGGCTGAGTGGACCTCGAACCAGCCCTCAGGTCGAGAGAAAAATCCCTGACCTGGCCGGGAATCGAACCCGGGGCCTCCGGATGTGAGGCAGGCACGCTACCCCTACACCACGGGGCCCGCTATTCTGAATACACTATCTGATCAAAAGTATCCAGACGCCTACGTCAAACCGAAGACAGAGTTTGCTGGTAACATATTATTATTTAATAGTCCGTCTCCGTAACGTAATGGTTAGTGATATTAGCTGCCGTCCTCGGGGCCCCGGGTTCGATTCCCAGTACTGCCAGAAATTTAAGAATGGCAGGAGGGCTGGTATGTGATTGAAGTTGTACTTGTAGCTCACCTCCATGGGGGGTGTGCCTGAAAAGAGCTGCACTACTTCGTGATGATGACAGCATGACACAAGTTTACTTTACTATTTTAAAGGTCGACATTGATATGATGCTGGTCCTCCCTTGGCCTTTATCGCAACCCTAACTATATTGGGGCCGAGCAAGTGGCCGCGCGTTTTAGTCACGTAGCTATTAGCTTGCTTCCGGGAGATAGTGGGTTCGAATCCCACCGTTGAGAGCCCTGAACATGGTTCTCTGTGGTTTCCACATGTTCTTCTTCCTTTTAATCTGTTTACCCTTCAGGGTCGGTTTTTCCCTCGGACTCAGCGAGGGATCCCACCTCTACCGCCTCAAGGGCAGTGTCCTGGAGCTTCAGACTCTGGGTCGGGGATACAACTGGGGAGGATGACCAGTACCTCGCCCAGACGGCCTCACCTGCTATACTGAACAGGAGCCTTGCGGGGGATTGGAAGATTGGAAGGGATAGGGAAGGAAGCGGCCGTGGCCTTAAGTTAGGTACCATCCCGGCATTTGCCTGGAGGAGAAGTGGGAAACCACGGAAAACCGCTTCCAGGATGGCTGAGGTGGAAATCGAACCCACCTCTACGCAGTTGACCACCCGAGGCTGGGTGGACCCCGTTCCAGCTCCCGTAACTCTTTTTCAAATTTCGTGGCAGAGCCGGGAATCGAAGCCGGGCCTCCGGGAGTGGCATCTAATCACACTGACCACCACACCACAAAGGCGCACTTCCCCATTTTTACACCAAGCAAATGCTGGGGTTGTACCTTAACTAAGGCCACGACCACTTCCTCTCCAAACCTAGCCCTTTCCCATCCTTGAGTCTCCGAAAACCATTAATGTTGGTGCGAAGTTAAACCACTAGCAAAGGAAAAACCAACCTGGAGGATCTATTCTTTTAAAATTATTAAATAATGCACTTTTTTGTGTTCTAAATGTATTATCATTCTCTTCAGAAAAATAATTAAACTAATTGTTGGCTAATGTATAATAATCGAAAAAAAAAATATTTTCTCTCTCATAGTAGCAATTAAAACCAAAAAATACCTTCCAACACCATACCGTATATCTATATCTCTGTCCGCCATATTACAATGAATACATGTCTGCTCTGGTCAATATATTAAGTAATAACTTGGTGTTGTATAAATTTAAGAGCCGGCCCCGTGGTGTAGGGGTAGCGTACCTGCCTCTCACCGGGAGGCCCCGGGTTCGATTCCCGGCCAGTTCAGGGATTTTTACCTGGACCTGAGGGCTGGTTCGCGGCCCACTCAGCCTACGCGATTAGAATTGAGGAGCTATCTGACGGTGAGATAGCGGCCCCGGTCTCGAAAACCAAGAATAACGGCCGAGAGGATTCGTCGTGCTGAACACACGACACCTCGCAATCTGCATGCCTTTGGGCTGAGCAGCGGTCGCTTGGTAGGCCAGGGCCCTTCAAGGGCTGTAGTGCCACGGGGTTTGGTTTGTATAAATTTAAAGTAATTGCATAGAACAACATGAACTTCCCAGTAAAATATTTTCCGAAAATAAGTTCATAGTCAATATTTTCAGTGTAGTCCATTCCACCTCATCCCATTCTGCATTAACCTCTAACAGCGTGTTCATGAATAGTGTAGTGATGAAGTGGAAGTAACTGCATTCCTTTATATTGCAAACTACACTTGTGGAGCGGAGCAGGAAGGCGAACGTAATAATCCGTTGAATAATTGAAGTTTTTCAGTTAACCTGTTGCGCTTAGGTGGAGTTTAGAAATCTAGTATAATAATAATAATAATAATAATAATAATAATAATAATAATAATAATAATAATAATAATAATAATAATAATAATAATAATGGCGTATGGCCTCCGAAGAGGCCTGGTGCGGGTCTTTTGCTCGTAGATGGCCTATTAGGCGACCTGCATGTCTGTGAAAGATGAGGGCCTTATCTTGGATGATTTCTAATGCTGAATACGCCACACACACCCAGCCCCCGAGCCATTGGAATTAACCATTTAAGGTTAAAATCCCCGACCCGGCCGGGAATCAAACCCGGAACCCTCTGGACCAAAGGTCAGCACGCTAACCATTTAGCCGTGGAGCCGATCTAGTGTAGTTATTTTATTAGATCGTTCCTTGCTAGCTTAAAAAAAAAAAAGAAAGCTATTTGTTCGGGGTGTCGACCTAGAAAGATCTTTTGCCCCTACTTGCACCATATGTGATGAACCTGCGTGTATTTTGTAAACGGCGGAAGTGTGAAGTATTGAATGTGAGGAAAGGCCAGGGATATTAATCGTTTACAATTAAAAACCCCTGACCCGCCCGGAAATCGAACCCGGGGCCGCCGGGTGACAGTAAAGAGTTCACGAGAGGTATCTCTAAGGAATCAATATGTGTAACTGCAGGCAGAACATCAAAGAGAAGAGGAGGATCAGGGAAGTGTCAAAAGTAAAGGTAGGGGGCGTGGGGAGAAGGTAAGAAGATAGGGAAAGGTTGGGAATGGAAACGTAGAATACATGATAGAAAAGAGGAGGTGGAACAAAGTCATGAGAGAAAGACAAGGGAGGAGGAAGTAGGTTCTGCAGACATCAGGGGAAATAAGACGAGCCGGGAAGGGAGGAAATGAAATGTAACGGGGTTGGAGGAGTTAAGGCTCTGACCATGGGACACTGCATGGTAAGCAATTGTTGAGGAGTATGAAAACAGGCATGTACCTTAAAAGGTGATAAGGAATGACGAAGGTCTAATAAATTATAACAGAGAAATAAAGATATTAAGGATGGCGGTGCAGATTGGAAAGAAGTATAGTTAGGAAAGGTTGTGGAAGTAAAGAGAAATTGAAGGAAATTACTACGAAATTGAATTTAGCGAGCTAAGGATAACATGATGGCAAACGTTATTAGTAGTCATATGTGTTTTAGCGAAAATTGGAAGAGTATGTATAGGTACTTAAGGGCAGAAACGAGTTCCAGAACCGATATTCCAGGAATTATAAATGACCGAGGTGAGTGTTTTTGTGAGGATTTAGGGAAGGCAGAAGTATTTAGTCAGTTGTATGTCAATATAGTTGGATATAAACATATTGTCTAGGTAGAGGAAGTGACGAATATTGGTGAAGTACTGGAATTTTCCTTAGATTATAAAGTTATTTACAGAAAGATACAAAAATTGAAAGCTAGAAAAGCAGGTGAGATTGATAAGATTTCGGGGGTATACTAAAGGCAATGGGTTGTAATATAATACCATATCTGAAATATTTGTTTAATGACTGTTTGCATGAAGGAGCTCTGCCAAATGAACGAAGAGTTACAATTGTAGTCCCAGTATGCAAAGAAAAGGGAGATAGCTATAAAGCGGATTAGCGGATTACGTTGACGTGTGTTACATGCAAGCTTTAGGAAAGCATTCTTTTTGATTACATTATATACGCTTACGAAATTACTAATTGGTTTGATTGAAGGCACTTCGGGTTTAGGAAAGGTTATCCCTATGAGGCTCTTCTTGTATGATACCTGCAAGATATAGCAGATATTTTAGATTCAGGAGGTGAAATTGATTGTATTGCTATTGACCAATCCAAAGCCTTTGACAGGGTAGATCATTAATGATTATTGACAAAAAAAGAGGGCGATTGGAACAAACAAAAAAGGTAAATGAATGGGTGGCTAAATTTCTTGTAAATATAACTCAGAGAATTAGAGTAGGTGAAGAGTTATCTGATCCTGTAATGATTAAGACGGGGCCCCGCAAGGCAGTGTAATTGGACCTCTATGTTTTCCTGTGTATATAAATGATATGAGTAAGGAACTGGAATCATAGATAAGACTCTTTGCGGATGATGTTATACTGTATGGAGTAATGAAGAGTTTAAGGATTGTGAGCGACTGCAAAATGTTCTCGACAGAGTTGTGAGTTGGACTGCAACCAATGGTATGAGGGTTAACGAGGTGAAGAGTCAGGTTGTAAGTTTCACAAAGAGGGGAAGTACTTTCAGTTTTAATATAAGGGAAGAACTTCATTGGGGTAATCTCATAAACGGCATTGTAAATAAAGGTTACAGATCTCTATGAGGGTATTTGGGGTTTTTAGTAAGGATGTAAATGAGAGTGCGTATAAATCACTGGTAAGACCCCAATTAGAGTATAGTTGTAGTGAATGGGACCGTCATCATGATTCCTTATACGAGAAATGGAAAAAATCCAAAGGAAAGCAGCACGATTTGTTCTGGGTGATTTCCGACAAAAAAGTAGTGTTACAAAAATGTTGCAAATTTTGGGCTGGGAAGACTTGGAAGTAAGGAGACGGGCTGCTTGACTAAGCAGAATGTTTCGAGCTGTCAGTGGAGAGATGGCTTGGAATTACATTAGTGGATGAATAAGTCTGAGTGAGTTTTTTAAGAGTAGAAAGTATCATGAAATGAAGATAAAATTGGAATCCAGAAGGACAAATTGGGGAAAATATTGGTTTATAGGAAGAGGGATTAGGGGTTGGAATAATTTATTAAGGAATATGTTTGATAAATGTTATTCTCCAACTTTTTGTTGTTCCAGTTATTATTATTATTATTATTATTATTATTATTATTATTATTATTATTATTATTATTATTATTATACCTTGAATCAGTTACTAATGTAGTTACAGTACGTTCTTTCCACTTTACTAAGACAATCTTTTTGTTATTTTTCAGGTAAGTGCTGGCCAAAGTACGACTACAGTAGCGGTCCCATAGTGGTAAGACATTTGAATTCTATTCTCATTAAAACCTGAGCCCACATCTAGCGAGAAATGAACTACAAGAAGGCCGAGCTAGTTGGCTATGCTGTATACGTGATACAATTGTAAGCTTGGAGGATATAATAGGTTCGAACCCAAAATCGGCCGCCCTGAAGATTTTTTTTTTTTTTTGTGGTTTCTCATCTTCACCAGGGCACTTCTTTTCTATCCCATTGTCGCCGGAACCCTGTGAGTTGCCATGACGTTACACACATGGCAATGAACCATGAGAACAGAGAACTTTTGACAGTGGTCACTGCTCGACGATACCATCTATCACTAGTTATTTCTACGCCTATGTGATATTTTTTAGTGGTTGATAAGCTAGTATTTTTGAAAATATTCCTCAGAATATTGGACTAGTAATCGTCCACTCCTACCTCTTCTACTTGGTATAGCATCGTACAATTAACATCATTATTCTGCTCACTCGTCTGCGATGTGGTGTTTTAAATGTTAGGAGTCATGTAATGTTCAAGCTTCCTGACAGTTTCCAAGGATAATTTCTTTTTGTGATATACTTCGGACTTGACGCATTTTGAGACGTAAGAAAATCGGGCTAGTTGGCCGTGCGGTTAGGGGCGCACAGCTGTGAGCTTGCATCCGGGAGATAGTGGGTTCGAACACCACTGTCAGCAGCCCTGAAGATGGTTTCCCGTGGTTTCCCATTTTCACACCAGGCAAATGCTGGGCTTACACCTTAATTAAGGCCACGGCCGCATCCTTGCCATTCCTGAGCCTTTCCTACCCCATCGTCGCCAAAAGACCTATCTGTGTCGGCGCGACGTAAAACAAATTGTAAAAAATGAGACTTAAGAAATGAAAGACTTATTATAGGCCCTAGTCTTCCCTAATCTTCAAATACTAGCCTGCTTAATTCATCAGAATCCTCTTCTTACCTGTAGGCAGATGACTTCTGGTGTCCGTCGTTAAGCTGCTTTCTATCTTATGGTTTCCTTTATTGGATTTAGACCGAATGAGTTGCTACGCGATTTAATCACATACAGTATCTGTGAGTCTACATTCAAGAGAGAGTGGGTTCGACCTCGCTGCTGGCAGTCGACGGCTTGATTATTGTTTTCCGTGATTTCATATTTTCACACCAGGCAAATGATATGGCTTTGCATTAATGGAGACCACGGTAGCTTGGTTCCCCAGTCCAAGACCTTGCTTATTTCATCGTCGCCATACGATATGTCTGTGCTCATGCGACGTTAAACGAAGAGTAAGAGGAAATATTTGATTTATACTGCATAAATGACATCTGGTATAGGCGTCACCATTCCCCATTGCGAGGCCGAGTTAGACTGGCGGTTTTCATCCATAGAATAAAGTTTTCAACGTGACGTATTCTAGCGATAGCAAACTATTCTTGAAAAACAACAACAACAACGATGTCAAGCAAGCAAAAGTGTAGTTTTACGTGACTATTAATACCGTGTTGCCGGTCCCGCGGTATAGGGGTAGCGTGCCTGTCTCTTACCCGGAGGCCCTGGGTTCGATTCCCGGCGAGGCCAGGGAATTTTACTTGGATCTAAGGGCTGGTTCGAGATCCACTCAGCCTATCTGACAGTGAGATGGCGGTCCCGGTCTAAAAAGCCAAGAATACGGCTGTGAGCATTCGTCGTGCTAACCACACGACACCTTATAATCTGCAGGCCTCCGGGCTGAGCAGCAATCGCTTGGTAGACCATAGCCCTTCCGGAGTGTTGCGACATGGGGTTTGGTTTGGTTTTTTTAATTAATATCGTGTTAGCACGGTGCCTGCAGTTTCACGCGAAATCTAAACCACTACGTGAGATTCTATATAAGAAGCTGAATATACTCATCATTAACCCCTGGCTGGAGCAAAAAGTCTTAAGAGTTGAGAATCGTTCCGGTGATAATCTGCAAAACATTGAACAATATTCCCTGCCAAACGAGGATACGAATAAAGTACCGGTAGTATTCTTTCCTAATCACGGATATCCAGCGACTGCGGAGAAAGTATTCATTTATTGTAATCATGATTGATTCTCAGAGTTAGTTATTCAGTTTTTTTAAGTAAACACACAAACGTACAAAGTTTATCAGATATAATCTATGCATGTTATCGGCGGGTGTCTGTGTTTATATGCGCTGATCTTGAGAACAACCAAACGAATTTTAAAGTGGTTTTGATCATTGTAGAGTATATGTATAGGGAAGGTTTGGATGTGTGAAACATGAATCTTTGATAAGAGGGAACCGTGTCCAGGTGAATTTGGGGAAGGAAGTCAAAGAAAAACGGCGTCTGGGCACTTTCTTGACTTACACTATATAAAATCTTAACGATACACCCCAATTATGTGAAGAATAATTAATGAGAAAAAACACTAAAAATGGTAGCGATGGTACATAGCCTACCTGATGGGGGTGGAGATTATTGTTTTAAGAGGAAGTACAACTGGGCAACAGAGGGAAAATTGGAGAGGGTCCGACATTTCAAAAAATGAAAGTATCGGCAAAAGAAAGGTAAGGGACTGCCATCGCTCGTACCTCAGTCACTTTCGTATTGTTAAAGCCAAGGATGAAAGTAACAAACCTGATCTAGGTCATACCAGAAGACACAATACACTCTGGCCACTGTATCTTACCAGACACCCCCTGTCGGTGAGGGACGCAGACGAAGATTACACCCCCTGTGGGTGGGGGACGCAGATGAATACACCGGCGGTATCCGCTGCCTGTCGTAAGAGGTGACTAAATGGGGCGACGAAGGGATGATGAAATTAGAACCTTGAGACTACTTGTGATTAATACCAATACGTGAGGAACACCACGGGTCGACGTTACTTGCGATTAGTATCACCCCCACCCCCTCCCGATCCGGCTGGGAATCGAACCCATGGCACCGAGGGCCTAAGGCCAATACGATGACCACTCAGCCATGGAGCCGTACATAAAATGAAGTGATTTTTTGGTACGGTTTTATTCTGGTACATCTCTACCCCCTCCACCTCCGCAGGGCTGAGTAGCTGGCCTTCTGAGTTGAAGTTGGAGGGTTCAATTCCAGTTTCCGTATTTTTAAGTTGCTCGAATACACCAACCTCATGTCAGTAGACGTAAAAGAGCTCTTGCAGGACAACATTTCGGCACCACTGCATCTCCAAAAGCCGTGAAAGTAGTTAGTGGGACGTAAAACAAATATAAATCAGTACACCCCATTGATATTTCGGTCGTTATCATCTGTTATAACACTTGTAGAATGATGTAAAATTAGTAGACTGGAATTAAACCCAAGACCCTCGGGCTCGGCTAGTAGTACGAGGTTTGCTCAACCAGTTCCGCTCCAGCGCAATTGCTGTATCCCCAGTGGTATTTGCGGCGAGCCCAACGGAGCGCGATGAATGTGGGCTCGAGGTGCAATATCTCGCCTCTCATCCCTCAAGGAGACCGTAATCTGTTTCGTCATACCTGATCAAGATTAGAAAGTTGTCTGCTAGAATACCACAATTAGAACGCTGGTTATCATATTTCAGCCCACTTTTAATGTCTTCATACACTTATCTGTCGTGTGATGGCCTCATTTAAAGACATCCATCAAAAGAAAACTTACTTATGTCTCTGCCTTTCTTGACACATTTTGCTCTCTGCTCCTAGTGCTTTTCACACAGTTGGCGACTATCGTGGATTGATTCTACCTATTGCCGTGTCGAACCACTGCCGGAGGTTCCGCACCCAGGATAATCTTCTCCACCCAAGTCCACGTTTTCCTTCTCTCTTGTCTTTTATGATCAGTTGTAGCAGGTTATACAGGGCGAATTTCGGTTCATCCTGTATATGCCACTTCGGAAGATATGACCGAAATACGTCGTTTTCCTGCGTTTTACGAGGGCTTCATGTGATTTCCCGGCACGACGGGGTACCTCCACCCTTTGCTTCCCAGTGGTTTCACCGAATGACTATATTTACAGACCCTGTACTCACTGGTTAGCAGAAGAAACCAGAATCGTACTTTGACTGTTGGTATTGTCTAGCGACTTCTGACAGTATTCGTTGACGCTTTCAACATTCCAATAATTACTATACAGCGAGAAGCTCCTCACAGAAGGAGCTGTAGTTTGTGTAGTGCCAAAGACTTAAATGAATGTATTTGAATTATTTAATCTAAATTATAACACGTTGGTACATTCTCTGCACTCATTTGATGTAGTTATTACTTCTGTGTTTCAGAGAAACTTTGTCAAATGACAGGCCGTGTTATATTTGTTTGATTTATAGGTGTCCGCCTCTGTGGTGTAGTGGTTAGCGTGATTAGCTGCCACCCCCGGAGGTCCGGGTTCGATTCCCGGCTCTGCCACGAAATTTGAAAAGTGGTACGAGGGCTGGAACGGGGTCCACTCAGCCTCGGGAGGTCAACTGAGTAGAGGTGGGTTCGATTCCCACCTCAACCATCCTCGAAGTGGTTTTCTGTGATTTCCCACTTCACCTCCAGGCGAATGCCGGGATGGTACCTAATTTAAGACCACGGCCGCTTCCTTCCCTTTCTTGCCTATCCCTTCTAATCTTCCCATCCCCCTGCAAGGCCCCTGTTCAGCATAGCAGGTGAGGCCGCCTGGGCGAGGTACTCGTCATACTCCCCAGTTGTATCCATGACCAAGAGTCTGAAGCTCCTGGAGGGTAAACAGATGATGATGATGATTTAGTGGTGATTTCACGGCGAAATCAGTGGTAAATAAGGTATTGGTAGAAATATAGTAAAGGGGCCTCAAGGATTATTACATATAATATTACTTTAATGCCGCTGTTCTCATCTTAAAATGATCGTGGAAGAGAGACGTGTTCAATACGCTTGCCAGGGACCAACCCACCCGCCCCTAGAAGTACATTTACTTTTATAACAAATGTATAACAAAAATACTGTTTTAGACGCCATACTTCATTGCTTACAACTGTGATTGGTTAACGTATGGAAGAGGATGACGTCATCGATACCTAGGATGAGGTCGAGATTTTGTAACCAACCATTGCAGAAGGAAAAAAATTATGAATAAAGGTCATTTATTAGTTTTTACGTATTTTTGCACATACAGGCCAATCTCTTTCATGAGAACAGTGGCCCCTTCGGGGCCATACTCCCTTAGAGAGGCTCTTTTCTATCGCCGCGGCGCATACTGTCTGCACGGCAAAAAAAAAAAAAAAAAAAAAATCATTTAGTAGTTGTAAAATGCAAGAAATACTGTAGGATAGAAAGGGTCCCCAAGCAACAGTTGGCAGCATTGTCGTTCCTCTAGGCGCCCCCTCCCAGCGCTACTAGTACGACTGTCAAACTCGCGGTTTGAGGCCCCTTTACTATAGTTTTGCCAAGGTATTCTTCGAGGATGTTGGTTCAGGCTAATGATACTGATATGACTGATCCCTTCACGGACGAAATAACTTCTGGAAAAGAAGAGCTGTCGGGCTCAATTCTGAACTTAATCCATGCAGCTGTAGCGGAAATCCTAAGTGACAGTGAATCTTTGACGACAGACGACAGTCTTCCGAAATTGATTCAGGGGATGAAGATTTCACAATGGTAACACCTACTCCTGTGGCCATGTCGCAGGTTTCCGATAACCTATTCTCATACATTTTGCTCTGTGTGAACTGATTAGGAGATAATCAAGTTCTTCCAGGGACAAGTTCTCTTCAATATTCAATTTCAGAAGATGAAGATGACGGTCAGAATATTGAAGAAGTGTACGACACTTTCAATTCCAACTGGTACAAGCATCGTATCCTTGTGCATAATGCTGATTGTGGAAGGGCTTTCGTTGATAATTGTCGTTTTCTACATTGTATTTCGTCTCCTGTTATGACTTACTCTCTTCCTCATGTCAACGCGTGAGTTGTTGTCAAAACTGTAGTAAGAGCTTACCGATGGTTTCAATATGTAACCATACCTTTTTAGGGTGAATAAAAAGTAATTAAAATTAAAATGACAATATTTTTTTCCATTTTATGAACCATATGCATCACTAATAAACATGGACTATTTATTTGCCAGTTAAATACATTAATTTGCTAAACAAAAGGTTAAGACTTTACGTGATTTCCAGGCACGACGGAGTACGTGGTCTGTTCATGGGATCTTCAACATGTTGCGTTACGTCTACACTTCAAAGACCTACAGTCGGTTCTTTGACGAAGCGTTTAGTATCCATCCTTCAACACCGTAAAGTGGCACAATAATACATAGCACTTCGCGACAGGTCAACGAGTTCCTAATCAAATGTTCTGCTGGGTATAGGATTGAAAACTATGTGGATTCAGAATCCATGGCTGGAGGTGGAGGTATGAGGTCGGCGAGATATGAGAAAGAACAGGATTTAAAGGATGTCAAACAAAAAAAGATCAGCTACTAGGTGTCTTTAGCCACCAATAGTATGCCATCTCTCCTTCGCTTCTTCACTTGTGAGAATAATGCGAGGACGATCCAAGTAATAATCACCTCGGGTATTGCTTAATCCTCTTGTATACAGGGTGAGTCAACTATTACGTTCACTTCAAAATATCTCGTAAACCATTAAAGACATCGAAAATATGTTGTTCACTTTCAAAGGGCTCAAGATCGAACTTGCAGTACTTTTTCAGGATGCCCGTACGTAACTGGGAGAGATACTATTTAACAAATAACCGCCCCTATTAAGGAATCTAACCGATCGATCTCCTAATCAGTTTGCACAGAACAAAATTTATGAGAATGCACTATTTGTGTTATGTTGTATTACTATTTGTCTGTCGGCTCCATGGCTAAATGGTTATCATGCTGGCCTTTGGTTCAAGGGGTCCCATGTTTGATTCCTGGAAGGGTCGAGGATTTTAATTTCATTAGTTAATTCCTTTGGCTCGGGGGTTGGGTGTTTTTCATCTTTCATCTTTCAGGATTAGAATTCATCTCAGATAGAGCCCCATCTTCATTGACACGCAGGGCGCCTATACGGCGTCAACTGCACCAGGTCTCTCCGGAGGTCACATGCCGCTTTAACTATTTGTCTAGCAAGCAGGTTATATGGTTATATCTGGTATGGTTATCTCTTGGATTTCCTCTCCTTTACTTTATACGGGTGATGTCTGATAATTGACGATGAGTGTTTTAGCACCGAGTCTGATATAGCCTGAATAGTGTTTTCGTCTTTCTCAAGGAGTCCAGAGTTTCTTCAGGTATGGTCCCTCCGGCGCGGCGCCTATCATCAGACCAATCACTTCTCACTTGTGTATCTTTTTTTTAAGGTGCTCACAGCATGATTCGTAGATGGCCTCTTTCTCAGATGTTTTTAAGTTGGTGTCCGTTGTCCTCAAATCTAACAGTGCTTAATTTGCTTCTGAAGAAATTGCACTGATTTGTATGTCTGGCATTAGAGATATATGCATTTCAAATTCAGAAGTGGGATTAGTTTCAAACTCCATCAAGTATTTCTCGTTTTCAAGCGTTCCCCAGCCCTGGAGCCTGTTCGTATGAATCGCTTACGAGGCGACTAAAAGGCACGCTCCTTCACCTTGTGACAGCAACTTATTCGCTCTACTGTGTCCGTAAATACACTGCGATCGTTTTGTATGATTAGGCCCAATATCACCATGGGAAAAACGGATATGCGACGTCTTTTAAAGGGCAATATTTATTCGCACATATGAACCTGGCCCAGTTTTACGGTCGGGTGTTCTTACCGAGTCTAATTCTGTGTGGAGGGATGTGTTTCAGTGGTGGTTGGCAGTGTGATGTGTTGTATGTGAAGGAAGGGCGGTGCGTTAAGAAGAACACGAACACTGAATCCTAGAGGAATTAATCAAATGCGGCTTAAATCCCTAGCCCGTCAGGAATTCGAACTCGAGACCCTTTCCACTTTTTCCACACCTGAAGGTTGCGGGTGCAAACTGCGTAGCACATGGCCCTGTTTAACGGCCGGATGCTCTTCTTGACGCCAACGTTATATGGAGGGATGTAATCACTTTTGCGTGTTTCTGCAGTGGTTGGTAGTGTTGTGTGTTGTCTGAATATGAAGAGGAGAGTGTTAGGACAGTCGTCGATCCAGAATTAATCCGAAGCTATTAAAATCTCCGACCCGGTCGGGAATCGAACCCGGGACCCTCTGAACCGAAGGGCAGTACGCTGACCATTCAGCCAACGAGTCGGACATTATTCGTGCAGTATCTTGAATATTATCCGAGGATAATGATAACAAGTATATAGCAGGCAGTGTATGCGGTAGTGGACGAGGCAGTAAAACGTAGCGCTGTGTTACAAGCATTAAAATGTTGCGGGTCGTCGACCTTGCTCAGCTAGCTCAACCCGCCGGAAATTGTGGTGTAAAGTCGTAACTGTAAGGTATAACAGAGATTACTGCATATCGCAAGTGAGTGCCGAGTTCTCGGAAGAGGCGGGATGCGATGCTAGGAGCGGCAGGAGCTGGGAGGTCTTGAGTTTCTCTCGGTGCAAACTTTTCCAACACGTTCATTCCTTCCTGCCGATCCCAGATCGTTAGGGCTCACAAATGGTCTCTTGCGTCAGGGTTTTCTCTGGCTGTCCTTGCTTGGTTAATTCGTGTTCGTTTCCTACCGGCACGGTAGCCAAATTGACCTACAGTATCTCTTTGAATATTATCCAAGAATTATGGTATGATATTAAGTATATAATAGTCTTCTCATTAAGGTAGCCATGGTTCAAATCTCCGCTAATACATATGTGACTTTTAAAATGAAAAGTCACGTCCGTATGCTCTGTCTTCACGTAAAAGTGAAAATTCCTTGGCTTTGATCATGATATTTACATACATACATACATACATACATACATACATACATACATACATACATACATACATACATACAATCTTCATTATAGACTGTTATAACTTTCAGAGTTCATTCTACAAACCTCTGCGAATTAACAATCCTGTCTTTGCAACTAGCTGTATGGCCTCGTTTAGTTCCACATCGCTTACCTTTTATACAATAGGAAGGTGAGTAATTGTGGGGCATCTTGCTCTACATAAAGCGATAGGGTACAAAACTGAAGTCGTTCTCGATATTCTTACAGGAAAATTTGTCCCCTAGGAAGTCAACGGACCAATCTCTTTCCCTGAGAAGACTAAGAGACTTCAGAAAAAGGGTAAGAATCTGAAATGTAACTCAAATATTGTTGTTGCCAAATTATTAATTTAACACAAATAATCTCATTCTCTGGTGACATTTCAAACGACTTAATCGTATGTCACAAGGGTAGGGTATAGAAAAGAGCCTCTCTAAGGGAGTATGGCCCCGAAGGGGCCACTGTTCTCATGACAGAGATTGACCTGGATGTGCAAAAATACGTAAAAACTAATAAATGACCTCTATTCATAATTCTGCAATTGTAAGAGAGAACTTGGGCATGTTTGCTGCGGATCCACACTCAGTACTCGACAGATCGCCCGATACTTGGGGGTCCACCATTGTACTCAACGTTATCCATGACGATGACTTGTTCTCCTACCACTGCACTCGTCCTTCTCACACGGCGTCGTTGGCTCTTTCATGACTTTCAGAGAGATTTTGAATTCCTGGAACGGGTACTTTGGACTGACGAGGCTGTCTTCGCCCGTGCGGGAGTATTTAGTGCGCGCAGAAGCCATGTATGGGCCGACCAAAATCCCCCTACCGTCGTGATCGATGACACCAGGTGCGTTGGCAGATTAATTTGTAGGCCAGGATTATCAGCAGTCAACTTCGGGGGCCATATCTTCTCTCGAAAAGATGTTCCCCTTGCTGTTTGACGGAGAATGTGGTACCAGCATGATGAGGCCCCGACACATTTCAGCGTTACGGCCCGCCGGGAACGCAGGCGTCAATTTCAGAATGTATGGCTGGAGAGAATTAGTGCCCTGCCTCAGACGTCGCCGGACCTCAATCCGTTTCAAGGAAATGTTGTACAGAGTGGTATCGGAAAACGCCGAAGTGCTCGTCGCCAGATTGCACGCGGCTGCCACCACCATCTGTAAGGAGTACCTGCTCCGAATTGTGCAAGGCGTTGCACGTCGAGTTTGCGGATGTCTGGAGGTGGAAGGTGGCCATATTGAACATGTCAAGTGATAAGTCACTGTAAGTAGTGTACTGTAGTCTATTACAGGATGTTGTTCAAGGGAAAGTGTCATTCCTGAAGTGTCACTCTTTGTGTAAATAAGAACCTGTTCAGTTGCATTCTTCCACCACTAATTACTGACCCTACTGCACAATGGATGGGATGGACAACATTATTGTAAGTATTTAATGTCCTCGTCGATCGTGTGAGGTATCTGCTGAAGCCAAGGAATTCGATCCTTTCGGGTACACATCCGATCGTCAGTGTTGTCGTGACAGTTGCTGCCAATTACTACGCGCTATCTATCGACGTAACTATTATCCAGTTTGCCTATTTTCTTGACACGGGGTCGGGGATGAGGTGAGATGAAATTATATGGCGCATTTCGACGGCTGCCCCTCCTGACGCCAATCTCAGTGTACGAACTAATGAAGATTAAATTGATGGTGAGTGAAATCGGGTAAAGATGTGGAAAGACTCGGCTATGGCCTATAAATAGGAACTGTCCCGGCTGGAAGTGAAAATGGGAAACCACACCAAACCTTCCTCAGACAGCCGTCTATGGGGCTCGAACCCAATCGTCTCCCAAATGCAGGGCATTAACATGCGTGGCCATTTCGCTCTCTAGAACCAGTCATAATACCAAGATCATGGATCGAGAAGGCAGTGACTGATGATGTTCGCGAGTAAATACCTTGCTCAAGTTTTGGTATTTAATAGATGTTCATAATCGTTACATTAGTGTAAGAGTGATCAGAAGTAAATATTTAGATCACCTACTACATTCTTGTAAGTAAGATACCTGACATTATTTCCGTGGTCCTTGTGTGAAGTGACGAACTATAGAGATAACCTAAAACCCTTTGTTGACCCACTCAAAATGGCCACCTCTCTTGATAGAGGTCGGCATTTATCGAATTCAATGAATGAAAAAATCAATGATATTTTCCCTCAACAGACACCATGCAAGCCAACAAATAATAATAACAACACCGTAAATAACCCTCCACATCCTAACAGTGCATCAGGTAACCAAATGACAACCGTCACAAGTAGGCCTAGTAACGAACGTAATTCAAGGTTAAGCTATTCTGCTGCAATACAGTCGTACCCCTCCAAAGAACAAGCTATTGTAATCGAATCTCATGACGGGATCAGTATCAAGGATTATGTGCTAGCTATAGGTAAACTTACAACCCCTAGCAACATTCGGTTTGTTTCACGTATATCGAACGGAAGGATATGCATCTTTCTCTCTAGTAAGAAAAATGTCGAAGATATTGACAAACCCTAAGATCTTAATAAACAATGTATCATTGGAAATACGACCCCTTCTAACAAAAAACAAGCGTATTATATTATCCAACGTCTGTCCTGTGATCCCAAACTATGTTATTGAAGAGGAATTGTTAAAACTCGGTGTGAAAATCATGTCTAGGATTACCCCAATCAGAGCAGGTTTGTCAATTCCTGGATTCTCCCACATTTTAAGCTTTCGAAGACAAATGTACATTCAGAATGATGACTTTGATAAACTCCCCGAATCCCTTCATCTCGAATACGATGGTACAAACTACTGGATTTACCTATCATCCGACTCCCCCACTTGTTTTCTTTGCCATACCGAAGGACATCTGGCCAAAGATTGTCCTAACAACGTATCACTTCCAAAAGATGAATCCTCTTCCAATAATTTTCCTCAGCTCCAAGAGATTTCACAAAAATCACAGGTCGAAAACCCCAAAACAGACATCGGTACTTCTAGCTCTTCTAGCTCACTCCCAAAAGATAGGCCTACTCAAGAAGCCACTTCAATGACCAACCCTGACTTAGCACTTAGCCAAGTCTGTAATGATCCTCCCTCCTCCAGAATTCAAATTGAGAGAGAAATTGCAGCACCTATGGAAACACACGCCACCCCTACAACAGTAAATTTTCCTGGATGTAAAAGGCCAATTTCACTAGCTAGCAGTGAAACAACTAATCCAAATCCTCCTGATGGCAACAAATCCATACTGGCCTCTCCTGAACAAATAGAAAACCGTAAGACAAATCACACTTCCAAGAAACCCAAGACAGACACGCAAAAATCAATAAGTGATATGCTCCTGCCAGTAAAACAAGTTTTGGAAGCCGACCCATCAATATTCCCCCTCAGCTACCTACAGCTCCAGTCCTTCTTTGAAAATACAGTTGGTGCCAAGGAAATATCAGAAATTGCTTCAAACTACACACAAGACTTAGAAGGTCTTGCTAAAGCCCTTCAAAAACTCTATCCTTACTATACCGATAAAAGCATAAAAAACAAAAGCACTCGAATAGTAAAAAAACTACTGAAATCCGCCAGTCAAAGTGAAGACCCAACGCATATCAATGTAACGCCAGACTATTCCAGCGACGACAATTCCTTCCCAGTATAACAATGGAGATAAACCTCGTTCTGCTTTTGATCATTAGTATGGCAACATTACTCCAATGGAATCTTAACAGTTGTCGATCACAGTTAGAATATCTACAACTCCTAATAAACAAACACCAACCATCTGTTATCTGTCTCCAAGAAACAAACTTTCAGAACGACTTTGCTGCCAATCTAAGACTCTACAGTGTCTACCACAAAAATAGAAATGTGAATCATGCGAGTGGAGGAGTAGCTACTTATATCAAAAACAATATCTATGCAAAGGAAATTACTGTTAACACTAATTTGGAAGCTGTAGCAATTTCAGTCCATCTACCACCTTCTCTATGTATCTGCAATGTTTATATTCCAAACAGTTATTTGTTTCAAGGTGACGATCTACGAAACCTTATCCACCAACTACCTAAACCATTCATCCTAGTGGGCGACTTCAACAGCCACAACACATTATGGGGTAGCCATAGTTCTGATGCAAGAGGAAAAGAGATAGAAAAGATACTTGATGAATTTGATTTAATTCTAATGAACTCTACTGCTCCAACTCGCTTTGACATAGCCCACGGCACCTGTAGTAGTATAGACCTAACCATCTGCACACCGGACGTAGCAACCCTTTTCAACTGGTCTGTTTATTCAACACTCCAAGGAAATAGTGACCACTTCCCGATACTAATCAATAATGAAAATTCTTCTGTCAACTCCTCATTTATTAACAACTCCAAATGGAACTTAAATAAGGCAGATTGGACAAAATTTAGGCAGACAGTCAATAATCACTTAAAAGACTTAACCCCTCCAAATGATTTCCCTTCTAAGCACATAAATATCATTGTTCAAGATTTCACAGTTCTTGTTAAATCTGCAGACATGAGTGTTCCAAAAGTAACCTCAAACTCCTTTAAGAAAACAGTACCTTGGTGGAATGACACTTGTAAGGAGGCTATTAAGAATAAGAATCATGCTTTCTACCTCTACAAAAGAAAACCCACACCTGAAAATAAAGCCCAATTTCAGAAATATAGAGCAATCGCTCGAAAAGAAATTAAACTCAGCAAAAAGAATTCATGGCTATCATTTGTCTCCTCGCTAAGTTCCCAAACCCCACAAAAGGAAATGTGGAATAAACTTCAAAGAATAAATGGCAAATATAATCACTTCTACATTACTTCCCTCAGAAACTCTGTTGATGGAACCTTCATAAACAAACCTCAAAACATCGCTGATAAATTAGCTGATACATTTGCCGAGATCTCTAGTGACAAAAATTATGATCCTGAATTTCTCCATACAAAGAAATCCAGTGAATCCGTTGATCTAAGGAAAGCTATCTCTGACCCTAACTATAATCTAAACGATACTTTTCAACTGCAGGAAATAATTACTGAACTTGACAAATGCGGCAAATCTAGTCCTGGCCCAGATACGGTCCCTTATGAATTTCTAAAACAGCTTCCACTAAGTGCAATAAATTATCTTCTGGCCATTTTCAACCACATATGGAGCTCTAAGACATTTCCTGACCAATGGCGAAATGCCATTGTAGTTCCAATACCCAAACCAGGGAAAGACAACTCAATTGCAGAAAATTATCGCCCTATTGCTTTAACTAATGCGATGTGTAAACTCATGGAGAAAATAGTCAACAAAAGATTACGCTGGTATCTCGAGCACATAAATTTCTTCAGTAATGAGCAAAACGGGTTCCGTAAAGCACACTCCACAACAGACACTTTGATAAGTCTGGAATCTGAAATACAGGAAGCGTTT
Source organism: Anabrus simplex (assembly GCF_040414725.1). Lineage (NCBI taxonomy): Eukaryota > Metazoa > Arthropoda > Insecta > Orthoptera > Tettigoniidae > Anabrus > Anabrus simplex. Next base: position 301,062,463 of record NC_090268.1, on the reverse strand, counting down.
CTCAATAACCAACACCTAATAGCAGTCAGTTTAGATATTAATAAGGCATATGACATGGTATGGAAAGACTATGTAATCAAAGTTCTAATGACACATAATATATCTGGAAATATCCTATATTTCATTTATAATTTTCTCCAAATGCGCCGAATTCAAGTTAGAGTAAATGGAATGCTGTCAAAGGAAGTAGTAATCAACAATGGAGTCCCACAAGGATCAGTTATCAGTGTAACACTGTTTCTTGTGGCAATTAATGGTATAGTCTCTAACATCCACTCACCGGTTAAGTGTTGCCTTTTTGCTGACGATTTGATAATCTTCTGCCCAGGGAAAAACATTACAACGACTCAACTCCTATTACAAGAATCAATTGTAAATATTCAAAACTGGACTAAAACCACAGGATTCAAATTTTCTAAAACTAAAACCAAATGTATTCTCTTCTCCAAAAATAAACATACTATCGCTAACCCTGAATTATATATGGAAGACCATAAAATTGAATCAGTTAAAACTATTAAAATTCTAGGACTTCTATTTGATAACAAGCTCACCTGGACCCCATACCTTAAAAATCTTAAAGACGAGTGTCAAAGAAGAATGAATATCATGAAAATTCTCTCAGCAAAAAACTGGGGAGCAGACTACCATGTCCTAATGAACACATACAGAGCCACAATCAGAGCCAAACTGGATTATGGCAGTATAGTATATTGTTCTGCCAGACCATCTACTCTTAAGATCCTTGATACCATCCAATCTTCAGCTCTTCGAATTGCCCTAGGAGCCCACCGCACCAGCCCCATAGCTAGTATAGAGATTGAAGCCAACGAACCACCACTTGAAATCAGACGTAAACAGCTGAGTTTGACATACGCACTCAAGATAGCTGGTACAAGTAACCAACACTTGAAAAAACACCTAATTTCAAAGAGACATAAAGGAAAACTAACTGGATCTCAACCCCAACCCTTTAACATCAGAATATCCAATCTTCTCAAAGAAATAAACCTCAGCCTTCCACCCATTTTATTTCCACACAACTCACTAGATACCCCTCCATGGAAAACTCATTTGCCTCCAGTCAACTGGGAATTGAACAACAATCTTAAAGTTCAAACTGACACAGCAAAATTCCAACAGTTATTTAATGAAATTTGTAATAGATACTCATCATATGGTGCAATTTATACTGATGGATCAAAATTCAATGATAGAAATGGTTGTGCAGTGAAATATAAAGACTATAGTAAGCTATACAGATTACCAGATCTTTTCACAGTGTTTACAAGTGAACTGTATGCTCTTAAACAGGCCATGATTCATATTTCAAAAGCAAGCTACAACAACTCATTCATAATATTCTCTGATTCCAAAAGTGCATTAACTTCAATACAAAATCCATCAACAACACACCTACTTGTTAAAGAAATTCAAATGCTGTACCACAAGATCAAGATCGCAGGAAAAAATGTTATTTTTATGTGGATACCATCTCACAGAGGAATACCAGGCAATGAATCAGCTGATCAAGCAGCAAAAGAACCTACTAGTCTCCCAATCAACGACCATCAAATTGCCACGCCACATTCTGATATCATCGCTTATATCAAAATCAAACTACACGAACAATGGAAAATGAACTGGCTTAAAACTTCCACTAGCAACCTCCAAAAAATTAAAATGATATCTACAAGAACATATCCTTTCCAAAACCTCACCAGACATGAACAAGTCTTAATCTCCCGACTAAGGATAGGACATACGAAGATCACCCACAACTATCTCCTAGAAAAGAAACAACCTCCCACCTGCAGCAAATGTAACTGCTCTCTCACTGTCAAGCATATCATCTCAGAATGTCAACTGTATGACCATTGGCGCCAACACCACAACATACGTAAAGGAATGGAACTGACACTGTCTTCTCCAGCACTGAGTCATCAAGTCATCAACTTCCTCAAAGACACTGGCTTGCACTCCAAAATGTAATTACATTATACTTATTTTTTTCTTTACATATTTATAATTACAATATTATTATTATTATTACCATTATTCTGTAATCATATGTAAGAGTCGCGATAAGACCTTGGAGTTAAAGCGACTATAAACAACCCTAATAAAAAAAAAAACCAAGATGATTCATATCTCCAATTACATCGCTACAGTATCCTTTATCACGTCCTGATCTTCGAAGACTGTGTAGTATTTTGTATCAACCCTGCATAGGGAGTCAGGACTTCACACGACATAATCATTTTACCTCCTTTATAAACCATACAGAAGTACTTTAATCCTAATATTTTGATATATTCATAATACTGTATTGTAGTAAAATAGTTTTGTAGAACGTGAAATTTTGTTCATGTTGTAAAAATCTCATTTTCGCTTTAAAGTGTGTATTTTAAAATGTAACTATAGTATATGGATATTTCTACAGTGCAACGCAGGGTGTTGCATCCTCATCGGGTAACCGCTCCGAGATCTGCCCAGCTATTTTTCAGTATTTAATTATAACTCTACCGGCGATTTTATGGCAGAATTATTATCATTAAATTTAGGATATGTTAATATTGATCATTCGCCCAAGTTTCATTGAAACCTGTGTGCCCCGACTGAAACAGTTTCCTTACGAGTGCCGTAATTTGAAGTAGAGCAGTACTTGGTGGTCTCTAGAAAGGATACTTGTTTTCTCTCTAGATATGCTGCCCTTGTTCATATTTATAGTAGTGTCTATTTTCACTCTACCAGATCCGGCTACTCGAGTGTCCATTAGTGTAGACTCAAGTGTGAGCCAAAAGTGACTCCGGGTGTGCCGTTTGTCTAAAGAGCGCAGAAGAAAACGAACCCAACTGTAGTGTTCTAGTGACACGAACTGGTCGGAATCAACACATTTGAGCGGTTTCCTTGGTGTTCCTTTATAACTTATAGAAAAATTAATTTCCTCTTATTTCGTGCTTAGGTGGAATTTACTCCAGCAAGGCCGTAAAAGTGGTACATGTGTTTGGGTTCAAATCGTACAGTCAATCAATCTACATATATTAGTCGTTACCTCGGTAGTAAAAATAGGCCTTTTTAAAAAGGTGTGACAATGTTCAGCTTATTTTGGTGGTTATCAGTAAACAATTCATCATGTAGATAGACAGATCTCCATACCCCATGCTACTTCATTATGTGACGAGACGATTATCTGAACTATCACCGTTATTTCGACTATACTCTTCCTCCGTTAACTAAATTAATTCTATTTCGTGTACGGTAATTATTAGACAGTAGCGGAAATTGACGGAACATTTCCTTTCTCACAGTATTACTGGAGACTACGTACTTTCGATATTTCCAATGATACATAAGACTTGCCAGTGCTCATGACAGATACGTGGATGCATAAGGCACTATCGCATAAGTTCCCTATGATACTGTGGACGAATCTTCCTATAGGCCTTTAGTGTTCCGAATGAATTTGTAACTCAATGGGAGGTAACGTTGAAGAAGAAGAAGGGCTGGGGATTCAAACGGAGGTTTTTCTCGAGGTTTGTTCTTTCTCAGTTTGACCGTCAAAACTGGACGTAACCTGGAATCGGGACCTTAATCTTCGATTTCGGACACTTAAGGTCTACTACATCTGAAATTTGGCTAATACTACAGCTGTGGAGACGAGTTCAATATAAATTAGAGATTTTAGGTCTTTATTTTAAAAGGCACATCCCCATACACTGAGGCTTGTGAAAACAATGGGAAGAGAAGCGGATTAAAATCTCACTCTGGGCCACATTAGACATGACTTCCCATCTCAAAGTCCTAATGAATGTTGGGGAGGTCTTCCACGCCATGGTCCTTTCGTTCTCAAATGATACACTGTAGTTACGAATACTCAGATACACACGTGCTAGGCAAATTTGAATACAAATAAATCACCAAAAGCTATCTGCAAGGCATTGTGCGAGCTTTATAGACCCCTAATGCTGTTCTCTCTCTCTCTCTCTCTCTCTCTCTCTCTCTCTCTCTCTCTCTCTCTCTCTCTCTCTCTCTCTCTCTCTCTCTCTCTCTCGCTCTCTCACACACACACTGCCGCACCTTCTTGTATAATGCATTTGAACCATGGCCATCTCTCGATTGATCGAATAGAGCGCAAATCATAACCTCCAATTAAATGTGGCTAAGACCCAACTTATTTGCATAGGTTACACAAAACTCCTGAAAACCGTTGATCTCAAATCTCTCCCAGCAATAACAATTCTAGATACAGAAATCCATTATAGTGACACCGTTAACAATCTAGTTCTAATTTTCGACAGAACCTGGTCTGATCATAAGTCAAGTGTGATCCGAAAGGTTATGTTATCCATGCATATTTTGAAGCGAAACGTGGCATGTCACCACATTTCACGCGAAAACTACTTGTTCAAAATCTTATATTCCCAATAATTGACTATGGTTCAGTCGAACACAACGACTTATCTGAAACTTTGAACATAAAACTTGTAACCATTTGATGAATATTAATAAATAATTTCTTGAATATCATAAAATATATCATAAATAAAAATATGTAAAAACTTAATAAAAATTGATCGAAATGTCCGTAGTATGGGCGCCAGAGTTCACCAGAATGGATCCCTCGAATTTTGGTAGAGCATGATAAACTTTATATCCCAGGGCGTGTACATAATGCTGCGTACTGGTACAGCTGCTACAGGCCTTACCTAACCTCCTGAAAATGACCAAATAGGTAGGAACTGCACCTAGGTTCATCAATAACTCCACTGATTCTAAAATAGCCAACTATATTCTTAACAAAATCCGTGCATGAGCACCTCATCAACACAAAAAATTATACATATAATACACACACAAAAGATTGCTGGAAGACTCCATATTTACAACAACAACAAGAATGAAAACAGTGGGAAAACGAAAGCGAGAACTAAGCTACCATTTGTAGATAGTCCGATGAACAATGTACATATATGTAGATAAATACCCTTCACTGTCTCTGTATCAATACGACTTGTCAATTCTCATAATCAGCACTTCTAACATCACACAGATACTGTACCTCGTAATACTGTGTTCACAGACTTTAACACTTGTTGTAAAGATATATATACATTTGAGCAACACACGCCTGTCGATCCTCAACATAAATGATAGAAAGTCTGAGATAGCTTTCACCAACATATAATGCCAGACCTCCACAAGTACTACAACACTTAATGTGAACGCCCTCCGCAATTTATTGATCAGCCACTTTCCATGAACATAACAAGACTACGTTCCACGAACGTTTGAAGTCCAGTCCATTGTAGCCGTGTCACTCGAGTACCGTATATCAGCACTACTTCCTTCTCGTACAGTGTGTCAGTACCCCTTCTTGTCCGTACCGAGTGAGGTTCCCGCCGTTTGATCAACCTTTATAGGCATCAGCATTCCCCTTCCTCTCACATAATACGTCTGGATTGGTTCTTGCTAGCCAATCATGAGTGATCCACCTGAATTTTTTCATGCTCCCAAGACATAAACAAACTCTGGGGTATATCACATGACTCATAGAACTTTCCTAGTACAATAACATCAACAAACACATCTCATCAGACACTGGGATGCCCGCATGAGTCATACGAATTACCAGAGTCCAAGATAGCAATGTTTTCCCACTCATGCAAAACAAATTACTCATACTACATATATGGTTACCTTCCAGCTTATAAAGATTAATGACAAAATATACAAATGAAATACTGATAATAAATAATAATAATAATTGTACCGGGCGGTACACCTCTACTCTGTTTATTTAAAAGTTGCGCCAGTTGAAACACCTCTTCTGGAGGAAGGTTGAACTTTACCTATTCTATTAATTCTCTACTTTCTCAGAAGATGTCACCACGTGGAAAATTTTGAGTTTTTGAACTGTGTCACTTTTGATGTGTTTTTGTTTCGCTTGAAGTAAGAAGTGGGAACTTTCTCTTCTAGAGGACACTACTGAAGAATTACAATAGTGCAACCTAGTGCGAAATCAAAGAACTATTTTGTTGGAGAAATTTTTATTTCAAAAGTTTGTTTCTTGTTAAATTTCTTTCTGTTATTGTTTAAGTTGGCTGTATACCCCTCTTTTTCCCCTTAGTTTGGATCTAGCCAATCCCGAATTTCTTTAATTAATTTTCCACCAATAATGTGTTTCTTTTTCCTCTATGTAGGGGTTTCTTTTCCCGAACCAATAAAGATTTTGTGGGAGGGTGTTTTATTTCCCCTAACGCCTAGAATCTTCCGCGAGAGGATATAAACTGCTGATTTTGGGGTCTCCGGGCCACTTCTGTTCCATCTTTCAGTGTATTAAGTACATAGCAGGAGGCGGGAAGCGCCTCTTTCCTCGGCAGCGATCTACTACCAGGTAATGGCCTATTAATATCTTCTTTTCTTGCTAGGTCGGCAGTTTAACTCTCGCGGCGGGTTCGAAGCGTTTTCCATCATGTAAACTTTTCCTAAAATGTAACTACTCTTTTCTTCTTTTTCTTGTAAAGTTACATATTGGGATAGAGAGTGCTAACCCTCTCGAGCTCCCACTCACATTTGTTTTGAGGTGAACTTATTTTCTCAAACTTTTCTTCGTTTATGTAATGTAAAGTGTTCTTCTCTAAGTCACCTCTGTAGTATGGGATTAGCCCTTGCGTTAGTGGCCCAGAGCCAGATTAGGTTTTAAAAGCAAAGTGTATTAGGAGTGCAAGTTCGCCTCCTCTCAAGTTGTATTTTAGAGGTCATGTATTAATCTTTTCTCACCTAATAGACCTCAGTAGGTTGGGTATTTTACCCCTGTGTATATGTCCTTTGAGGACAACTTGAAAGTTGAGTTTGGTGTGGCCTGGGAGAGGCTTAACTTTAAGAGCGAGTGGCTCTTTTCTAAAACTGAGAGTTGTATGCCTCGAGGAGGCTTTGCTGTGTAATTTGGAGCAAAGGCTCCAGGGTTTGAGTGGGGTCTTCTGCCCCTTTTGTTAAAATTGGTATATCGTAAAGTTGAGCTAGTTGCTCAAGAATTGTGTTTTCAGGGCTCGAAGCCCAAATTCTTTAATCCCTGTAATTGTACATTTCAAGTTGTATTTCGGCTACTAGTACCTGTTCTATTTGTTGTTACCTAATTTTGAAAAGAAAATATAACCTTGTTAAATTTTAAAATTTAATTTCTCTTTAGTAGCTTGAGACCTATTCACCACCCAGCACCTTCTTTCATGCTTAACTACCACAAAAACTCGGTAACAAGTGGTAGCAGAGCGTGGTTGAATGGGTCTCAATTTAGCCCCTTTTGACGGCTAAACATTGCTTTGATTCGAACTCTAACAATTTTCTCAGTTGCTGGAATTTTTTGAGTTTTTCAAAATTGTTCTGTCATCATGCCCGGCCCTCGCGATGTTCTCCTCCTTAACTACTTGCGCAAAGAGGAGTTGATATACGAGTTAACTATCAGAAATGTGCAATCTGGAGGCACGGTTGCAATCGACACCAACAAGCTTAGAGAGTCCCTTGATTTGCCCATTTCCATCCCCAATTTGGGAGAGAAAGAAATTGACGACTCTCTTTCCACGATTGTCGAGAATATTACTGGGCTAGCATCGGTAGTCAGCTTTTTTGATGAAAACGATCCATCTCCTAATCAAATTAAGCGTGTGCAAGGCAGGCTGTATCACTTTGCAAATAGAGTTAATGATCTATTGTCTCTAAAGGTGAATGACGTTCAGAGGAAGCAAGCTAATACGCTCCTTGAAACTATTTCTGAATTGTCTAATAAGGTCACTCAATTGCTAACCGGCGAAGCTCCTCCCAAAACTGATCAACCCGCCACGGTGAATGTAGGTAACGAGGAAGAGCCTCCTCAGGGAGAAGTCAATAGGATAACCGTTGCTGCTCAAACTATCTCTGCCCCATCGAACAACGAATCTGAACGCCGTGCGTCATTGAGTAACATCCGCTCTGAATTAACTTCCTTGCCCTTGAAACCTTTAACGACTATGACACCTGGGTTCAGCAGCTTGCCTCATCCATTGGCAATGTTGCTTAGAGGTATCTCTAAGTTTTCCGTCAACACCACCAGTGACGTAATTTCATTTTTAAGATTTCTAGTGGAATTTCAGGATCATGCTCTTGTTTTTTCTCTTTCGCCATGTCAAATTTTGCAAATTATCTATCCGTATGCTATTGGTATTCTCTCTGATAAAATCGTAAGAGCCATTGCCGAGCAATCATCTATTGAGGATTTCCATGCCCATTTGCTAGCTAACTTCATCCCGGCTAGGGCCAGGTCCTCCCTGATTCAGAAGTACTATTACCGTGTACAGCGCTTGGATGAAAACTTGGCTGATTTCATACAAGATATCAAATTCTACACTAGGGTGTTTGCTCTTCACTTCCCTGAGGATCAAATTGTACAAGCTATTGTGGAAGGCATATCACCATCTTATAGATCATACTTGTGTTTTGCGGCATGCCCGCAAACTTTCTCTGAACTTGAAGCGTTAGCCGTCTCTGCGGAAGGAGTTAGGTATGCCGATTCCTTGCGTGTGGCGAAAGAACCCCCGCCTTCCTTTAGTAACACTCGGCCTCCACCTCGCCGACCAGTCAATCCCCGTAAATGTTATGCTTGTGGGTCGCCTGACCATCTGCGGAATAAGTGTCCTCTGATCAAGTCAAGTGGGACAAGGAATGGAGTAGGGTCATCACAAGGCTGTTTTAAGTGTGGGGCCTTCTCACATATCGCCAAGAATTGCCCAAACTCAAATAGCACCCCCTCCTGCTCAACTTCTGGTGCAAATTCCAGCTATTCCAATAATAAAAAGTGACTAGTGGCGTCGGCTGAGCCGACTAATCCATCTTCCCGAGACTTAGCCCCTAGTAAACAGGTTGTAAATGCAGAGAACGACCAGCCTTCAAATTCATCTTTTGAATGCCCTAAAGAGTGTCTTAGGATTGCGGCGGATACCCCCGCACCTGTTCCTTTTCTTAAGATTGAGTTAAATAACGAGCCTATAACAGCTCTCTTAGATTCAGGCAGTGTTTGTTCCATTATTTCGGCTGATTGGTATTCTAAATTGAAATCTGTTTGTAAACTCCCTGACTATGTCTCTTCTCCTGTTCAATATGTTTCGGCTAATTCATCTCCATTAGAAATTCTAGGTTCCATACATGTCAAAATTCGGGTTTTTAAGTTTACATGGAAGATCAAATTGTTTGTGGCCAAGCGTTTGTCTTGCCCCATCATATTGGGAGCGGACTTCATTTCTCACACTGGTCTTGTGCTCGATCTCCAGAGTAGGTCGTGCATATTCAAATTTGCGTCCAATTGTAGAATTCCCTTGTTAAAGTGTAATTCTGTATCATGTTCATCTATTTCGCCTACCCAGGATGAGATGTTGTTAGACCTTAGACATCTACCTGAGGAGCAGGCTGATAGTATTCGGAAACTGTGTCAGTCGTTTCCCGAGGTGTTCTCTGATACTCTTGGTGTTACTGACCTTATTGAATACAAAATTGAGGTCACGGATTCAATTCCTGTCCGTTTTCCACCGTATAGGCTATCTCCACCTAAAATGCAGGCTCTGAAAGAAATCATCGATCAGATGTTGAAGGATGGTATTATTAGGCCCTCTAAGTCAGCGTATTCTTCGCCTATTTTTCTAGTCCCGAAACCCCAAGGAGGCTTCAGGCCTGTCATTGATTACAGGGCTCTCAATCGGAAGGTGGTGTTGCAATCGGTGCCCCTTCCCGACCTTCATTCTTGCTTTTCATGGTTTCGTAAGGCCAAGTTCTTCACCATCTTGGACTTGAATCAGGCCTATAATCAAATTCCCCTTGCCGAAGAGTCTAAACATCTTACAGCGTTTGCCACGGACTGGAATTTATATGAATACAACCGCGTGCCTTTCGGGCTCCCCACCGGGGCAGCTGTGCTCACTAGGCTACTAGATAGGGTCTTTTCCGACATCAAATTTGAGTACTTATATCACTACTTGGATGATGTCGTCGTATTTTCCGAGACTTTTGAAGAACATCTAGATCATCTGCGAGAAGTTCTGAAACGCCTTCGTAAGGCTGGGTTAACTGTCAAGTTGTCCAAGGTTGCCTTTGCTAAGCCCTCTATGTCATTCCTAGGGCATATTGTGTCACCCGATGGGGTAGCTGTCGATCATTCTAGAACACAGGCCATCCGTGATTTTAAACCTCCTAAGGACATCAAAGGTATCGCTAGATTCATTGGTATGGTGAATTTCTTCAGGAAGTTTATTCCTAATTTTGCTAATAGAGCGGCGCCCTTAAACCTTCTTCGTAGGAAAGGCATCAAATTCGAGTGGGGACCTTCTCAACAAGCCGCTTTCGAAGATCTTAAATTAGCTCTCTGTAATGCCCCTGTACTTGCTATGCCTGATTTCTCGAAGAAATTCATCGTCCAAACGGACGCGTCGTCGTCAGCTGTAGCTGCAGTCCTTCTTCAAGAGACTGAACTAGGGAGGCGTCCCATCGCCTATGCATCTAGGACTCTATCGGTTCAAGAAGCCAAGTATTCCATCTATGAGCTCGAAGGGTTGGCAGTCTTATTCGCCTTAGAAAAGTTCCGTCTCTATCTGGAACATGTCAAATTCGACCTGGAGACAGATAATCAAGCCTTAAGCTGGGTCTTAGGTAGGCCGCGTCGTACTGGTCGTATAGCCCGTTGGGCCATCCGTATTTCTGCTTTCCAATTTGATGTACGACATATCAGAGGTACCGAAAATGTTGTTGCCGATGGACTCAGCCGTATGTCTCATAACGACGTAGAGACCCATGAACCTGTCGACAGTTCATCACCTTCCGAGTCCATACTATCTGAGGTTAATGCCATCCTAACAGATGCTCCCATGCTCTTTAGGGATATTGAGAAATACCAACGTGAAGATCCGACGCTGGCTCCTATAATGGAAACCCTTTCTTCTGGGGAACATGCTGTCCCTTATGTTCTGAGGAATGGTGTTCTATGTTGCCCTTCGAGGCATGATAAGTTGATGAAAGTTGTTGTTCCAGCGGTTCTTGTACCTATGATCTTCAAGTATTACCATGAGACCCCATTAGGAGGGCATCTGGGTATCTTTAAAACTCGTGAAAAGATTCGTGAAATGTTCATATGGAAAGGTATGGACGGTGAAATTCGAGAACTTGTAAAAGCTTGTAAATCTTGTTTGATCAGTAAACCCACCATGTCCACTAAAGTAGGCCTTTTGTCTTCTCATCAAGCGTCGCGCCCCATGGAACGCCTGTATATCGATTATGTGGGACCCTTCCCCCAGTCAAAGGGTAATGCCAACAAGTTCATCTTTGTGTGTGTAGATGGTTTTACAAGATTTTCCTGGTTATTTCCGACTAAGCTGGCTACCGCTCAGTCCACCATTACTTGCCTAAATTCTATTTTTGCTTCTTTTGGTCCGTGCCAATACATTGTATCTGATAATGCTAAAGCTTTTACATCAAATCTGTTTCGTAAATTCTGTTTTGACTTGTCCATCTCTCATGTAACTACATCTGCTTATTACCCTCAACCATCTCTGGCTGAACGGGTTAACCGCAATCTCAGGTCCGCACTTATTGCCTATCATCATGAAGATCATTCTAGGTGGGACACGTCCCTGCATTGGTTAGCTTTTGCTTTGAATTCGGCGGTTCATGAATCTCACAAATTTACTCCAGCTTCTTTGATGTTTAAGTTCGTTCCCAACACGCCGCTCTCTAACCTCTGGTCTCTGAATGACATTCTGCCCGAGACAATAGATCCGGACAACATTAAAGATCTTTGGAAGAAGGCTAAAGCTAATCTTAAAGTGTCTCATGAAAAGGTTAGGGAAAGGTATGATCGTGGACGGAGACCCACCACTTTGAAGGTAGGTGACCAGGTTATGGTCAAAAATTTTGTTCCCGCGGGCAAGCTTGCCCCCAGATTTCATGGGCCTTGTATCATTCTCGATTTTCTTACGCCGGTTACCTTATTGCTAAGTAATCCAGCCACCGAGAGGATATTTAGAGTTCACCTGTCCCAGGTGAAACCGGTGTAATTTCTGTGTTAACTTGCTCCATATTATTTTGAAAGGATATGAAGGTTATATTTTTTTGAGTTTCACTTTTATGGCATTCTGCCCCTTCTGTAATATTTTGGTTTTAGATGTAAGCCTTATGTAAAACCTGCTCCGACCCGTTAAACTGCCATCCTGTTCTTGCCACGGCCATTACCACGCTCCCGTCTCCTGCTCCACTCTACACAGTGGCTTAATGAATACCATGAATATCTGCACGCCGCTGGCCCCTCACTCTCTCTACAAGCCTGTACCCTCAAAGAAAATAATTGTCCAACACAATTCTGCCGCCTAGCTTTAATGTTTCAGCGCCCCCGCAGCCGCGCAGCGCCGTGCAGCGACTGGGGAGGGGGATGGGCCCCCTCCTCTCCAGCGAGGACGACATGTGCACGGCGAGCCGGAGCTCACCTCCCGGCCAAGGCTGATGTGCGGCGCACGACCTGCTACATGCCCGCAGCCTGTATCTGTTCACCGCGGGCGCGGCGTACTTCAACACCTCTGCTCCCCTCATAGTGCGGGCGAGCGGTATCTCAGGGTACTTGAGGGGTCCGAGCGGCCTCCGTTGGACGCAAGCTGCAACGGCCGGTCTGGCCATCCGACTCAATCTACATCAACTACATGGACAGTCACCATAAGCAATAATTACATTTGGGAATTTAACAACAATATTTGGTGGACATTGCAAAATTTTTCTTCACCTTTAAGTATTAAAAGTTTATCTTCAGAAATACAAATTCTACAAACATAAAAACTTTACTGCACCGGCAACAACAAAATTTTGAAATTGCAACCAACCAAATTACTAAAATCTTATAAATGCTTCCGCAATTAATCTTAATATCAACATCAAAACTTGGACCTTATTTTGGAAACAAAGCTTATGTTCTTCTGTGTTACCCCTTGGAGGAACTTTTGGGGGGGGAGGTCTGTACCGGGCGGTACACCTCTACTCTGTTTATTTAAAAGTTGCGCCAGTTGAAACACCTCTTCTGGAGGAAGGTTGAACTTTACCTATTCTATTAATTCTCTACTTTCTCAGAAGATGTCACCACGTGGAAAATTTTGAGTTTTTGAACTGTGTCACTTTTGATGTGTTTTTGTTTCGCTTGAAGTAAGAAGTGGGAACTTTCTCTTCTAGAGGACACTACTGAAGAATTACAATAGTGCAACCTAGTGCGAAATCAAAGAACTATTTTGTTGGAGAAATTTTTATTTCAAAAGTTTGTTTCTTGTTAAATTTCTTTCTGTTATTGTTTAAGTTGGCTGTATACCCCTCTTTTTCCCCTTAGTTTGGATCTAGCCAATCCCGAATTTCTTTAATTAATTTTCCACCAATAATGTGTTTCTTTTTCCTCTATGTAGGGGTTTCTTTTCCCGAACCAATAAAGATTTTGTGGGAGGGTGTTTTATTTCCCCTAACGCCTAGAATCTTCCGCGAGAGGATATAAACTGCTGATTTTGGGGTCTCCGGGCCACTTCTGTTCCATCTTTCAGTGTATTAAGTACATAGCAGGAGGCGGGAAGCGCCTCTTTCCTCGGCAGCGATCTACTACCAGGTAATGGCCTATTAATATCTTCTTTTCTTGCTAGGTCGGCAGTTTAACTCTCGCGGCGGGTTCGAAGCGTTTTCCATCATGTAAACTTTTCCTAAAATGTAACTACTCTTTTCTTCTTTTTCTTGTAAAGTTACATATTGGGATAGAGAGTGCTAACCCTCTCGAGCTCCCACTCACATTTGTTTTGAGGTGAACTTATTTTCTCAAACTTTTCTTCGTTTATGTAATGTAAAGTGTTCTTCTCTAAGTCACCTCTGTAGTATGGGATTAGCCCTTGCGTTAGTGGCCCAGAGCCAGATTAGGTTTTAAAAGCAAAGTGTATTAGGAGTGCAAGTTCGCCTCCTCTCAAGTTGTATTTTAGAGGTCATGTATTAATCTTTTCTCACCTAATAGACCTCAGTAGGTTGGGTATTTTACCCCTGTGTATATGTCCTTTGAGGACAACTTGAAAGTTGAGTTTGGTGTGGCCTGGGAGAGGCTTAACTTTAAGAGCGAGTGGCTCTTTTCTAAAACTGAGAGTTGTATGCCTCGAGGAGGCTTTGCTGTGTAATTTGGAGCAAAGGCTCCAGGGTTTGAGTGGGGTCTTCTGCCCCTTTTGTTAAAATTGGTATATCGTAAAGTTGAGCTAGTTGCTCAAGAATTGTGTTTTCAGGGCTCGAAGCCCAAATTCTTTAATCCCTGTAATTGTACATTTCAAGTTGTATTTCGGCTACTAGTACCTGTTCTATTTGTTGTTACCTAATTTTGAAAAGAAAATATAACCTTGTTAAATTTTAAAATTTAATTTCTCTTTAGTAGCTTGAGACCTATTCACCACCCAGCACCTTCTTTCATGCTTAACTACCACAAAACTCGGTAACAATAATAATAATAATAATAATAATAAATCGAATACTGACAATGATATCTCTAACTTCTACATACAGTACGAGGGTGTGATATATGTACTATCACAAACTATAGGTGGGCCGGCACAAGGTTGCATTTGATAGTTGTAGTTCACTACAAAAAATAATTTAAGAACATCACCCGTCAATGGGAATGACCAATCCAGTACTTTTATGTCAGATACAGTTATGCATTTTATACATACTAGTTTGTATTTGATTTCGTATAGTGCGTATAACCTTTTATTTACTTACAAAAACATGAGCATTTTTTAAAAATGTAATGTTTAAGCGAGCTATAAAATAACTATGTATGAACTATTTTCATTTGGTTGTTGGCAATATGGCTGGTATAGTGGTGCCATCTATAACTACCTTGATTTCCGTCTTTAAGTGTTGCCGCTTGTGTGTCGTCACTAGCACGTGGCCAGGTGTGATTCGCGCGTTGATGAAATTGGTGTTTTCTTGTGTGTATGTGTGTGTGTGATAACTGTGAATTTTTTGTAACTAGTGCAGTGCGATGTCACGAAAACGACAACAGAGTGATGAATCGCAACGTGATAAGCCTTTGCGCCGAGGAGTATCCCTTAATAGTTAGGCATGCGATTTAGTGCGGAGAACTCGCGAGTTTTACGTGAGGGAGAGGGCATTTGTACGCTTGCATGGTTGTCCCTCTGTTCCTGCAAATCAAGTTGTGGAACGTACGAGGGCTTTCAAAGCGTACTGTTAATCAGAAAGGTGTTCTCCTCCAGAAACTGAAGGAAAAAAGGACTGGGGAACATACCAGTAGCTGATAGTGGGGACTTGTTTCTTAGCACTCTAGGAAAGAACCTATTTAAGCCATCTCCTGTAACAGGAATTGATTCTTTCCAGGCTGATGTAATACGAAGGCTCGTGTACGATTATTACAGCAGGAAGGAATACCCTATCGTGGCAAAATTACTAGTCTCCCTTAGACAGGAAACTTTTTGCTCCGGGGGGGGGGGGTAAAACTTCCTTAAAATCGGTACTGCGAGCTATAGGTTTCAGATATTTAAAAAAAACTGAACGGAAGAAAAGTGATGCTTGGAAGGTCGCACATCATGATGGCTAGAAGTATTGTTCTGAATAATCTTGTCGGTAAGGATCTCCACGAGGTAATATGGTTGGACGAGACGTGGGTGAATGCTGGGGAGTGCCTTGCTGAATCTTGGACTAATGACAGTCCTGAAAGCTCCAGTAATCATCCGACTGGGAAGGGCGCCAGATTAATAATAGCGCACGCAGGTTCATCTAGTGGTTTTGTGGAAGGTGGTCTCCTAATATTTTGATCGAAGGAAAGCGGTAATTATCACGAAGATATGGACCATTTTCACCTTCTTGGATTGGTTTAAGAAGCTCCTGCAACGGCTCAAAGGCCCTTCTGTCATTGTTATGGACAATGGACCTTACCACTCCGTAATAATGGGGAAGACCCCTTTTTCACCGACGTATGTGATCGATGAGGTAGCGAAGGATCAAAGACACGAGGTTGTGTGGTTGCCGCCGTACCACTGTCACTTCAATCCTATTGAGTTGGTATGGAGTGAAGTGAAACGTTATGTACGCACAAATTTACAAGAGTGGAAAGACTGTTGCGGGAGGGCATTGCTCTAGTGAATGCGGCTTCGTGGAGGAAGAAAGTTAGCCATGTCGCAACATTAATTAACTCGGCAATGGCAATAGATTACAAAATCAGTGACTGTCAGTTGATAATCTGCCTGGACGACGACGATGACAACGAAGGCGACGGTAGTAATGGCAGTGATCTGGAGGGTATAGAACCTCTAGCAATGTGAATAAGGTAAGAAGAATAACGCTTCTGAATTTTCATAAATTTAATTGATTTTACTCCAAATTTTTGAGTTAGCACCGGTGTATATTATTGTAACATTTATTGGTGTATTTAAAGTGAGATTCTTGTCTGCCGATTTCTTGCGTATTTTCTAACATCGCGTTAATAAGAACTTCGTAGTAGATTTATCTCGTATCATTTTGTGTGATGATATATTTTATTGTAAACTTAATCGGTGTGTTGAAAGTGCGATTGTTGTCGGCCGATTTCATTTGTATCGTGTATCATCGCGATGACATTAAAAACATTTCTCTCATGTTTCTAAAATCTCACGTGTCGTGCAGTCAGCTTCGTGCGCCACTGCAGTGTGACCAACATTTTGCGCGGCTGTTATGTGCAACCCTATGCCGGCCTCCTATACAGAGGGTACAAAACGCATGTGTTCGTTACGTGACAAATACCAGAGATGTGATGAACACATAACACCCTATTACATACAGCTTCAATGGTTGAAACTCCATGAACGTCGGGAAATCTCAGTAGCCGTTGCTACGCACACAATTCTCAAACTAAAGACCCCATCCTACGTCTATAGGCACCGTGCAAGCTATACCAGCGCTCCGCCCTGGAGCTAATTGCGGGAGAGGTATCTGCGAGACAGCATTGGAAGTTATGTAGCAATAAGAAATTCCATCTACCAAACGAGAATTGCATATGTTCACTCCGTGGAAAGTGCTGCGAAAAATACCATATTGTGTTGTGTTTAAAAAGGACCAAAAGCATCACACAAATTAGCAAAGAATAATGAAAAATTTGATGTAATCATATTGTATATGCCCTTTCCGGTGCTTTTCCTATTATTAATAATAATTGGAAGTCACATTGGTGTTACCGTTGCGAAAAATGAATTGTGAAGAAAGAGGGAAAAGTAATAATAATTGTGTTGTGGGTTGTCCTGACATGTATAAAAATACAGATGGTGATGTGTTTTACACATTCCCAACACGAAGCACAAAAATAGAAAGAAGAAAACTATGTATTCAGACCGTAACCAGCAAGAACTAAGCATTTGTACGAATGTTATGTGGTTCTGTGTAAATATATCACTTAATTCCTCAGGTGTTTCAGTTCTTGACCTTGGTAATTCAATTTGATTAATTATATTATTTTAATTGTTTCTAGTCTTGATGGATCATTATGGGAGCCTACTACAAACTCCAGAATATGCAGTGCTCTCTTCGTTGGAAACAGAAAGTATGGTTATCCTCTAAGCCTCGCATATTTGCCTACCATTTTCCCAGAGAGTTTTAGAAAAGTTAAGTTTTTCACCCCAGTAGTCATCAAATAGATTCCAGAGACTCGTCAAAAGAATTGAATGTAACAGTTCGGCAGACGAATTTCGTCAGATGATGGCAAAGTACATTCAAGCACAGAAACAGACGGTGTGTATATTAATGCATGTGAACTAATTAATTAATTTTGAGCTGTGGGATGAATGGGAGTGATGCTTAAAGCGAACATATCTGTGAACGCTGGCTTAGCTGAATATGATAAGAGTTGTGGAACGTGGAACTGAGTGTGAGGTTAATGAAAGTAATGGATTTCACGGATATTCCTCTATTAAAGATGATTCAGAGTTACATGATTTGACGTCTGTAATACGTGAGGTATTTGATTTACTGCTTAATCTCCTAACGGAATCGACAGCTTATGGGTTATCTTATGAAAGCCGATTACTGCTTTTCCTGATGCAAATGAAAACACGCCTCTCCTATTCTGCTTTAAGAGTTCTATTCGGCGTGCATAGGACTACAGTCTCCCGAATATTTTTTGAGAACATTTACGAGAAAGTGTAAAAGAAACAATGCCAGCAGTGTTCAAGAATAGGTACTCGAACTGCAGAACAATACTTAACTGCACTGAAGTTAAAGTGGAGCAGCCACCAAACATAGATCAGCGAGTGTTGTCGTACTCTCACTACAAAAGTGCTTACACAGGGAAGTTTCTAATCGCTGTCACTCCGAGTAGAATGATCAGCTGTAAGTTTAAGTGTTATGGGGGGGGGGGAGGTCAAGTGACTCATTCATAACTAATGACAGCGGACTGCTGAACTTGATGGAGCCTGGATACGAAGTGATGACAAAGGATTTCCGGGAATACAGACAAGTCTGTCTGGTTGTGGCGTCGGTGTTGTGTTTCCTGTGCGAGGGAAGGCTAGCAGTTGACGGAATTAAAACAACATATAAAATAGCAAGCGTAAGAATCCCCGTGAAAATGTGTGTTCGGAGAGTAAAAATATACGACATTTTACAGAAATTACTGATTGAACTTCTTCAGTATGTCGATGACACATTTCACATGTGCTGTGTTTTAGCCAATCTGCTGCCACCTATAATGCAGTGACACTGTGTTCAAACATTATTACAACCTATAAATGCATATTGTTGTTACTTAGAATAAATTACGGCTCACACAGTTTGGGTAAGTAATACGAAAAGTAGAAATCTTGAACTGTACAGAGACATGTCTGAACAAACCTTCCATCTTTTTCAATTACATTGCACAGTTGTTGAGCCTGACTGTATATATACAAATGACATAGATTCAGACCTTTAAATGCATAAGCATCTGGCATTGTGTGTAGTAACTATGAGTTATTTTTAATGCTAAATTCACCCTTTCATCTCTTTGAGATAATTTACTTTCATAACACTATTTTTCTCCTCAATGACAGTGTTCTTACACGACGAAGAACACTTTACTTCTAACAGAGCCACAGGGATTTCGTCTTTAGTCGCAATTCCATCGGGACCTTCGCACAGCCAGGGTTTTATTTTGCGAACAATTAGTCCACAACGTTTAAGTTTCGATCCAAATGACTGCTGGTAAATTCTGATGGCAGTTGCTTCAGTCTCTAACCCGTACCTTGTATTTTCCAAAGCAGCTCCTTTCAGTGACATTTCTTCCAAAAACGACTCAGCTAAGGTCTCATATTCACGTTTTCTGGTTTTAATTCTGTGAACTTTTGCTGCTTGCCGATATTCTCAGGCGTCTTTCAAGAAACCACTCAGAGCTCGCTGCCTGTCGCACCGTATTAACTGCAATTTTTATCATTGACCGCAATTCGGTCATAAAAAAGGTAAAGATTCCTTTTCGATCAGAGGAAATATGTTCAGTTCTCTTACATCAACATTGTGGGAAACCTGATGTTCGAGTATGCTCGTAACAAGAAATTGACATTCTTCACATAAGACTGCATTTTCCACATAAAGTTTATTTACCACTCTCCGACAGTCGCGATCAATCTCTGTTAACAGTATTGCACTGAGACTACAAGAAATATATTTAATATAATCGTATTTCAGTTCTTTCTTGAAAAATGTTCTGCAATTGGTATGCCCTTCTGGCTTTCCGATGTACCAGGATTACCCTATTTTTGAAGCTGGTCGTTTTGTGAAACAGCACGTCCATTGTTGATGTAGTAAATGACGGCTGTGATATGCTTACAAGGTCCTGGCCGCCAGAGTTCACCAGAATGGATCCCTCGAATTTTGATAGAGCATGATAAATCTTTCTCTCTCAGGCCGTGTACATAAAAGCTGCGTACTGGTACATCTGCTTCAGGCCTTATCTAATAATAATAATAATAACCTTCCGAAAACGACTAAATAGGTAGGAACTGCACCGAGGTTCATCAATAACTCCACTGATTATAAAATAACTAAGTATGTTCTCAATAAAATCCGTGCATGAGCACCTCATCAACACACCAAAATAAACATATAATACACACGCAAAATATTGCTGGAAGACTCCATATTTACGTCAACAACAATGACAACAGTGAGAAAACGAAAGCGGGGACCAAGGTACCATTTGCAGTTAGTCCGAAGAACAATGCACATATTTGTAGATAAGTACCGTTCACTGTCTCCTGTGTATCAACACGACTTGCAGATTCTCATAAATGGCACTTATTATATCACACAGATATTGTATCTCGTAATGCTGTGTTCACTGACTCTAACACTTGTTTTAAAGGTACATACACTTGAGCAACACGCGCTTGCCGTTCTAAGACGTAAATTATGGAAAGTCTGAGATAGCTTTCACCAACATTTAATACCAAGCCGCCACAAGTGATACGATACCCAGTGCCTAAACACTCCACAGTTTTATGTCAGCCACGTTCCACAAACGTTTGAAGTCCAGTCCAGTCCTGTGTGTTTAGAAGTTCATTCCCGCGCGTGCTTCTCGCCGTTTGATCAGATGCATATATAGACCTCAGCTCTCACATGATACATCGAGATTTATCCTGGCCAGCCAATCATGAGTAGGTCCTCTTGTCAAGACCACGCCTCCCCCGGATCTCATGACAATAACAGCATCAACAGACTTAGGGGTGTTTCACATGAGTCATCGGAGCTTTCCGACTACAACAAGAAGTCCACCTCATCAAACTCTGGGCTATACACATGACTCATCCAAATTTTCCAAGGTATGAATAGCAATGTTTTCCCAACCGTTGTACAAAACAACTTACTCATACCACATATGGAGACCTTCCAGGAATAGATATACAAATGAAATAATAATATTATTAATAATAATAATAAATCGAGTACTGACAATAACATCTCTCATTTCTAAACACGGTGCGAGGGTGTGATGTATGTACTATCACAAGGTTTACAAAAACTGAACTTCAAATTCCCTTTCACCGTGCCACTAATTTTAACAAATCCTTTGTTTGCACTGCATCATGTATCTTGGTCTCCTTTTCACCGTTTCGCAAATAACATTAACTGTACCCAACTAAAGTAGTCCTTAACGTCTATCTTCCTGAAGGACTACACAATGGGGCTGAGATCAGGCATTCTTGTGTCTAATAATCAGAAATATGTATCTTTCTAAGAAAATTGTTTCTCTGTCTTAGCTTTATATTATTTAGATTCTTGTATAAAATAATAAATAGGCTTAATGATTTACTTTCATACTTATTATATCATGTATGTTTTAATTTTACTGGATTTGGTATCTGTATTTTAATTGTTTTAAGTTTAATGTTTAATTTAATATAATAAAAATGTAGTTAGTGTGTTCATAAGCCTGATGAAGACGCTATATAAAGGGGCTTTTCAGCCTCAGTGGCATGTAAATCATCAATGAATTCAATTCAGTTCAATTCTCTCTCTCTCTCTCTTCCTCTCTCCCTTAAACACTGAATCTCACTTTTTAATTGAAATATAAAGCAATGTAATAATAATAATAATAATAATAATAATAATAATAATACCAGTACATTGCAATTGAATAACCAGTCTTAAAAATGACTTCCTCCCCTGACGTATATGTACGTACACCACTGCCATACACAACTCCTTGATTGACTTATAATACAAGGCATGACCTCGGATACTCCAGGCACTAAAAGCCAAACGCCATTTCATTTCAGTACAAGGTATGAGCTAGCAGACATTTTTCTTAGCATTTGTTTTGTGTACCACGGAAGAAATAAAAGTCAGAGTACCAGCCATTAGGATAACCGCCTTGGTGAACGTTACCGTTGGTTCCTAATCCTTTTCCAACTAGAAGTTTCCTCAGTGATCCAGAAAGGTAGATGCTTGCTCTGGTTTGGTGGGAAATGAGTGATGTAGGGAATAATACAGATATGAGATGTTCTGTTACCTTATGCACTGAACTACCAGCGTATTTCATCCTTGGAAGAGGAGGAGGAGGTAATGAAATGGTAAATTTTGCACAAAGTTTGGTTAACTAACGTACTGCATATCATCGCCTTGTTCTTCTTCATCTCCTTCTTCTTCTTCTTCTTCTTCTTCTTCTTCTTCTTTGCTTTACATCGCACCGACACAGATAGCTCTTATGGCGACGATGGGACAAGGAAGGGCTAGGAGTGGGAAGGAAGCGGCCGTGGCCTTAATTAAGGTACATTTGCCTGGTGTGAAAATGGGAAACCACGGAAAACCATTTTCAGGGCTGCCGATAGTGGGGTTCGAACCTACTATCTCCCGAATACTGGATACTGGCCGCACTTAAGCGACTGCAGCTATCGAGCTCGGTCGCCTTCTTTTGAAAGTAATTTTGGTGCTGATAGCGCTTATATTTTATCTACATGCTTAGCTGTTCGTTTAGGAACGGTAGATTTTCATAGACCGGGCGAGTTGGCCGTGCGGTTAGGGGCGCGCGGCTGTGAGCTTGCATCTGGGAGATAGTGGGTTCGAATCCCACTGTCGGCAGCCCTGAAAATGGTTTTCCGTGGTTTCCCATTTTCACTCCAGGCAAATGCTGGGGCTGTACCTTAAGACCTATTTATGTCGGTGCGACGTAAAGCAAATAGCAAATAATAATAATAATAATAATAATAATAATAATAATAATAATAATAATAATAATAATAATAATAATTCAGAGATACGAGATTCATGTCGCCCGCTCTGCTAGCATGCCATTCTGCTGGCAGCTGAAAAGCCACCGACATGCCATACTACCTACATCCGTTAGCTTCTTGTCGTTAAACATGTGGGTTTGATCTGCGCAGCGTGTTGGGCGGGAATCAAGGTTTCTAGCTGGCTGTAATGCGGTACCAAACTTATGTTTGTCACTAGTCTGGGAAACTACATTCCAGACATATGAACAATATTTATAGTGAACATTTCCAAGAAGCCTGGTTTCTGCTAGACGTCTAATATTGTGTATTTCACAATAAGCACGATGGGTAGGGCATGAAATTGTTAGTTTTCCACAAAGTTATGGACACTAATACTAATGCCGGTACATTCCACTTGAATAACCAATCTTAAAAATGACTTCCCCCTGACGAATAATTGCGTAGGTCACTGCCGTACACAACTCCTGAAAAATTAAATGAAATGGCGTATGGCTTTTAGTGCCGGAAGTGTCCAAGGACAAGTTCGGCTCGCCAGGTGCAGTTCTTTTGATTTGACGCCCGTAGACAACCTGCAGGTCGTGATGAGGATGAAATGATGATGAAGATGACACGTACATCCAGCCCACCCTGCCGAGAATCGAGCCCGGGACCATTGCGACCAAAGGCCAACACGCTATTTAGCCATGGAGCGGAACACAACTTCTGCATTGACGTATAACGCCGAGTGGCATAGTCTCTGGTTTCTCACTAAGGCGGTCGCGGTTTGATTCCCAGCGAATGCATATGGAATTCCTGAAATGAAAATTCAATCCCTGTGGTTCGAATTCCACGTACAACTGGAGGTCCCATGGCTATAATCGCGATGTCAGCAGTTACGTATAAGATTTTATGGTAACTAACGCGATAATGCATTCTTCTCGAAGTTTCTTCCTTCGGTTCCTTAACCAGCACTAAGTGCCTTGTACAGTATGGACTTAAGTCATAGCCCCCAGCTAAGCCAGAGGCCACTGATCCTGATCAGGCATCGTGAGCCGGAGGTGGCCATTTCTGTTCCGCTCCTCCACTAATCAACAGCAGGTGAGTTATTATCCAGTAAGTGACCACGTCCATTGTTGCTTAACATCGGTGGTCTCATGGGATCCGGTGTTTCAGCATGTCTTTGTTTCCTTTTTTCTGATTGAAATGTTATTGGTTATATCGTGATTCTCTTTCAATTTTCACTTTCAAATGACCTCGTATCAAATTGTTGCCGATTGGAATTGGAAACCCTAGGCCTCCTTATATAAGTTAATGCAGCGAGTTAATTTTTCAGAGCAAGGCTTGCGTGAGAGAGACTTCTCGCAGGTGGTTAATCTCTCATATTGAGGAGTCTGATAGAGAACTTTCCTTTGCCCACTCAGCTGTGACCAAAATAAAATGACAAATGTCTCCCGGCAAAGAGCAGAGGTGAGACTCCGTCATGGGACCATAGAGACAGCTGTCGACAGAGCATTTTTAGGTCAAGCATATTCAGTAATTTAATTTAATTACTTCCCTAAGCACTCAGTTATGACGAGGCATACCATGCAAAAAATATCTTAATTGAAATTGTTCCGGAGATATCGTGGAACGCAGATGTGTAAGAAGGTGCCGGGGTGAATGGGCGGACAATGACATGACCAGACCATAAGTTAAATTTAGAAATTTTATTTCTTTCCTTCGTTTTTTATTTTAAAATTTGATAGATAGATTTGGAGCAAATAAGAGTTAAATAGAATAACAATGAGCTTCTGAGCTCTGATAACAACAGCGGACTATAAGTCCAAAAATCAGGTACAAGAACTAGAGAGAATTATCAACACGATAATATACAAGGGATGAGCATCATAGCTCCGAACAGGTACACTATTGTACACGCATTTACATCGTCTAGGACAGGGCCTCTCACACGCCCAAAATCTCACGCGTGCAAACAGCGGCGCAGAGTTCCTGTGCACAGTGCATCGGTTCCACTCGGCTCGGACCAACGCTTCGTCTCTGGGCTACTCTGCTAAGCTCGGCTCAACTCGGCTCGGATTTGGGAGCGCTACGGAGCAAGTAAGGAAGAGCGAGACAGGCGTAGGGAAAGAGAGAGACAGCGCTATTGCTCCAAATCGAGGAGTGGGGGTCTGCACTCTGGTCAACCAAGCGAAGTCGTATTTTGCACCGTGCACAGTGCATGCACCAGGCGCATGCATCCTGAGAGGCCCTGGTCTAGGAATGTGAGTTCCAAAGGTAAATGTAGTCTAGCCTCTCAGAGGCACCAGTTTCTTACAAAGTAATGCCTGACAAACTTTACAGTCACTTCTGCTCAACAGTTTGGTACACATTGGTCAATAAATAATTAAAATTTAAACAGGGGCAATGAGTGCCCATTCTAAATGACCTTAAAGTAAAATGAAAGGATTTAACACGATCGGTCATGAACAAAACGCTAAGAGGCGAAACATTTGCACTCCTTTTAGAAAAACACTTAAAACCCTAAGTGGGCTTATGGCCCGAAGTTGCAGAGGCTAAGTCTGTTGTGATGACTAAACGAGAAATATTAAATGGCAAAAATGTGTTAAGAATTTAGAGGTTTAGAAAAATTTCATCACCGAATGGTCAGCATGCTGGCCTTCGGTTCAGAGGATCCCGGCTTCGATTTCCGGCCGGGTCGGGGATTTTAATCGCTTCTGATTAATTCTTCTGGCTCGGGGACTGGGTGTTTTTGTACGTTCCAACACTCTCATCATATTCAAACAACATACCACACTACCAACCACCACAGAAACACGCAATAGTGATTACATCCCTCCATATACGGTTGGCGTCAGGAAGGGCATCCGGCCGCAAAACGGGGCCCAGTCCACATTTACGACTCAGTTCGCACCAGCGACCCCACAGGTATGGGGTAAAGCGGTAGGAAAAGAAGAAGAAGAAAATAATAAGAAGAACATTTTAGTCACCCCATACCAAGTTGAATGGGAATCACCAGATGGTAATCACACTTTGTTGCCTTAGTTCACATGTTTCCCAGCCGGGATTTTAATAAAGTCCTCAGACTTGTCGAAAATCTACATTTAAATCGTCTACCTGTGAACACTGGAGAGGTTTGGAATTGAATCCATTCTTTTGGCACGCACTCTATTGCCGTTCCTATTCTGCGGGCTTACATTCTGATGGGGATTTTGTTTCCGACGAACAGGACTCGAACCGGCTAACCACGGTGTCAAACCTGATGCCTTAACGATCATCGGGTTAGTAAGATAGTAATGATGTTATTTAATGCATATATTTTAATATATAGTTGTCGGGCTTCGTGGCCAGATGGTTAGTATACTGGTCTTCTGTTCATTGGGATGGGGATTTGAACTCCGTTTGGTTAACTCCTCTGGGTCGGGGACTAAATGTTCGTCTTAATACACTCCTCTCTATCTGTGTAAAACACATCACACTACCAGCTACCACAGAAGCGCGTAATGCTAAATACATTCCTCCGCAAAGTGTTGGCGTTACGAAGGGCACCCGGCCATAAAGCTAGGCGAAATCCACATGCAATAACAGCCCCAGTAAATTGGGAAAAAGGCCAGGAAGAAGAAAAAAATGTGTAAGTAATAGTTACTAAACAAGGATCTTAGATATATTATTTGATGTTGCAAAATAACTTAATATTTTATTAAGGAGGAAGCCATTCTTTTTCATTGTCCATTTAGTTAATATAATTTGTAAGTTTTTCAGTCTCTCGAAACACAAAATGTAACACGAAGAACACTCTAAGATACCTGTAGAATTGTCACAGTTTACAGGCATATTCCAGAGTACCAAGTGTTGCATTTCGTGTTTCGAGAGACTAAAAATCAAATTACAGCAAACTCCCGGTTATTCAGGTGCGGATTATCCGGTTTGCTGGTTATCCGTGAAGCCCTGAAGTTTACTTTATTATTACTTTTATTTTATTTGCTTCATTTTTGTCACGGCATTTTGAATACGTGTGAACTGTGCGCTTGAAATTCGAGTGCGCTTTCTACAGCAAGTGAGACAGCGGTATGCTTTGTTCGAGAAGTGAACACTAAACGTATGTACTGTACATCAGTTCTTTGTTGCTGTTCTCTGATAAGAGTTATGGCTACGAAGCGAAAGAAAGTGTTTTTAAATTTAAAACAAAAGCTTGAATCAATTGAAAATTTCGAGAGAAAGGAGAATCTGTACATGATTATGGAATTGGTGTTCAGACACTTAGAGACATTAAAAATAGCAAATAGAAACTCTTAGATTTCACTAGAAATTGCAATAGTGAAAGCAAGTCCCTCAAAACGAAAATGCATGAAGAAGTCGACTTACGATCATTTGGATGCAGTACAATGGTTCCATCAGGAGAGATCGGGGGCTATGTGCGCTGAAAACGTTATTTTCTATGGGGCCTTGGGCTTGGAGGGTTCGTTTTGTGAATCGTCAGTTTGGTTTACATTGAAATGCACAAAATCGTATTATCCGTGTTTTCACGTATCCGTGCGAATTTGCCCGGTGATTACCACGTATAATAGAGACTTTGCTGTATATTAAATAACTAAATATTCATGAAATGTATAAAGATTGAACGTACGATAGCGATGCTCCCATGATTTTTCCTTTGATTGAAAGGTATAAGAGGTTTCCCAGCTTTCAGTGCATTATTTACTGGCAGCACTGCTATCATTGAGAAGTCTGACGTTGTGATATCCATGAATACTTTCTTCATCATAAAAAGTTAATTTTGAAGTCGGGCGACTGCTTTATTAGCTATTTAGTACACAGCTTCAAAGTTCAATCGTTTAATATATCAACGATTGGTTCCACTGTAATGTTACCTAGTAAAATTTCAAATTAATTGCCTTTTTATTTCGGAGTGTATTATGCTGATTTCGGTTACTCAGTTACTGGTGTGTTGCAGATTTGTTCCGCATTGTTGGTTGCGTTCTTTGTAATTTTTTTGCACATAACCGTAAATAAGTATCCATTACATCTTGAAAGCTTTTCTTGTGGTTCACTCCGCTTGGGAGCAGTAGTTTAATTGATAAGTGGTTTCCCTTTCAGACGAAACTAGTTTTGCTTGTGATAAGCCTGAGAATTTCCCCTGTTATTGTAGTGCATAACCTTTATTTAGCTGAAAGAAAGCTTAGAGAAAGTACGAGTTGCAGCGTGGCAGGTGAGGAGCATCATATCTCAGATCGGTAATAAATACCACAGTATAATAGCTATATCTGAACACGGTCGCTTAGGGCGTACTCCGGAATCGATAACTGCGGTCTGTGTATTTCGCCACCTTAAAATTCTAGAATGGAAATACACTTCTAAAACATCAATAAATGACCTGAAATGTACACTCAAGAGAAATATGAAAAATGAGCGCATGGTTTCTCGCAGGTACACTTTTTTAAAAAGCAATTCATCCTATAGACATGTTTATTGTGAGTATCTTTTTTTATTGGTTTAATGTCGCATTAACTCATCGAAGCTTTTCGGCGACGGAAGGATGGGAAGGTAGCGTCTGTGGCGTTAATTAAACTACATATAGGGGTGGAGCTCACATTAGGCACGGTTTTCCGCCCATGTGAGTGCCCACATAGTAGATATAGAATTTTATTTTATTTTATTTTATTTTAATTTATTATTTGGTTTGAATGGGAACATGTATTTGGGCGGAAGCCTGTTATGTTCAGCAAATAAATTGTGAATTGTAATTAAACTACAGTCCCAGCATTTTTCTGGTGTGAAAATGGAGAACTACGTAAAACCGTCCTCGGGGCTGCCGACGGTGAGATTCGAACCTACCATCTCCCGAATGCGAACTTTCAGCTGCGCGATCCTAACCGCAAGGCCAATTCGCTCGGTGTTGCTGTGGGTACCCCACAGGATCTGTATCTACATGTGAGGTGAATTATATTTTGATACAATTAAAATTAAGTCTGATAAAATATTAAATGCAAAGAAAATTTACTATGCGCTCATCCTTTTTTTATTTTATTTTTTATTTAGCGACTGTACAAATATGCCCTACACATGCGCCGAATATGAGACCTTCCTTACTGCCCGTATGTTACAAGAGTAAGCGTTAGACGTACTATTGAAAGTAAACCAATGTTTGACTCAACCCCTGGTGCAGTGATAGCGGTGTTACCCAAGAGCTCCGGGTTCGATCCCTGCCAGTGCAAGGATTTTAATTCTGGATTGAGGGTTCCAAAGGGGTTCACGCACAAACAGACGAAGACGGCCATGGGCAGACGCAACACGACAAGTTGATAAGTGTCATCTGTTTGCGTAGAGGCATGCCTCAGGCTGCGTAGTTTCACAGATGGAAACTCATCTGTAACATGTTTAAAATTGGACTGCTAACCTTTACATTTCTGGGAAATACTTTCCAGTTTTCTTGATTTAATGTAAGAATATTGTGATAGTACATATATCACACCCTCGCACTATATGTAGAAGTGAGAGATATTCTTTTCAGTATTCGATTATTATTATTATTATTATTATTATTATTATTATTATTATTTCAGTTGTATATTTTGTCATTAATATTTGTAAGCTGGAAGGTCTCCATATGTGGTATGAGTAATTTGTTTTGTACAGCGGCTGGGAAAACATTGCTATATTGAACTTGGAAAATTTGGATGAGTCATGTGTCTACCCCTGTGTTTGATGAGATGTACTTGTTGTTGTACTCGGAAAGTTCTATGACTCATGTGAAACACCCCAGAGTGTGTTATTGTCTTGGAACACTGGAAGAAGTTCAGGGCGTGGTATTGACAAGAGGATCTACCATGATTGGCTGGCCAGGGTCTATCTCGATGTATCTTTCTGAGAGGAAGGGGAATGCTGATGTCTATTTAACTTGTGATAAAACGGCGGGAAGACACACACTGTACAGAAATGAAGGAGTGCCGACACACCGTACGAGAATGAAGTAGTGCTAACACACACGGGAGTGAAACTGGATATACTGTACTGGAGTGACACTGCTGCAATATACTGGAGTGGACTTCAAACGTTTGTGGAACGTAGTCTTATTATGTTTGTGGAAACGTGACTGACCTACAGTTGTGGAGTGCGTAGGGACTGAGTATTGTATCACTTGCGGCGGCCTGGTATTACATGTTGCTGAAAGCTGGGAGGTGCTATATCTCAGACTTTCCATAAATTATGTTCAGGAACGACAAGCGTGTGTTGCTCAAATGTATATTATCTTTACAAGTGTTAGACTAAGTGAACACAGTATTATTAGGTACAGTATCTGTGTGATATTACAAGTGCCGATTATGAGAATCGGCGTGTTGATACAGAGACAGTGAAGGGTTCTTATCTAAATATATACACATTGTTCAACGGACTAATCACAAATGGTGGCTTAGTTCTCGCTTTCGTTTTCCCACTGTTTTCTTTGTTGTTGTTGTAAATACGGAGTCTCCCAGGAATATTTTGTTTGTGCATTATAAGTTTATTTTGGTATGTTGATGAGGTGCTCATGCACGTATTTTATTGAGAATATAGTTAGTTATTTTAGAATCAGTGGAGTTATTGATGAGCCTAGGTGCAGTTCCTACCTATTTAGTCGTTTTCAGAAGGTTAGGTAAGGCCTGCAGCAGATGTACCAGAACGCAGCATTATGTACACGCCCTGGGAGATAAAGAATTATCATGCTCTATCTCAATTCGAGGGATCCATTCTGGCGAACTCTGGCGCCCATACTACGGACATTTTGATTAATTATTTTTATTAATTTAATTTTTTCAAGTATTTTATTAAGTTTTTGAGTAGTGTTATTTATTCAGTTATTTATGTTATTGTTATTATTAACAGTAAAGTTACAAATTGCACCCAAGTGTGGGGCAATGATTATAGTTAATTATTATTATTATTATTTATTGGTATTTATACAAACAGTTACAATATCTTCCGAGTGTACAATCTACTCAATTTTTTTGTAAATTGCGTCTCTCTTTTTTGACAAAAATAACGAAAATATTTTATCTTTCACCAATCTGTAAATTATCGACATATCTTATTTTCGGATGAAGGACCCATTTTACTTTCTTTGTTATTTTGTGCAGCACGCACACCAGTTTGAGCTTGACGCTCTGAACTGCCCAGTCTAGCTTGGGTAGTTTCTGGGTGGGAGAGAGGGAAATATAGTCTCCTAATTCCTTCGACGTCAACAAATCGTGCATTCCAACCAGTTATAATCAATATAATCACTAACGAGCTGACTGTTACCTGAAAGGGGGCTAGATGTTAGCCAGTTTCGAAAACTGCTATAAAGTTTTATTTCATTGCTGTGTGCCGGGCTGATTGGCTCAGACGGTTGAGGCGCTGGCCTTCTGACCCCAACTTGGCAGGTTCGATCCTGGCTCAGTCCGGTGGTATTTGAAGATGCTCAAATACGTCAGTCTCGTTTCGGAAGATATACAGGCATGTAAAGAACTCCTGTGGGATATAATTCCGGCACCTTGGTGTCTCCGAAAACCGTCAAAAAGTAGCCAGTAGGACATAAAAACATCATCATTATTATCATCGCTGTGCACAGTCACCGCCTACCAGAAATGGACATAATTCCAATAGTTTTAACTGTATGATTATTTCAATAAAGAAAAGAGGAATAGCATTTATTTGCGATTAATTTATTCGTAGGTTTCTTTATACTATGCTAATAACATATTATTTTTCTCGTTGAATTTTTAAATTCATATAATTTGATAAGCCTTTTTCCGTTAATAGAAACTGTAAGAAAACGGCTACCGAACGGTTTGGCCGTGCGGTTAGGGTCGTGCAGCTGTGAGTTCGCATTCGGGGAATAGTGGGTTCGAACCCCACTGTCGGCAGCTCTAAAGATGGTTTTCCGGTGGTTTCCCATTTCACACCAGGCAAATTCTCGGACTGTGCCTTCCTTCTCACTCCCAGGTCATTCCCATCCCATCGTCGCCATAAGACCTATCTGTGTCGGTGGGGTGACGTAAAGTAAAAAAGAAAAAAAAAGGTTCGGCTGAATATATTTCAGTGAGTGATCCCGTAAATTGTACAATCCGAAAGTCCTCGCAAAAAAAAGTATTCTATAAGATTGCCGATTTTCCTACTTTTTTAAAAAAATTTGTCAAGGTCTTCTGCTCGGTACCGTGTTGCAGCTGACTCGTTTCAAGGCCCTCCCATTACGTAGTATGGCAGCTGGTATTATTGCTACTAGCGCTATAGCGAGAGAATCACCATTTTCTAGTAGCAGTTTGTTAGCGTTAATATTTACCAATATTCCCTCTTGTTCCAGATTGGAACTTCGTTATTATAGACTATTGTGTGCAGTTAATATTTCGCCATAGTGAACAAACTGTGGGTCATGAAACTACTGTATGTGTCAGCGTAAACTTATTATATTTCCATGGTAGATCAAATTATGACACGAAGCCTAGGCCGCCTGGGTACAATATCTGTCATGCCTCCTAGGCGACGTCGCGGTAGTGAGACTTTCCGCGGCAACTCTAGATCACAAAGACCGACTGCAGTTTCGGTACTTTGGAAACATGATCCTTTTATTGCAGCATTTGCTGCACAAGCCTCTAGTATTTTTGTTTTGTTATTTGAAATCTCCATTCGTAAATAATTGAGAGTTTTCTGTATTGATTTCTTGTAGTTAACTTATTTCGCCTAACGAACAAAGTAAATAAGCGAACAGCTATATCTCGATTTCCATTTTATATATATAAAATGTATTGAACATAACAGGCTTTCGCCCAGTTACAATTTTCCAATTATGCATTTAAAAATTAAACTACCTCTAAATCTACTATGCAGCATCTTGCACATGGGCGGATAGCTAGCTCCACATGCAACACGCCACCTCTACATCTAACTAAACTAACTACTTAACTACACTAAATGTATACTAATTCTATCCTAAATCTGTCTGGCCGCGACATCACCCCTGGTGAGGAACTGCTACCACCCTTTCCTGGGATGTCACGACCAGACATGTCTCATGAGGCTCGGAAACCGATACCGCATAGATCCCTTAAGCTGTCAATGTTATTTCCTCACCACTCCTTCATCTAACAGCCCACATGTGTGCGGATTGCCCAGCTCTACATGTAGGCTGACACGCCTGTATTCTTCTGCCGAGACGGATTCCATAACTCGGCTCATCTTTCGCCGTCTCATTGACAACTTACTTCCTCTAACCTAACACTATTCACTACCTTACTCTACTCTACACGTGCAGACGTACTGAATCAACACTTTAGCTTGAGATAGGTCAGGCCTATTTCACCCTCTTACAGCTCAACGTCAGCAGCCAAAACAAAATAGCAAAAAAGAAAAAAAAACACACACACAAACAGGCAGACAAACAACAAACAACCTCATTGGAAGGAATACAGTACGGCTTACATATCAATGAACTGAATACTAATTAGAAAATATACAATAGGTAAGGAACAAAGGAACAAAACTGAACAAATATAAAAACGAACTGAACAAATATAAAAACGGAACATAATACTAAAATTATAATTATTGCCGCCCTTACTTATTACTGACTTGAACTCTATAATGTTCCATATCTGTGTGTCAAAGTTGTGTTATGTACATACATAGTTACAAAACTTCGTTATGCAGTACAGAGGTGATATCTCTGAGATTAATAATTTTCCGTATGTTTTCTTCTACTCACTGTAATCAATTTGAAACTGCTTATTTAGTGTAGGGTAACTGATCGATTTAGAGTCTCTCTCTTCCAGCTTCGGTTGTCCGAGGTAGGAGAGCCGACACTTGGTTCATCCTGAAATATTAGCATGCATTCCTGTACGTGTAGTTTAAATGTCCCATAATATCCTTTTAACCATGTGTACTCGTGCTGATTTCGCTGTTTAAGTTTCTTCAACAGCGTGTCCCATTCCCTCATTCACCACTTTTATTTTTTCTCCCAACAAACTTTTTACAGTTGTCATCTATTTCCATTTAAACCTGGTTGTTTTCCTCATAACTTGGCTGCACTTCGCCGCTACAAGTAGGGTCCAAGCAATCGGTTACCTGCCTAACACGTTGTCTGCTGTAACTCTTAAGTAGTAACTGTGCGTGCATCAAATGTGATCATAAGCTTTGTTTGTGACGTTCATTGTTTCTTGGATGTGCCATTTATGTATTGTATGCATGCCTACGAGCAATAAATATTCTTAGTATTGTAAGTTATGATTTAACCTTTCATATTACCTACCATCAACTCTAGCGAATTGCTTTGGATTTACAGTAGATATAAAGATATAATAATAACAACATAAAGGCCATTTGGTCCCCAATAATTCAGTTAATATTCACGTTCTTACTCTTATGGCCTTGTCCTAATTAGCTAGGGTCGGCAGTTTGTATGGATTTAGCTCACTTTTACGACAGGTTGCCCTTCCTGGCGCCAGCTCCATGTGGAGGATTAAATTCATTCTGGTGTATTTCTCTGGTGGTTTGTAGTGTGATGTGCGGCACGTAAATGAAGAATATGACACCCAGTCCACGTGCTAGAGGAGTTAACCAAACGTGATTAAAATCCCCGGTCTGGCCGGAAATCGAACCCGGGGCTCTCTGAACCGAAGGCCACTACGCTGATCATTTAGCCAAGGAGCCGGGCAAGAAGAATTTAATATGTTCCAGTAACTACTTGTACGGTTTACGGAGTTCTGCAGTTCTTTTACGTGCCACGACATCTACTACACGAGGCTGACGTATTTGAGCATCATCAAATGTTATTGGATTGTGGTTACGAATTATTTTCATCCCTTATGTACACCAGCAATTAATAGGCCTACATATATCGAATGAATATTAAGTGTCCCTTTTCAAGATAAATTAATATTTTCTCTTACTTGCTATTGAAATATTGATAATAGGGCTGTAATGATATTTGTGGTCAAATGGGTTGTTTGGTTCGAGATAGTTACAGGTGTTTTGCAAGGCTATATTCCTTCACCTTTGCTGATCGTGGTTTACATGGATCATCTACTGAAAGGTCTAAAATGGCAGGCAGGGATGCAGTTAGGTGGAAATGTAGTAAGAAGTTTGGTCTTTTCAGACGACTTGGTCTAAATATTTTGTAACTTGAAAAAAGTGGAGTGAGCATGATATAAACATTAGCAGTTCTAAGACTAAAATTTTTCAGTAGGGAAGAAACATAGGCGAATGGAATGTCAGGTCGGGAATACAAAACTTGAACAGGTAGATCATTTCAAGCATTTAGGGCATGTATTCTACATGAAATTGTTTCAAGGTGCAGCTAAGCAAATACAATGAGCTCGCATTGCGATCAGTTATAGTCTGTAAGAAAGAAGTCAGCTCCCGGACAAACTGTCTTTTCACCGGTCCGTTTTCAGACGAACTTTGTCGTACGGGAGTGAAAACTGTTTGGATTCAGGATATCTTATTCATACATTAGAAGTAACAGACATGAAAATAGCAAGAATTATTCCTGATACAAACAGATGGGAACAAATGACAGGAGGGTACTCAGAATGAGGAGATAAAGCCTAAGTTGGGGATGAACTCAGTGGATAAAGCTGTGTTCATAAACTGACTCCAGTGGTCGGGCCGTTTGAGACGAATGGAGGAGGATAGGTTACCTCGGAGAATAACTGACTTGATCATGACAGATAAGAGAAGTAGAAAGAGACTCAGGCGACGATGTTTAGACTCAGTTTTTTATTATTTAATGATAAGAGGTAAACGCCACAGAGCTACTTACAAATATAGAATATTGTGGAGGTGCTTGGTTAATCCGCAGAGGCTTGCAGACTGAACGCTGAATGACAGTAATATGTATGTATGTATGTATGTATGTATGTATGTATGTATGTATGTATGTATGTATGTATGTATGTATGTATGTATGTATGTATGTATTAAAACTCAACAGTCCTCTGGAGGTTCTCGATCTCGGAGCGTGGAGTGATGACAGTGGGTCCCAGCTGAATCTGGCATTGCTTCCTCTTATGCTCGTTAACTCTTTTTCAATTTCCTACCCTACCTCCCTTCGTCAACTCCTATTCTCTTCTGACAGCCGACTAGTATTGTGATATATTGGGAGTCCTTCATTTTAGTTGGCGGATTCGATCCAGGCTCAATCCGGTGGTATTTGAAGGTACTTAATTACGGCACCTCGGCGTCTCCAAACCCCGTAAAAGTATTTAGTAATAGGTAAAACCAATAACATTATTATTATTATTATTATTATTATTATTATTATTATTATTATTATTATTCTTTCATTTTCACGCCGTTAATGGCTTCTCTTTCTTTCACGTTACCTTCATTCTTCCATCATTTCCTCGTGTGAGGCATCAATGATATCTTCTGCCTGTTGTAAGAGCAGCTGAAAGGGAAGAAACCTGGAACTTAGGAGTAAGATGATGTGGCCACGAGGTTCTTAATGAACAGTGTTTTGAGTAATTCAGGTGAACTCATAATAGATCCCAGGGAGTTACTGGAGAGGTGGAGGGAATATTTTGAACATCTTCTCAATGTAAAAGGAAATCATCCAGGTGGTGTTGTGAAGAGCCAAGCTCAGGGGGAGGAGGAAAATGATGTTGGTGAAATTATGTTTGAGGAAGTGGAAAGGATGGTAAATAAACTCCATTGTCATAAGGCAGCAGGAATAGATGAAATTAGACCTGAAATGGTGAAGTATAGTGGGAAGGCAGGGATGAAATGGCTTCATAGAGTAGTAAAATTAGCGTGGAGTGTTGGTAAGGTACCTTCAGATTGGACAAAAGCAGTAATTGCACCTGTCTATAAGCAAGGGAACAGGAAGGATTGCAACAACTATCGAGGTATCTCATTGATTAGTATACCAGGCAAAGTATTCACTGGCATCTTGGAAGGGAGGGTGCGATCAGTCGTTGAGAGGAAGTTGGATGCAAACCAGTGTGGTTTCAGACCACAGAGAGGCTGTCAGGATCAGATTTTCAGTACGCGCCAGGTAATTAAAAAATGCTACGAGAGGAATAGGCAGTTGTGTTTATGTTTCGTAGATCTAGAGAAAGCATATGACAGGGTACCGAGGGAAAAGATGTTCGCCATACTGGGGGACTATGGAATTAAAGGTAGATTATTAAAATCAATCAAAGGCATTTATGTTGACAATTGGGCTTCAGTGAGAATTGATGGTAGAATGAGTTCTTGGTTCAGGGTACTTACAGGAGTTAGACAAGGCTGTAATCTTTCACCTTTGCTGTTCGTAGTTTACATGGATCATCTGCTGAAAGGTATAAAATGGCAGGGAGGGATTCAGTTAGGTGGAAATGTAGTGAGCAGTTTGGCCTATGCTGACGACTTGGTCTTAATGGCAGACTGTGCCGAAAGCCTGCAGTCTAATATCTTGGAACTTGAAAATAGGTGCAATGCGTATGGTATGAAAATTAGCCTCTCGAAGACTGAATTGATGTCAGTAGGTAAGAAATTCAACAGAATTGAATGTCAGATTGGTGATACAAAACTAGAACAGGTCGATAATTTCAAGTATTTAGGTTGTGTGTTCTCCCAGGATGGTAATATAGTAAGTGAGATTGAATCAAGGTGTAGTAAAGCTAATGCAGTGAGCTCGCAGTTGCGATCAGCAGTATTCTGTAAGAAGGAAGTCAGCTCCCAGACGAAACTATCTTTACATCCGTCTGTTTTCAGACCAACTTTGCTTTACGAGAGCGAAAGCTGGGTGGACTCAGGATATCTTATTCATAAGTTAGTAGTAACAGACATGAAGGTAGCAAGAATGATTGTTGGTACAAACAGGTGGGAACAATGGCAGGAGGGTACTGGGAATGAGGAGATAAAGGCTAATTTAGGAATGACCTCGATGGATGAAGCTGTACGCATAAACCGGCTTCGGTGGTGGGGTCATATGAGGCGAATAGAGGAGGATAGGTTGCCTAGGAGAATAATGGAATCTGTTATGGAGGGTAAGAGAAGTAGAGGGAGACCAAGACGACGATGGTTAGACTCTGTTTCTAATGATTTAAAGATAATAGGTATAGAACTAAATGAGGCCACAACACTAGTTGGAAATCAAGGATTGTGACGACGTTTAGTAAATTCTCAGAGGCTTGCAGACTGAACGCTGAAAGGCATAACAGTCTATAATGATAATGTATGTATGTATGTACTCTTTTGTCGAAAATCACCCAGAACAAATCGAGCTGCTTTTCTTTGGATTTTTTTCCAGTTCTTGAATCAAGTAATCCTGGTGCGGGTCCCATACAGTGGAACCATAGACTAGCTGGGGTCTTACCAGAGACTTATATGCCCTCTCCTTTCCATCTTTACTACAACCCCGAAACACTCTCATAACCATGTGCACAGATCTGTACCATTTATTTATTTATTTATTTATTTATTTATTTATTTATTTATTTATTTATTTATTTATTTATTTATTTATTTATTTATTTTCGGAATGGGCTGCTTTGCGTTCTAGTGACCAGCTGTTGCCGGTCCGTTTTCTGCTCTGCCGATCTTGGAATCCCTTAATTTTGTTGATGACCATCCTGTATTCTTGTGTATTGTATACTGCCCCCTGTGTTATGTTCTTTTCTTCCAGGTCCTCCTTGACTCCTTTAAGCCAGTTAGTTTTCGTCTTCCAGAATTCTCTTGGCTGTTCTCTCTGCTGGCATTCTTTTAATGTGTCCATAGAAGCCAAGTCTTCTCTTTTTAAAGGATGTGATTTTCTCGGTCCTTTTGTATAGTTCCTCATTTGGTCGCGGTCTAAATTCTTGTCCCACTTCCTAGGCCCTAGTATCTTCCTTAATATTTTTCTCTCTTTTTCTTTCTCAGTGTTCTCTAGTAATCCTTTCCTGTTCAGTGGAATGCATTCGATTGCATACAAACTTTCTGGTTTTATCACAGTGTTGTAATGTCTGAGTTTCGCAGTGATTGAGATTGATTTTTTGTTATAGACATTTCGACATAAATAGTATGCTGTTTCCAACTTTCTTGGCCTGTTCTGTAACGCTATTCCTGGTAGTCCTGTTGGGATTATCCACTCTTCTACCTACTGTTATATACTTCTTTTGCATTTTGACATAAGTGGTACGCTGTTTCTTTCTTGCCCTGTTCTATAACGCTATTCCTGGTAGTCCTGTTTGGGTGATCCACTCTTCTACCTACTGTTATATACTTTTTTCTTTTTCGAGTAATACGCGGGAAACGAAGTCATCCAACATAGCGCCGACTAATCTGTTAAAGTGTCAAGGTCGGAGAAAGTGGAAATGTCCTCATTCCTGTGGCACATGTGTTTTCATGGCCTCTACAAAGTCTAGAGAATGAACGCGGACCTATGTAACACAACGTTATAAGCCAAAGTTTCTTACTGGATGTTAAGTATGTTCTTGTCCGTACCGCATCGAGGAAACAGTAGCAAATTTTGCAGTAATAACCTTAGGAAAAGGGTGAGGGAGGATAACAAGAATTTGCTACAAGTCTACTTATGTTAGATCTTGTCTGTTGAGATTTATACTGTGTATAAACGTACTACCATACTCGGACATCAGGGTGGTATTAAAATCATCTTCTTCCTCCTGGACTAAGTGAGTTGGCCGTGAGGTTAGGAATGCGCAGCTGTGAATTTGTGTTCGGGCGACAGTGGGTTCAAACTCCACTATCGGCAGCCTTGAAGATTGTTTCGCGTGGTT
Organism: Anabrus simplex; assembly: GCF_040414725.1. Classification (NCBI taxonomy): domain Eukaryota; kingdom Metazoa; phylum Arthropoda; class Insecta; order Orthoptera; family Tettigoniidae; genus Anabrus; species Anabrus simplex. The sequence continues at coordinate 301,023,024 of NC_090268.1, read as the reverse complement.
TCCCATTTTCACACCAGGCAAATGCTGGGGCTGTACCGTAAAGGTCACAGCCGTTTCCTTCCTACTCCTAGCCCTTTCCTATTCCATCTTCGCCACAAGACCTATCTGTATCGATGCGACGTAAAACAAATTGAAAAAATCTTCCTCCTGGATGAATGATCATCGCACTCCCCTTCTGTTCAGAAATCCTTGGTTTCTATTCTCCACCGGGTTGGAGATCTTAACTACGTGCAGTTAATTCCTCTGGATCTGTAACTGGGTGTTCATGTTCGTCTTAATACACTTTTCTCCATCCACGAACAACACACCACATGACCATTCACCACAGAAACAACGCCATGATAAATACATCCTTTCACACAGCGTTGGCGTCAGGAAGACTGACCGCAATAATAATAATAATAATAATAATAATAATAATAATAATAATAATAATAATAATAATAATAATACCGAGCTCGATAGCTGCAGTCGCTTAAGTGCGGCCAGTATCCGGTATTCGGGAGATAGTATGTTCGAATCCCACTGTCGGCAGCCCTGAAAATGGTTATCCACGGTTTTCCATTTTCACACCAGGCAAATGCTGGGGCTGTACCTTAATTAAGGCCACGGCCGTTTCCTTCCCACTCCTAGTCCTTTCCTGTCCCATCGTCGCCATAATACCTATCTGTGTCGGTGCGACGTAAAGCAACTAGCAAAATAATAATAATAATAATAATAATAATAATAATAATAATAATAATACCGAGCTCGATAGCTGCAGTCGCTTAAGTGCGGCCAGTATCCAGTATTCGGGAGATAGTATGTTCGAATCCCACTGTCGGCAGCCCTGGAAATGGTTTTCCACGTTTTTCCATTTTCACACCAGGCAAATGCTGGGGCTGTACCTTAATTAAGCCCACAGCCGCTTCCTCCCCACTCCTAGTCCTTTATTATCCCATAGTCGCCATAAGACCTATCTGTGTTGGTACGACGTAAAGCAACTTGAAAAAAAATAACCGGGAAAAGGCCATGAATAGTAATAATAATAATAATAATAGTAATAATGCTTCTACAATTGAGCACTAACAAATTTATGTCATCCCTACTTGTTTTCCAGTTCCCTGTTCGCTTAACACCGTTCCCTAGGCCACCCCATTTCCCTGAATGTACCTGCCTATAACCCTTCTAAACAAGTTTCCAAACTTATATGTACCACTACGGTTTAAGTGAAGGCCATCTGAATGCAGATCCCTGTCTCCTACCCACCCATTAGGATCTAGAATCTCACTCCCAGTTTCCCCACATACCCACTCCATAGTCTCATTTAAATCCCCACCGAGCTCGATAGGTGCAGTGGTTTAAGTGCGGCCAGTATCCAGTATTCGGCAGATAGGTTCGAATCCCACTGTCGGCAGCCCTGAAAATGGTTTTCCGTGGTTTCTCATTTTCACACCAGGCAAATGCTGGGGCTGTACCTTAATTAAGGCACAGGCCGTTTCGTTCCCACTCCTAGTCCTTTCCTGTCCCATCGTCGCCATAAGACCTATCTGTGTCGGTGCGACGTAAAGCAACTAGCAAAATAATAATAATAATAATAATAATAATAATAATAATAATAATACCGAGCTCGATAGCTGCAGTCGCTTAAGTGCGGCCAGTATCCAGTATTCGGGAGATAGTATGTTCGAATCCCACTGTCGGCAGCCCTGAAAATGGTTTTCCATTTTCACACCAGGCAAATGCTGGGCCTGTACCTTAATTCAGCCCACGGCCGCTTCCTTCCCACTCCTGGTCCTTTATTATCCCATAGTCGCCATAAGACCTATCTGTGTTGGTGCGACGTAAAGCAACTTAAAAAAAATAACCGGGAAAAGGCCATGAATAGTAATAATAATAATAATAATAATAATAATAATAATAATAATAATAATAATAATAGTAATAATGCTTCTATAATTGAGCACTAACAAATTTATGTCATCCCTACTTGTTTTCCAGTTCCCTGTTCGCTTAACACCGTTCCCTAGGCCACCCCGTTTCCCTGAATGTACCTGCCTATAACCCTTCTAAACAAGTTTCCAAACTTATATGTACCACTACGGTTTAAGTGAAGGCCATCTGAGTGCAGATCCCTGTCTCCTACCCACCCGTTAGGATCTAGAATCTCACTCCCAGTTTCCCACATACCCACTCCATAGTCTCATTTAAATCCCCACCGAGCTCGATAGCTGCAGTCACTTAAGTGCGGCCAGTATCCAGTATTCGGGAGATAGTAGGTTCGAATCCCACTGTCGGCAGCCCTGAAAATAGTTTTCCGTGGTTTCCCATTTTCATATCAGGCAAATGCTGGGGCTGTACCTTAATTAAGGCCACGGCCGCTTCTTTCCCATTCCTAGGCTTTTCCTATCCCATCGTCGCCATAAGCCCTATCTGTGTCAGTGCGACGTAAAACAAATAGCAATCATAATAATAGTAATAATCCACAACACAACAAATATCGATCCCATTAAACTGGGGAACAGGTGAAGAAGGAGCCACTTGAAAGAAGACAAATAAATAAACAAACACATAAACTAAATAATGATAATAAGAATAAGAAGAAGTGTAGAACTAGACGAGACCAGAGTGTTAGTTGCAAATATAGAATTGTGGAGGCGCACAGTTCATTCATAGAGACTTGCGAACTAAACTCTGAGAGGCATGACAATCTGTAATGAAAATGTTTTTTATGTATTAATGTTTAAACTCTTGTGGACGTTATGAAGAGAAAACGTGATGCGATTTCAGAGAAATGGTTGAGGATCATGTAGTCTTCGTGATGATAATGGCCTTCACCTATGAAGGTCATGTGAAAAGGAAACGTGCACGCCATGTCTTCGATTAAAAGGAAAAATGAATCTATAGTTCTATGTCGTGTGTATCACAAGTTACGGTTTAGAAAAGGCTTGGCCAACAAACGGTCGATTGCAGAATTCAGTTTGGTCGATCTCTAAACTTTTTCAATATCTTTCTTTCCTTTACAAACAAGATTTGGCTCAAAATATATCGCAGGAAAAATCAATATGATCTTCTCTTCGGTGCAGTCTGTTCTTGAACGCCCGGTTATCACAAGAAGAATGTTGGGATTATATTCCCCGGGAGAAATATAACCATTTAAAAAAATTATTATGTATCTGACCAAAGATATTTGGATTTACCGATTGACACAGAATTGCAAACATTACTTTTCTTACACGAACAGTTAACGAGAAGAATTAAACTGTATCAGTACTTACGTACTGGTTATGCCATACAGATGGTGTCGCACTATGGAGACTGAATATTTCATGCATGCCAAGATTTCATCTTGGAGTTTTTTGTCAAATCTCTATTTCTGTACTTCTGTCTGAATTGTACCCCTCGCACCAAAGAAGAGACCCGTCACAACAATCTGCCACAGATTACATGATTGAAGGAAAGTTGGATGGAAGGTTTATATATATGAGCGTCAGTAGGCTCAGAGACAATTGATTCGAACCGTATAGTTGGATCGATAACCTCAGCTTCACCCTTCGCTCTGTTGATTGCAATTATATTGATCCTGAGATTGCAGCCACCATCAACAACGCAGTGTACTTCTTCATGTACTTCAGGATGGTTGAGGCGAAGAGCATTTATTAGAAAATGCGTTGCACTGCTGCTTCCTCGCTCTGGATCAATATACAGTATTCGTTTGAAATCTACATCGTTCCGCTTTAACGAGTATACATTTGAAGAGTTAGACAGGCTCAGTCAGCAAAACCACAACTTTCTCATTAACGTGCAACGTGACTATAAATGTAATTCATATTGTGTAATACTTTATTTGATAGATTCCAATTATAATTTGTATTACAGTAGTTAAAATGCATGAATAAATCAAATTTGATATTGTATGTATACTTTTTTCTGTATTTTTGATATCGAGAAGGGATAAATAGATGCACTAACTCGCGTTGGTATCAACGGGAAAAGGTAGGTCACACTGCAAAACAAGTTGGCCAGATTTAGTATACAAGAATACTGATTACAAAATCCTGATACTGATAGACAGTTAATAATTCGATGACGTGACTAGGCTACAGTTTTGATTCATTGCCGTATTTAAATAGTTTATAGCTTTGTTGACGGTGATGCCCGTTTTATCGCTCATATTTCTTGCCCACGAGTTAGAGAAGGGTATAGGTTACTATCGATCATACTTCTCATCTACGTAACAACAAGTATGACTATTCCTTAATGGCTATGACGCAACTCTTTTGTTAAAGCTATAAACATAGAGTATGCTGTTTGCTGGTTGAAATTAGTTAAGTGATAAGAAGTAGGATAATTTGCTAAATGGCATGTGATGGGCATTTTAATGTGCAGTCTCTCTTTGGTCTCCTGTGTAGTGCAAGTCCTTGAGAGTTTCTACATAACAGTAGTAGTAGTATGTGTTTTGTTGTGCTCGAAACTACTACAACTGGATGTTAAAATACCGACAGCTGTGAATATTTCACTGTCAGACATTAATTTACAGCTTTCTGGTCTGTTTCTGTAAAAGCAGCTCTGGAGATACATCGTACATTCATCTTCTGGCCGTTCTCCTTGTATGTCCTGAACTTGCTGACTATTTATTCCTAGGAAATTTTCACTAATATCTCATTCAGATACTTCTAATTATCTCAGTGAGGAGATTTCCTTCCCTTATCCGTCTGCAGACATACTTCACTTTCGCTATCCCAGGCCTAGTGATACCTACTACACTCCAAATCAAATAGTGGTCTGTATCATCGGAACATCGAATACCCGTATATTCTCAATAGATTTTATGATTTCAAAGCCATTTATTATATAGTCTATTATGGAACTGGTTGAGGTATGAGTGATGCTAGTAATACCATTCCTTATGCAGCCAGTCCCTGTTATGAATGCTGTGAAAATATCGCTCATAGCGTCGGTTGGTGCATGCATTTCAGTGGGCTTGGCAGATTGATATGTAATAGCAATGGCTGGCTTGGTGAGGAAAGCAACGGGAAACTACATCACTCCTCATTTCCCTAGTACGCCCCTTCAGTGACGCCTAAGCTATTTATGACAGCTGTTGGTGGAGCTGCAGAGGATCAAACCAGCCTTCGGGCTGAATACCCAACATACATACATGGAACTGGTGCCTCTACTCTCCCACGTGTAAAGAAGGTAAATAGCCTTATTCTTCAATAATAAATTAACAACTGCTAATCCAATACTAACATCCGTTCCTGTTAGCATTCATATCTTTTTCACATCTACCCATCACCTTCAAATGTCCCTAAATTCTGTTTCCATTTCTCACACTGAAATCGCTCATTCGCTGTTGACCCCGACTACGACGTCACTCAGTGCTTCATTAAACCGGACTACTTCATCCTCATCTGCACCCTCACATGGCCAATACACTGAGACAGTTCTCGTCCTTATTCCTACAACCGCTAAATTTATCCACATACTCAATTTGCGTGCTTAACAGAAACTATGTTGGATGCTATCGTATTCCTAATAAATAATCACACACCACACTCTGCCCTTCCTCTTTTAACACCTGTTAGTAACATCTTATAATCTCCACTCTCTTCCTCATTGCCTCTCTTTGTCTGAACTTCATTAACTCCCACCATATTCAGACTCATCCTCTTTGCTTATTCAGCCACTTCTACTTCTTTCTTCCACAAATCTTGTTAATATTGATAGCTCCCCATAAAATTCTATCAGATTCGCCAAGTTGTTTTCAATAAGTCTCTGGTTTGTTAGATGCAATGGTCATTCCCGTCGATCCGAGCCTTGCTTCTGAACGTGCCCGGTAATTTTTGTGAACTACGACGCTAGCCGTACTTACATGTAGTTCCAGTAATCATTTCTTCTTTAGCTGCTTGGAGACCACCGGTGGATTGTACCTGAGCAGGAGGAAGGCCATAACTCAGGTTCGAGATACCTCATTCCTATTCCATAGAAACTCGTATCCCGAATCTGAAGACCACTTACTTGGTCACTCAGTCGTTACTCATGCTTCACGAACAAGGACCTGACTGAAGTAACCAATAATAATAATAATAATAATAATAATAATAATAATAATAATAATAATAATAATAATAATAATAATAATAATAATAATAATAATAATAATAATAATATGTTGACGGCGTCTGCCGTGTGAAATAACCTTCCTCCTTGTAGTAGAGGGAAGAGTAGTGTGGTCGCTGCAGGAATGCAGGAATGTTACCAACAGAACCAATACCCAGCGCCGTACAGTGTTGAAATCCCATGACCCTACCGAGAATCGAACTCCGAATTGTCTAAAATCATAGTGCTGACCATTCAGCCAATAAGCTAGACTTCTATCTAATGATTTGTCATCCTATTAATTAATACTGTAATTGTGTGTTTTATTTTGATAAATGTGAAAAGGAAAGCGATGTACATTCGCTCGAAAATAGTGTATGTTCCTCGCATTTCATATTTTATTACATGTAATTTTAATGACTGTATTATCAAAGTATAATTCACCTCCCATGTAGTAATAAACCCTGTGGATACCACAGTAAACATTTTATCTGTAGATTCAATTGCTTCTGAGAAAAGTGTACCTACCATGCTTTCATTGTTTTTGAGCGACTGTACAGTCTGTTTAATCTCGAGTCATCTTGTTTACCTCAAAGATGTAATCGACCGAGCGAGTTTCCTGTGCGGTACGAGTCGTGTAGCTGATAGCTTGCATTCAGAAGATAGTGGTTTCGGATCCCACCGTCGGCAGACATCTTTTCCTATGTTCATTCTTTCCACCAGGCAAATGCCGAGGCTGTGCATGGGTGCTACCAGTGCCGTACCCAGGATTTTTTTTCGGACGGGGTTAGGATTGGGTGGGGGCTCAAAGAGAAAAACTATAGTACCGGTAACAAAAATGTTTTTACTTTCAAATAGATTTTACAGGAAGAAAAGTTTGAAACAGTTTTAGAGCAGAGCGGTCTGGTGGGCAGAACAGGCTTTAACACGTGCGTGCAGTGCGGCACAAAGATTTCTGTCCTTAGTTTAAAAATATGTTTCACAATACCTTTCATTATAAGTACCAAAAATATTGCAAGGTTTTATTCATGTAAAAACACCATCTAGCGGCTCGATAACAAGAAAAAAATGTGTATATGTTTACTGAAATTAATTTTTATGGTGCAAATTATATTAAGAACATAAAGCAAAGTCACCTCCATACAGGCCATGAAGGCCCTTGGAGGAGTGGAAGGTAAAGGCTTCCGCCATTGTTAACCTCGGCACGTGATGAGGTAGAGTGGTTAGCTCTACGCCCGGCCGCCTTTGCCCCCAGGAATTAACCTGTTACTCATTTTTGATGTAGGCTGAGTGAACCCCAGGGCCATCCATATGCACCTCCGGAAGTGGAAATCTCGTTTCTTAAATTTTACGACTTCCTGACGGGGATTCAAACCCACGTCCTTTCTGGCGAACCGAGCACGCCTTTACCGCCTCGGCCAGGCAGCCCCTTTTAAGAACATAAAAAATAAAAAATTCCGTTTATGTTTTCAGTAAATTTGTTAACTATATTTATAGAGAAACATTTAAAGATGGCACAGATTTTTAGGTTAAATTCATGTGTTTATTTTGCAAATGCTTGTTTTTATAATATTTCTAATTTATTATAGACTGTTTCAAAACCCGTATATACTGTTTAAATTCGTCAACTTCACTTTTATTTCGGAAGGGGTTTGAACCCCCCTAACCTCCCCCCTGGGTACGGCCTTGGGCGCTACCTTAATGAATGTATAACAGGAACATCAACAGTAATAACGTAGACGACGTCATAAAAAATCTACATTGTCTTAGCTGGTTTCTTAAAACTATTCACGTTTGAGCACATCTCATCATGAAATATATTTATTATTATTAGTATTATTATTGTCTCCTCTGTGGTGTAGTGGTTAGTGTGATAAGCTGCCACGTCCCGGGTTCGATTCCCGGCTCTGCCACGAAATTCAAACAGTGGTACGAGGGCTGGAACGGGGTCCACTCAGCCTCGCGAGGACAGCTATTCCAACCTCAGCCATCCTCGAAGTGGTTTTCCGAGGTTTCCCACTTCTCCTCCAGGCAAATGCCGGGATGGTACCTAACTTAAGGCCACGGCCGCTTCCTTCCCTCTTCCTTGCCTATCCCTTCCAATCTTCCCATCCCTCCACAAGGCCCCTGTTCAGCATAGCAGGTGAGGCCGCCTGGGCGAGGTACTGGTCATACTCCCCAGTTGTATCCCCGACTAAGAGTCTGAAGCTCCAGGACACTGCCCTTGAGGCGGTAGAAGTGGGATCCCTCGCTAAGTCCGAGGGAAAACCCGAACCTGGAGGGTAAACAGATGATGATGATGATGATGATGAAGCAGTAGGCAATTTGTGGTTATTGCTTATATCGATATCCACGTAACCTGAAACTGACAAGGGGTGGCCACAGTGTGGGGAAGGAGTCCAATATCTTTCAAACTACGATCAACCACTGTTTATACATAATTTTAGGTGAACTCCTGGAAATAGTGACTTATTTTTATCATTTATAATTTATATTGTTCATACATTTTATTTATCTTAATTAAACAAATAAATATCTTCATTAATCAACAATTTGTATTGTGCTGATTTTCTAACACGAGAGAAACAAAATCATGAACTTTGAAAATTAGAACATCTAGTGAATGTGTGTTTTGGAAAAGACTGTCGCAAGTGATGTTGTCTACTTTCTTCAACAATATTATTATGAAACTTAAAAATCGTTTAGGTCTGTGTTATTATATATATATATAGTTTTGTAAATTATACATATTAAATAATTTGCAGGCAGTATGGCTATTTTTTAAAAAAGAATCAGTATTCTGTATTTTCCATTTAACAAGAATTCGGAGCTCTTGAGGCGAAGCTGCTGTGATGCCTGTTGTTATCGGTCCTGGCAATTCCTGCGCCTGCCACTTTGCCGCACAATTCCGGCCGATAACAAGCTATCACGGCCTGGACTGTGTGTGTGTCCTGTTGTGTGTTGGACGAGCAAGACGTGTGTTGTTATGGAGGACGACGAGTTCGAAGAGGATAGTCAGCTGTCTGAAGAGGACATTATACTGCCCGATGATGAAAACTGGGACAGCATATCACTGGATTCTGAACACGGTCTGTTTGTTATTCGTATTTCTTATGGCTTTTACACCCAGGGTTCGATCTTACACCATTCCCTTAAAAGGATGGATAGGCCTACAACAAATGGGCTGCGTAAATTTAATCCGGATATTCCGTCCCGTATTTTTACTTTATTTATTTCGATTGTAATTTTCAAGATTAGTATTACGTTCATAGATAGTATTTGTATATTTTGGACATTATTATTATAATTATTATTATTATTATTATTATTATTATTATTATTATTATTATCATCATCATCATAATTCGAAGATCATCTCTGTGGTCGGGGACGCTCGGCTACTAAGTTTGCAACGTGTTATTGGCAATGATTTCACTAACTAGCGTGAAATTAGCCATTCCATATTCCGGAATTACCCGAACTGCTGCGGATTTCGTCGAAGTATTAGAATATATTAAGTGAATTAATTGAAAAAGTCAATTATAATATCGTTTCGAAGTACTAAAGAAATATAGCATGTGTAAAATGTGTTCCTATGTTTACTTTTGATAATCATTCTCGAATCATTTAGCCGAATCTCCCCTATACGCAGTTTTGATAAAATTGGGCATCGAATTCATACAATGCCATTCATTTCTTCACGATTTTGAAATAATAATAATAATAATAATAATAATAATAATAATAATAATAATAATAAAAATAAATTGTAGTAAGTGAAATGTCCAATCACTGCGAAGAAGAGTACATAATTTTCCTATTTATCCTTGATGGTAGAGAAGATGACGGCGCAATAATGTATTGAGCAATCGTGGCGATATTATTTACAAGACAAAGGGGGATTTAAAACACGGTCACTCTCAGGATTCGAGCCCGAATTATCTTTCCGTAGAATCACCTACAAACAGAAGTGTATCAAACATTAAGACCTCGGTGTTAAAGTCGGGATCTAATGTAAATGTAAATTCAGTACTGTAAGTGGCAACATTCATAACCTAAAATGAAAAATATTTGCATTCAAGGATGCCGTTGGAAGCGATGTAATGTTCTCGTTGAAGTCCTTCGTGGATCATGGAGATGTTGACAAACTCCTCACGAATGCAATATTCATCCAGTGCTTTGCGCGGCGAGTTAGTGGCGATCCGGCTCCATGGCTAAATGGTTAGCGTGCTGGTCAGTCCCGGGTTCGATTCCCGGCAGGGTCGGGAATTTTAACCATCATTGGTTAATTTCGCTGGTACGGGGGCTGGGTGTGTATGTGTTGTCTTCATCATCATTTCACCTCATCACGACGCACAGGTCGCCTACGGGCGTCAAATTGAAAGACCTGCATCTGGCGAGCCGGATATGTCCTCGGACTCTCCCGGCACTATAAGCCATATGCCGTTTCATTTCATTTAGTGGCAAACTCCGTAGCATCAAATTTCTAGATATTTGTTACGTTATGTTGGTTACCAAACACAGAGAGTTTTAGAAACATATTTCTAATCTCGCACTATATTTCTTGAGCACATTTAAATTGTTTGGTCGTGATATTTCTTTGCGAGTCAATCGGTCACTACTGTTCTGCATTTAGGGCATTCGCCCAGATGGCAGATTTCCTATCTGTTATTTTCCTAGCCTTTTCTTAAATGATTGCAAAGAAATTGGAAATTTATTGAGCATCTCCCTTGGTAAGTTATTCCAATCCCTAACTCCCCTCCCTATAAACGAATATTTGCCACAATTTGTCCTCTTGAATTCCAACTTTATCTTCATATTGTTATCTTTCCTACTTTTGAAGACACCGCTCAAACTTATTCGTCTACTGATGTTATTCCACGCTCTCTCTCCACTGACAGCTCGGAACATACCACTTAGTCGATCAGCTCTTCTCCTTCCTCCAAAGTCTTCCTAGCCCAAACTTTGCAACATTTTTGTAACGCTACTCTTTTGTCGAAAATGACCCAGAACAATTCGAACTGCTTTTCTTGGGATTTTTGCCAGTTCTTGAATCAAGTAATCCTGGTGAGGGTCCCATACACTGGAACCATACTCTAGTTGGGGTCTTACCAGAGACTTATATGTCCTCTCCTTTACATCCTTACTACAACCCCTAAATAGCCTCATAACCATGTGCAGAGATCGGTACCCTTTATTTACAATCATATTTATGTGATTACTCCAATGAAGATCTTTCCTTATATTAAGACCTAGGTACTTGCAATGATCCCCGAAACGAACTTTCACCCCATTAACGCAGTAATTAAAACTGAGAGGATTTTTTCTATTTGTGAAAGTCACAACCTGATTTTTAACCCCGTTTACCATCATACCATTGCCTGCTGTCCATCTGAACATCACGGTCAGCAGCATCATTTTCCTTCCGCTTGTCTAAATTTTATGTTCCAACCTGTATTGCCACGGTTTCTGTGCTCATTTATTTGTAACCTTCTGCGCTGGATTGACAAAGAGTTGATGATGCCCGACAGAAGATCGATACTACCCCTACGTTAATTGGCTGTTTTTGTGAAAAACGTGGAAAACACAAATAAGAATGGCAGACCACGAGCCTTGTGAGGGAATATTCCCCATTGTGTTGTTACTCTGGTCCGCGCTGTCAGTTTCATTGGCATGACTTCATATCAGCTTACTTCCTTCTCACCCATTTCCTGTATACAAGTGTTTAAATGCCATAGAACCATTTAACCGTTGTTGTTATATTATTATTATTATTATTATTATTAGTAGTAGTAGTAGTAGTAGTAGTAGTAGTAGTAAAGCAAATGCAGTGAGCTCGCAGTTGCGATCAGCAGTATTCTGTAAGAAGGAAGTCAGCTCCCAGACGAAACTATCTTTACATCGGTCTGTTTTCAGACCAACTTTGCTTTACGGGAGCGAAAGCTGGGTGGACTCAGGATATCTTATTTATAAGTTAGAAGTAACAGACATGAAAGTAGCGAGAATGATTGCTGGTACAAACAGGTGGGAACAATGGCAGGAGGGTACTCCGAATGAGGAGATAAAGGCTAATTTAGGAATGAACTCGATGGATGAAGCTGTACGCATAAACCGGCTTCGGTGGTGGGGTCATGTGAGGCGAATGGAGGAGGATAGGTTACCTAGGAGAATAATGGACTCTGTTATGGAGGGTAAGAGAAGTAGAGGGAGACCAAGACGACGATGGTTAGACTCGGTTTCTAACGATTTAAAGATAAGAGGTATAGAACTAAATGAGGCCACAACACTAGTTGCAAATCGAGGATTGTGGCGACGTTTAGTAAATTCTCAGAGGCTTGCAGACTGAACGCTGAAAGGCATAACAGTCTATAATGATAATGTATTATTATTATTATTATTATTATTATTATTATTATTATTATTATTATTATTATTATTATTATTATTATTATTATTATTATTATTCAGTTTTGTTTTTTATTGAGCTCGCAGTTGCGATCACTATATTCCGGTCTTAGGACTATGTGAAGCGAATGAAGTAGGAGCTTAGAAGAGGTTCAGAGAAGCGGAGGGAGACAAAGGCAACGATGATTGGACTAATTTTAATGATTAAGAGGTGTGTAAATAAACGAGGTCACAGAGCTGGTTGCAAACGAGAAATTGTGGAGGCATATTGTAAATCGACAGAGGCTTACAAACTGGTCGCTGAAAGGCGTAAGTCTATAGTGTATGATGTATATTATTATTATTATTATTATTATTATTATTATTATTATTATTATTATTATTATTATTATTATTATTATTATTATTATTATTATTATTGTCTTTACGTCCCATTAACTTCTTTTACGGTCTTCGGAGACGCTTAGTTGACGCAAGAGTTCTCAATCAGACAGTCAGTCAGTCAATCAATGAATGAATGAATCAATCAATCAATGATTTGCATTTAGGGCTGACGCCGAGGTGACAGATTCTCTATCAGTTGCTTACCTAGCCTTTTCTGAAATGTTTTCAAAGAACTTTGAAATTCACCTTGATAAATTATTCCAATCCTCTACTTTGTCTCATCCTATAAATGAGGAAATGTCCGACTCGTTGGCTGAACGGTCAGCGTACTGGCCCTCGGTTCAGAGGGTCCCGGGTTCGATTCCCGGCCGGGTCGGGGATTTTAACCTTAATTGGTTAATTCCAATAGCACGGGGGCTGAGTGTATGTGTTGTCTGCATCATCATTTCATCCTCATCACGACGTGCAGGTCACCAACGGGAGTCAAATAGAAAGACCAGCACCAGGTGAACCGAACCCGTCCTGGGATATCCCGGCCATACGACATTTCATTCCAATGAAGAAATGCCCCAATTTGTCCTCTTGAATTTCAGTTTTATCTTCACATTATGATTCTCTTACGTATTGTAAATCTACTAACTTATTTGATCTCCTTCAAATAGCTCCGAAATGAGGTGAGATCGAAGCTGCCAACTTGGGCTCAGAAAGCCCGTGGAGTGAGATCTTCAGCTTTTCATTGTGATCTTGCACGTCTTAGCTACTTGGAGAAAGTATCGGACCAACATCCTGATCACGCCAGGGATCTCCTTAACTGTCGCTGTAATTTATGAGTGCAGTATTTAAAAGGTACTCTTCTATTCTTACTGCATGCTGTCAGCGAGAGTTTCTTGTTTGCGTAATGGAAAGTATTAAAGGTTTAGTGATGTTAGAATAACACACCTCGAGTCCCTGGTGCTTTCCGTCTTCACACTTAAGAATAATTTGCCCAAAAATTTTGTTGTTTCACCGTGCGAGTTGGTTGCGCGGTTCGAAGCGAATAGGCGTTAGCTTACATCTGAGCGATAGTGGATTCGAATCCCACTTTCGGCACCTCTGGAGATCGTTTTCTGTGGTGCCCCATTTTCACACCAGGCAAACGCTGACGATGTACCTTAATTAAGGCTACGGTCGCTTCTTTCCCAGTTCTCATCCCATCGACGCCATAAGACCTCTCTGAGTCGATGTAGAAAAAGGAAAGTCTGGTGTTTTCTTTAATGTGCTGATAAATCTACTGATACACGTGTCTCTCTTTGAAGCAATCTTAAATACCTACTAAGTGTGGCAGGAGTCAATCCCATAACCTTAAACACAGGAACCATTAACCAAGCAATGTTGTCAATGCGTGAAAAAATTTCCATAACGGGGGAAGAATTGCCACATTTTCTCGTCTTGTGGTAGGGGAAGGGGAGGGGGGCAAGGAAGAAAACGAAAAAGGAAACTAAAACTGTGGGAAATTTCGAAATTATATTTTCTGGTATTTAGGAAAGTAGCATGTACGTATTAACACTATATTAATTATACTTTATTGAAATTATCATCGACCTTCCTCGGGGGGTCTGCCTAAGAACAGTTGCAGACTACGATAACCGTACAAAATTAGAAAAAACCGACAATTTCATTACACAAAATGTTACGGATATCACCATATAGAACTTTGAAGTCTCTAGTAATGCGTGTGGTTTACTACCAACCACCACATAAACATGTACCCTAGGTATAGTTAAAAATTATGTAACACTGGTCCCTAGAAAGCAAATTTATCAAACCTGAGTACATGACTTAAGATGTAATTCTACACCCTGATATTAACGCATTAGTCTTACAGAGTAATCAGTTACATTCCAAGTCCGGCTCCTTCGCCGAACGGTCAGTTTAATATCTTTAGTGTCCGACTCGTTGGCTGAACGGTCAGCGTACTGGCCTTCGGTTCAGAGGGTCCCGGATTCGATTCCCGGCCGGGTCGGGAATTTTAACCTTAATTGGTTAATTCCAATGGCACGGGGGCTGGGTGTATGTGTTGTCTTCATCATCATTTCATCCTCATCACGACACGCAGGTCACCTACGGGTGTCAAATAGAAAGACCTGCACCTGGCGAGCCGAACCCGTCCTGGGATATCCCGGCACTAAAAGCCATACGACATTTCAATGACTTTAGTGCAGAGTCTCGGATTCTATCCCCAGGCCGGGCGAGGATTTTAGCTGCGTCTGAGTAATTCCTCTAGCTCGGGGACTGGCTATTTCTGTTCGTCTTAACACACATCTCCATTTATAGGCAGATTTCTCTTTGGATGAGTGGTGAAGTGTCGACCTCCGGGTCCCAAATTCGTGGGCTCAAGCCTGACAGAGGTAGTGGAATTTTTGAAGGATGGAAATGAAATCCATTCGACACGGTATGTCGTAAGATGTCGACATGTGAAACATTTGGTGTTTACTCGATAAAGTTAACTCTCACTCGGCCGTAGAGCCCCATAGAGACATTTTATTAACTCTGCCACCTGGTGGAAAAAAACAGAGCGTAGGAATTGGCGCGCAGGCAGCCTGAATGACGTCACATAAAAATGCCTGCAGATTGTTTCTGAGCCCATACGATTACGATTATTATTATTATTATTATTATTATTATTATTATTATTATTATTATTATTATTATTATTATTTATTTATTTATTTATTTATTTATTTGTTTACAAACGCTATATCATACCGCCAACCTCCACAGAATTTATCTCTCCACGTGGAGTTCGTATTGTGTAAAGGCCAAGATGGAGTTCGTATTGTGTAAAGGCCAAGAAGAAGACTCAATGTGTGTGGTTACGGGATAAGTAGAGAGAGCTCAGGTTAGGATGTTTGACTTCACATATGAGATGCTCTGTAGTGAACGGTGTCGGTGTGTCGTGTCTGCTCCATGTCATGCTAATCTGATATCCCCTGCAAGGACACTGCGGATCAAGTGTCTACCGCCTGGGGTGCTTTACACACTATCAACAGAGTAGCTGGAGTGGATTTACTTCAATTGCTCCCTTGTACTGTACAGGTTGTTATCGATTAGAGGCGTGCCCAGTGTATGGTAATTTGATGTGCGCCAAAATTGGCTATTTTTCCGCCATTATACCGTGGAATATACAACGGTGAGTGATTTGCATGAAAAGCCTACTTCGATAACAAACCATTTTTCAGGTTACTTACAAACAACCCATTCCAGGGTCTTGAATTTTTCTATCATGCCCATCCTATTTCTTCTTTGGTAATTGTGTGTGTATGTCTACCCCTTGATCCCGTTTCCCGATATGGAGTCAGGGATGAGGTGAGGTGAAATTATATGGCATGTATTACGGCCGAATTCCCTTCCTGACACCAACCTCGGTTGAGGAGCTAACAATTGTTCCGGTAGAACCGTACTCTTGACAGCCCTAAAGATGGTTCTTCCGCGGTTTTTTATTTTAATACCAGGTAAATACTGGTGCTGTACCTTAATGAAGACTATGCGCTGCCTTCCCAGTCCTAGCCCGCATCTGTCCGACCACCGCCGAAAACGTCTGTGTGTTATGGCATCTTTAAACCACTAGCAAACAAGAAAAAAGTAACAGTTCTGGTTTCTCGTCCTTTGAGAAATTCCATCCATAATGAACCCTTGTCTTATCAGGGAAAAGATAGACGATAAAACCAAACCCCATGGCGCAACAGCCCCGGAGGTCTTTGGCGTACCAAACGACCACTGCTCAGCCCGAAGGCCTGCAGATTACGAGGTGACTTGTGGTCAGCACGACGAATCCTCTCGGCCGTTCCTGGCTTTCTAGACAGGGCTTCTATTTCACCGTCCGAGAGCACCTCAATTGTAATCACGTAGGCTGAGTGGACCTCGAAACAGCCCTCAGATCCAGGTAAAAATCCCTGACCTGGCTGGGATCGAACCCGGGATCTCGGGGTAAGAGGCATGCACGCTACCCTTACACCGCGGGGTCGGCAAGGTAGATGATGATGATGATGATGATGATGATGATGATAATGATAACGTTATTGACTTTACGTTTCACTAACTACTTTCACGGTTTTCGGAGGCTCCGAGATGCCGGCATTTAGTCCCACACGAGTTCTTTAACTTGCCAGTGAATCTACTAACAAAAGTCTGACGTATTTGAGCACCTTCATATACCCCCTGCGTGTGGGGGCGGTAGAATAACACCCATGGTATACCCTGGCGGTCTTAAGAGGCGATTAAAAGGGGCCCTAGGGGCTCTGAACTTGGGAGAGTGGATTGGCGACCACGGGGCTCTCAGCTGAGTCCTGGCATTGCTTCCACTAACTTGTGCCAGGCTCCTCACTTTCATCTATCCTATCCGACCTCCCTTGGTCAACTCGTGTTTTTCCGACCCCGACGCTATTAGGTTTCCGAGGGCTAGATAGTCTTTCATTTCCACGCCCTTCGTGGCCCTTGTCTTTCTTAGGCGGATACCTTCATTTTTGGAAGTGACGAATCCCTTCCATTTTTTTTTCTCTCTGCTTAGTGTTATATAGAGGACGGTTGCCTAGTTGTACTTACTCTTAAAACAATAATCACCTCCACCGCGTGAGCCAGGAACGAACCTGCCAAGTTGGGGTCAGAAGGGCAGCGCCTCATCCGCATGAGCCACTCAGACCGGCGGGTGAGATACTGTAGAAAGGACACTGCCGAGAGAGTTGGCCGTGCGGTTAGGAGCGCGCAGCTGTGAGCTTGCATTCTGGAGTCAGTAGGTTAGAACCCCACTGTTGGCAGTCCTGAAGATTGTTTTCCGTGGTTTCCCAATTTCACACCAGGCAAATGCTGGGGCTGTATCTTAATTAAGGCCACGCCGCTTTCTTCCCATTCCTAGCCCATCGTCGCCGGAAGACTTATCTGTGTCGGTGCGACGTAAAGCAAATTTTAAAAAAACAGGAAGGCCACTAAACCAAAAAGAAAAAATAATATCGATGGAATTTCTCAAAGGACGAGAAACGGTAACTGTTTCGTTTTTTGCATTATTATTATTATTATTATTATTATTATTATTATTATTATTATTATTATTATTATTATTATTATTATTATTTTACGTCCCACGAACTACTTTTACGGTTTTCAGAGACGCCGAGGTGCCAGAATTTTGCCCCGCGGTAATTCTTTTTACGTGCCAGTAAAACTACCGACATGGGGCTGACATATTTGAGCACATTCAAACACGACTGGACTGAGCCAGGATCGAACTTGGCAAGATGGGCCTTAACAGGCTGAGCCACTCAGCCCGGCGCGGGTGGGTTAACATCGCCATAACACATGCTGGTTTTCGGCGAGGGTAGTACAGAGAAGGGCTAGGCCTGGGAAGTTGTCTGGGAAGATTCATTTTAATACCAAGTGAAAGTCTTGAAAGTCATTAAATGTTATTTGGTGTTAGTTAACCACTGTTGCAGGGGCTCTGTGGTAAAAGAAAAAAAGTCATGTAATCTCCGAGGTAAAAGCAAAGCACTTTTCCAAGTAACCGGCACTAAATCGTTGTCCCAATTTGAGGGTATCTTTGTAGCCTGTTCATGTTGAGGTTAATGATTTCATCAAGTTTGATATCTGAAGCACATAATAGATCGTCTTTCTCAAAATTAGACAAAATCCTTAAAATGAGAGTACCTGTTAGTCACAAATACTGCTACTGTAACGAAATGTAGAAGTAATAGCGAATTAATGCTAAAATCCCCACCCGGCCGCAAATTGAACCCGGGACCTTTTGGACCAAAGCCCAGCATGCTAACCAGAATGCCGCGAAGTCGGACATGTGAAGTGGAATGAATGGGACGCGTTTGCCTGGAGGAGGTCATGTCCGCAGCACGAGAGCTCCTCGTGACCCATTTTACTTTACACGTTGATAAGTAGAAGTGATAAGTCTAACGGTGCAGAGGAAAGTCGTAGTAACGTTCGTTTTTAACACGGGTAACTCGGCCTTTCAAGGGTCGATCACCTCGTTTGATTGGTTATTACCGCTCAATACAACCGTGGATCTGACATACTACTGGTCAAGGAGTCCAGAGATGGTCCCAAAATTTCACCTTCATATGAGCTATTAATAAATCGTAACTGATATTGTTTTAAATTCATTAATGGTAAGCTTTCGTTAAGGACATGCTGGGTTCGAATTCCATCATACCTAGCCTTGAAGATAGTTGCATAATCTGGGCATTATTCCTATAGACTTTGGTATGAATAGTTTCCTGTCCAGAAGGGGTTAATTAGGAAAAGTTTAATTGTAACCACCCAATAAATAAATAAATAAATAAATAAATAAATAAATAAATAAATAAATAAATAAATAGACAATAGAAGCCTTTGAATTATAGTGTTTGACTGGAATCCCCTTTCAGGACAAACTTTCGGAACTCCGGCTTCTCTCGAAATCATAGCAATTGAAAGGACTTTAACAGATAGGATATTATTAGCATTAGGAACTGTATTTGTAAATGGTAATTACACTAGCCGTCTAAATGTACAAACCCTGTCTGACCACACCACACCTCGCAATTTGCAGGCCTTCGGGCTGAGCAGCGGTCGTTAGGTAGGCCAAGGCCCTTCAAGGGTTGCAGTGCCATGGGGTTAGTTTTAGTTAGTATAAACGTACACATGAATAATACGCAATTACAAGTCATTAAGAGGGGAAGCGTTGATCTCTATCAGTTTCAGCGGATATGCTATACGATATAGAAGTTTGCTCTTACCCCACTTTGATTGTATGCGAGTTCCCTGTTGAGATGTCTCATTATAAAATAGATTCTTTCAGCATATCTAGAATTACAAGAGAAGATAGGCCTAGTTATTTCTGTGTCCTTGCGGCGACCTTTATTTTATCACCACGTTCGACAGTCGTATAAGCGTTATGAGCAATGCGTGATGTGAGGGTGCACATTTTGGCTACATGCTGTGCCGACACATGTTGCCATCGTCCCCTGGCATGTTGTAATAGACGTATCTTGATGTTCAGATAATGTTTGTAATTTTAGTAGCCTACCATTTGTTTTGCTGCGTACTGTACTTTAAATTTCAAGTCGCAACACATACTTTAACCGACGCTATAGTCTTCGAACCGCGTGAACTCGGGCTCCATCCCTGATATACCTAGGAGGTTTGTTAGTTAGAAAGGTCCAGACCAGGGCTTGATGTGGAATCGTGAGGAAGATGTGGTGAGTGGTTGTCTAATTCGAAAGGCAGATTAGTAGATCGAGGTAGGTCATGTGCTGATTGTGTTTACTATTTGTGGGTCAGGACAAGAATGTGGCGGCCGCTCTGTTAGTCGTGACTCTGAATTTGGGAGTAGGAGTGGTGGTGGTGGTGGTGGTGGTGGTGGTGGTGGTGGTGGTTATCATTGTTTTAAGAGGAAGTACAACTAGGCAACCATCCTCTAATTGGGAGCAGGATCCCTTGTTGATTTTGTAATTCCTTCCACTTACTTGTCAGGCTCCTCTCTTTCATCTTTCCGGCAACACGTACCTAACTGCGTCGGCACAGCATGTAGCCAAAATGTGCACCCTCGCGTCCCGCATTGCTCATAACTCTCCTATAGATTGTCGAACGTGGTCAGTTATTGTTTTCTTCTAACTCCAGCGATATTGGATTTGCGAGACCTAGGGAGTGCATATTGTAGCCCTTCAGTTTCTTTTGCCGATATCATTTTTCGAAGTATCGGTTCCATTTATCTCTCTCCTTTGGAATAGAATTAAGAGCGTATGATAGTACTTATTCCCCTCAAAACAGTGATCACCACTGCCACCATCACCACCAGACCCACCCTCTCAGCGTTTGGTACGTTCTTTCTGGTATAAATCATTCAAAGAAATGGGATCTACATTTACATACTTGACTGACTGTTCAGTCTCTAACTGAAAGTCGGTGTGAAGAATAATCAAACTAAGTGACGTAGAATTATTAGGGTATGGAAGTTTGTTGTAATTCGGCTCGGAGTTGGTGCCTTGAGCACAGCAGGTATTTTCACTGCTAACACCTGCTCAGAATATGTGAATGTAGGCACAGTTGTGCGCCACCTGAGTACACAGTGATAACAGGTGCAAGGTCTTTGGTATTCCTTATGAAACCACGTATTTTTTTTTTCTATTGGCTTTACGTCGCACCGACACAGATAGGTCTTATGGCGACGATGGGACAGAAAAGGGCTAGGACTAGGAAGGAAGCGGCCATAGCCTTAATTAAGGTACAACCCCAGCATTCGCCTGGTGTGAAAATGGGAAACCACGGAAAACCATCTTCAGTGGTGCCGACAGTGGGGTTCGAACCCACTATCTCCCGAATACTGGATACTGACCGCACTTAAGCGACGGCAGCTATCGAGCTCGTCCACGTAATTCTGTAGGTGGCATGACATCAACTTTCAAATTTTATTGAACATCCCACTTCTGAATGTTAAATCAACAGCCCAGTGATTGGATAGATTCTCAAGATGTACCACGGTACCATGGCACATATAACCTTCGAGGGCTTACCAAGACGACTATACTGTTCTCTTAATGCGATTTTATTTGACGGAAATAAATATAACACGGGAACACGTTCTCTTCTTTATGTAAATTACTTTATTGTCACCCTGAAGTCGATTCTGACAAGTAAAGGTATCAACAACACTCACTCTCACACTATAACATACACTCTCTTGAACTCACCGCCTCACTGACTGACAGCTCGGGTAAATCTACTGTTCGATCCACCGTCTAGAATTATTGATTTCTGGAAGGGTTCTTACAACACTCTAATGCAGGGATGGCGAACCTTTTCCAACTAGTGTGCCATTTGAAGACTGGTTTATTACTCTCAACTGTCTACTGTGCCACTTGTTATTTTCGTTTGTAATGACCACCTGCCCCACACCACCACCACCACCACCACCATCACCACCGACTTCCATCCCTAATTCAAATTGTGTTTACTTGTACCTACATGTATACATTGTAAAATATTACATTTTATCGCATGTTTCCTGGTCGTATTTTGCCAGTACCGCAAAAATACTTACACTAGTAGCCATATCATTTATGTTAGTTTCACTTCCTGTTTTCAATAACATACGAGAAGCACTTAGATCTGAAGCAAAACGGTTTCTAACTGTTGACTTCACGACATTCATTGTAGAAAACAACTGCTCGCAGGCGTATGCTGGCGCAAACAAGATAACTAGCAAGTTTCTTCATGGCCCAAAACATTTGTGGCAGGCTGTTCCACTGTTAAAGTATTATATTCTCCGGTTTCTGAGAGAATATTCACCATCAACAGCACACTCGATTTTTACCATTGCTTCACCAAGGTGTACGAATTTGTTTACCCAAGCACTGCTTTCTTGAAATTCAGTTAACTCCATTTCTAAATTGTCAATACCTAACCACTCAAGAAAAATGACATTAGGCCTAATATCACTCATTTGTGTAATATGAGGTTTTGAAATTAAGTGCGACGGTTTCTCCAAATCTCGAAATTGGTGTAATCTCTTGGCAACTATTTGTCTAGCTAAATTGAAAACAATAAACAGTTACTCACTAAGAATAATTACGCGATGCTGGCAACCACACACATGCCAAACTTCACTAAAGGCCTATGTAGATCAGCGAATGGCTCGTTCGCCGCGTCTGACGTATATTTCACTTGGCTTTCGGACCTATTAATGTTGCAGTGTTGCCATAATACACGTCCGAATGGAAGTAGAATTTATATTTTCAGTATTTATTGCTTAAACCTGAAACACTATGACGATACGATGCACGAGATACATATAGTCTATAGTACAAGACGTACATAAAAATATTACGGTAATATGTGCATGTGGTGTGCCACCGAAATCGTGTTTGCGTGTCACTAGGTGACACGCGTGGCATAGGTTCGCCATCCCTGCGTCTAATGGAACACACTCGAAACATCGATCGACCAGCTAGTCGAATGGAGTACTCCAGTAATGGATCCAGCTAGAACTTTCCTTACTGTTTACAAATACACATGGAAATTTCTCCAACATTCATGTCTTTACATGTATCTGGATAATAAACCTTAAAGAAAGTTTCCAGAACCCTTCATATATACCAAATTATAGTAGAATAATTCTAACGAACATTATAGAGTTTTCTACCGCTTTCGACTATGTATATTTTGAGGTTAAACTTATACACATTGCGTATTTGAGGTTATACAAATTTATAATGCATATTTAAAGGAAAACTATGCATTAGTCATATTTAATATTTAATAAAAGATAATTTAGCAGTTAATAAAATATGGCCGACCAAGTTTTACACCAGTTACGATGTCGTTCGCACGACATCTACTGTCAAATGGCCTGCAGATATTAGCGTGACATCCTCGGCTGTATTGCTAAACTTTCGTGACCGGGTCCTCTACATCCTCAGTTGGTCTCATGAGGCTGAGTGAGCCCTGTTCCAGCGCACAGTCCAAAATGAAAAATCCTTAAACTAGCCAAGATTCGAACCCGGAGCCTCTGGATAAGAGATAGGCTCTGTACACCTACACCACGGGGATGGCGCAGCTGCTCAAGATGGTGCTATGGTGATGGTTTTAAGGTAAAGGGGAACTATTATTAGGCAACGGTCCCCTTGGCGGTGCTATATTGACGGAAATAGGTAACTGCGCGCTAGTTAACGTGTTTTCCAATTGAAATCAATTTGCCAAGACTATACAAGGAACGTACCCTTGACGAAAGGTTGTATGCCTTGTTGTATTATGTCACATATGTTCAACGACGAAAGATTTTATCATTGAGAGCAACTTAATATTTCGTTCTCAAACAAAAAAATAAAAAATAAAAAATAAAAAAAAAATCATATTATAACGATGAAATGACTTCTGAGACATTTAAAGTATTGGTTTTTGAACATGTTTCTAAATTCGTGAGGAAAGCCTAATGGTAATAGACAACTCCCCGTATAATTCGATCACGTTAGACAAAATCCCAAACACTTGCAATAGGAAGGATATCATTTTAAAATAATTGCATCATGTATCGAATTTTTGGAAACCAAGAACGAATTAAAGAGGATTTCGATTCTTTATCTTTCGGCTTTCTATCCTAGTCCTGTGAAATGCTATTCGTTGTAAGTGTGTACATGTGAACACTACACGCGTATTTCATAGGTGGAGTACATTGTTGCCAACTTAGCGGATTTTCCGCTAAATTTGGCGGAATTAGAAGACTGTGGGCGGAGAAATATATCATTTAGCGGACAGCGGATTTTTTGGCGGAATTCTAGATTTATTATAGCGGAATTTAGCGTTTTATCCATTTTACTTCTTAAAAAAAATGCACTCCAGCCTGTCTCTGAGCTATTCCGTATTTCTTGTCAGGAGCTAGCAGTCGCATGAGGAAAACCTGTTATTTGGATTTGATGTTATGAGATCGTGGTATCATAAATTTGTAACGCGTGGGGAAAGGCTACTTATCTCTTAGTTGACGAATGACGACAGATAATGAAACTGTGAGAGAGTACCATTTATATTTATGCTATGAATGAAGGCCGTTTAATGAACTGGCCTGCTTTGTGTGTGGCCCTTGAGATAGGGGATTCACCTAGTAAAACGCCTACAAGTTTTAGCTCGCCGGCTCGCAGGCAGGGGGTTAATCCCAGTGGAACTCACAGATCAGGTGAGTACAGACATTTATTATTATTATTATTATTATTATTATTATTATTATTATTATTATTATTACTATTGTCTGTCTGTTAGATCATCAGCCCAGAGGCTGGTTGGATCCTCAAATAGCACCACCAAAGGTTATGCGGTTATCAGGAAACCGCAAAAACCAATGGCAGCACCAAAATGAGGCGTACTAGGCAAGCCGAGGAGTGAGGTAGTTTGCCATTGCTTTCCTCACTGGGTCAGAAAGTGCTATTGCAGCACGACTGACCCTATGAGCAGCACCTTTCATAACACTCAGATGCACTACTCGTGCTCTGAATGCCATTACTCAGCACCACTCATACCCCAGCAGCTTCCATATTGTCACAGCCATGGATGAGACTGGGACTTCGGTGAAAGCTACACTTTACTCTGGCCTGTGCCAAGAGATGGATACAAAAGTACTGTATCCATCAAGAAATGGCAGCAGGCAAAATTATTATTATTATTATTATTATTATTATTATTATTATTATTATTATTATTATTATTATTATTATTATTATTATTATGTGCGTATGGACCCAATGGATCACGCAAAGCTCTAACGATTCTGTTTTCTGAGTTGCCAAGCAGCTCTCATCCTTTCTCCGTGGATCCTTTTTCGTTCTTCTGTCCACTTTGCTCCAGTCTTCTTTTTCACTTCGTTCTCTGGTTGCACTTTCCATCCATTAATTATTTTTCCTATAGAGGTTTCTATCCGCGGTGTCAATTGAGTTCATCTGGGCTTTTTCCAGATCCTTCTTCACTTCCAGTACCCATGGAATATTTTTTTGGATGTTTTATGTAGGTGAGAATCTTGTATGTCAGTCTACTTGCCGGCAGTCTTCGGACGTGCACATAACATTTCAGACGTCTTTTTCGGATGTCTGCTGCAATGTTGGAAAGCTCTTCTGTCACTTTGCGTGACCTCAGTCTATATCCATCTTCTTCTTTTCGGGGGCCGAGAATTTTCCTCAGATTATTATTATTATTATTATTATTATTATTATTATTATTATTATTATTATTATTATTATTATTATTATTATTATTATTATTATTATTACCCATTATTTGAGATCGGATTTCTTGGCGGAATTTTAGCGGATTTTTAGTAGTGTTTAGCGGATCTTGAAAATATAAGTTGGCAACACTGGTGGAGTACTGTTTGGTGTAATTTCCGCCGTAATGTTTGCCTGTAGAACTCGCGTATGCTTCTTAACCCCAGCCCAACCCAGCCCAAACCAAACCAAACCAAACCCCATGGCGCAACAGCCCCGAAAGGCCATGGCCTACCAAGTGACACCTGCTCAGTCCGAAGGTCTGCAATTTACGAGGTGTCGTTTGGTCAACAAGGCGAATCCTTACGGCCGTTATTGGTGACTTTCTAGACCAGGGCCGCCACCTCACCGTCAAGATAGTTCCTCAATCGTAGTCACGTAGGCCGAGTGGATCTCGAACAAGCCCCCAGATCTAGGTAAAAATCCCTCACCTGACCGGGAATCGAACCCGGAGCCACTGGGTAAGAGGCAGGCACGCTACCCCTACATCACGGAGCATGCGATTCTCAATCGGCAATCGTGCATACTGTCATAACATTTTAACAGTCATGCTTTTCTTCATTCTTTAATATTTAATACATGCTTAGTTTTTTCGAAATTCGTCTGTAGTTTACCGGCAACGTCGCCTACAAGATCTGTAATTGTTATCTCTGGGAGACCAACAAATAAAAAGAAAATTGTGAGAATGTCGACATAGACATTATTTCATAGTGGCACCGCGTGTAAAATGAAATACAGCTCTTCGATTACAGCGTTGAGTGGCAAGGAGACAACGCAACAAGGATGTCGAAGGAAAGCCAGACTTATGCGGAAGCGTATATAGAAATGCAGCACGTTACAGCACTACATGGGGTCTAACCAAAGCGACAAGGAGACAAGCAAGTCAAAATAAAATATCCTTTTTTTTTCTTCTCCGTGCTGTTGCCTTCGTGCGACTTTGCATGATTGGTCAGTTTCCAGACACTCTGTCTGTTCTCATGGTTCAGTTCCTCTTTGCACGCAGTCAGTTCAGAACACCAGTGTCTGTTATCTTATTGGCTGGTTTAGTACACCATTATGGGATAAAACACAAATGACACACATTAACGCGAGAGAGAAAACCTACCCGGATATAATTTTAATGTTGTTCACCACATTCTTGTCTCGCACAAAATATTCACGATTAAATAGATTGGGAAGCGATCATCATTTTCCACTCATATTGTCTTCACTGTCACTGCTGCCAATATTTTTGACAAACGTGTTTTGAGATACACCGGAAGTGAACCACACATTACACTACACGGTGACTTCGGAGACTGAATATTCTGAATCGAAATTGGTGGGCTTGATCCGTGCTCAGTCCTGTTGTATTCGAAGGTGCTCATAAACTTCAGCCTCATCTCGGTAGATTTACTGACACAAAAAACAACTCACGTAAGACAAAATACGGGCACCTCAGCGTCTCAGCACACCGTAAAAGTTGGACGTATTATTATATCATATCTCATATCATATCATACAAGGGTCGAGTCATAAGTCATGGCAACTATTTTTTTTTCTCGCGAACAGGAGACAACACGGAAACTCTAAGATATGCATGTACTTATGCATAGTGCTTGAAGACAAATTCTGACTTCAGGAGATTCTCGTAGGAAAATGATAGAACACAGGTCATTGGTAAACATTGTTTTATTATGGTATAGACAGCAAATACACAAGGCTACGTACAAAGGACATATCTCCACTAGTTACAGACCTTCGAAATAATCACCCAAGGTTTCCACTGTGCGTTGCCAGCGGTGGGGCAGGAGCTCAATACCATTCGCTGCATGTGTATCGCTGGCGTGTTACACCTCTCTCCGAAATGCTGTTACGATGTCCTCTTTGTTAGCAAACCGTCGTCCATCTAATGCTTCCCGCAGCTCTGCATGGCATTGGCGTGCATTTCTGCCGCGGAGAACTGCTATTTTAATATACGATCGTTGCACCTCCTTGTTGACTTCCATTCTGTGACGCTCTCACTCACACACTGAACTTGGGGGCATGCTTAGACTCACACTGTTGTTTACATACACCATCTAGTGGCATCATACAAAGTACATACCGTACGTTTCCAAATGCATATCTTAGATTTGCAGTGTTATCTCCTGTTCGCGAGGGGAAAAAAATAGTTGCCATGACTTATGACTCGACCTATAATGTAATATAATATATTACAATACAATAGCCTTGTGTACTGTAGTTTTACACCTCTTGTCTTTGAATTATTAAAAACTGAGTCTAACATCATCACCTTGGCCACTGTGCCTGTGTTTCCTTTCATGTCCGAGTC
This sequence comes from Anabrus simplex, assembly GCF_040414725.1. Lineage (NCBI taxonomy): Eukaryota > Metazoa > Arthropoda > Insecta > Orthoptera > Tettigoniidae > Anabrus > Anabrus simplex. The sequence goes on along the minus strand of NC_090268.1, from coordinate 300,995,076 downwards.
CATTATTCTCCTAGATAACCTGTTCTCCCCCATTCGCCTCAAATGACCCTACCACCCAGCCGTTTTATAAGTATAGCTTCACCATGGAATCCATTCCTAATTGATCTTTTATCGTCTCTTTCAATACATTCCTGCCATTGTTCCCACGTGTTTGTACCATCATTCATTGTCGCTATTTCCATGTCTGTTACTTCTAACTTATTCATAAATATTTGGAGTCCCCTTAGCTGAAGCTCCCGTACAGAAAAGTCCGTCAGAATATTTCGTCGAGAACTGACTTCCTTCTTGCGAGCTCGATGCTACACTTTGATTCGATTGCACTTACTCTACTACTATCCTAGGAGAATACACACCCTATGACCTCGAAATGATCATCCTGTTCCAGTTGTGTGTTATCTACCTTACATTCAATTGACGTCACTTTATTATTGGAAATGCTCATTTTCGTATCATATTCGCTTCATTGGATTGTAGGCTTCTTGCTCGGTCTGCCTTTAAGATCAAGTCGTCGATATATGCCAGGCTGCTTACTACATTCTCACCCGGCTCTCTGTCACTAGATGTATTTCATCAAATAACCTATGTAAACAATTAAGATTTTTTAAAGTTACTTTTACGTCGCACCGACACAAATAGGTCTTATGGCGGCGATGGGTCAGGAAAGTGCTGGGAGTGGGAAGGAAGCAGCCCTAGACTTAATTAAGGTACAGCCCCAGTATTTGCCTGGTGTGAAAATGGGAAACCACGGATAACTATCTTCAGGGCTGCCGACATTGGGGTTCGAACCCACTGTCTCTCGAATACTGGATACTGGCCGCACTTAATCGACTGCAGCTATCGAGTTCGGTAATGAAGAATGAGGGTGAAATATTACGAACAGCCTCGTCTAACACCTGTAACTACTCTGACCCTAGAAGTCATTCTTTATTCTCACTGTGACCCCGATTGTCAATACAGATGCCTTTGATCGACTGTAATAATCATCTATCCCTGATCCCACAATTCGTCAGTATGGCCAACGTTTTTCGCTTGATACTCTGATAGACTTTTACCGTCTGTCACGATGCTAAGAAAAAAGCACTTTCTGGAACCCGACGTGAAGTATTGAAGTAATTTTTATCAATTTGTGTTTGCTTCACACTGTGGTAAAAGGATTGCATTTGAGCAAGTTGCGTTGTCGACTGTCTTACTCCATTACTATAGCTTCGTTGCTAGATAGGTCACCAGCAAACAGGAAGGTCAGTATGACGTACACACAGCAGCTTTAACAGTAGGTTGTGCATTGTCTGTTTACGTGGCGAATTTGTGAAGTAAAAAGAATATATTCGAAATCAGAAACAGAGACCTTTTAGTATGCTAACTCTATTGTCTCTAATTTATGTATAAATGTCAGTGGGAAGGGATGGGTAATGAATGACGCATCACTGCCTCTTGATTTTTTTTTTTTTTTTTTTTTTTTTGCTATTTGCTGTACGTCGCACCGACACAGATAGGTCTTATGGCGACGATGGGACAGGAAAGGCCTAGGAGTGGGAAGGAAACAGTCGTGGCCTTAATTAAGGTACAGCCCCCAGCATTCGCCTAGTGTGAAAATGGGAAACCACGGAAAACCATCTTCAGGGCTACCGACAGTGGGATTCGAACCCACTATCTTCCGGATGCAAGCTCACAGCTGCACGACCCTAACCGCACGGCCAACTCGCCCGGTGATCTTTTCTTACCTTACCACTTTGGCCGTCGGTAATTTATTGTTCCTCTTCATTTTATCGAAAGTGAAGTAGGTAGAGGAGAAGAAAATCTTCAGTTCTCGGCTTGGATTGGAGGGCTAGCAGGTGAGTCTGAATACAGGTGGTTTCGAATGTCGTCGACGTCCACCTTCGAGTGAGTTTCAGTGGTTTTTCACTTTAACTCCAGACTGATGCTGGGAAGATACCTCAGGTTGCTTCCATTAGGGTCCAACCTCATTCTTCCAGGAGTAGAGGTGGTTGGATACATCCACGTATCCCCTTCTTGTCGTAAAGAAGTGACTAAAGGGGTAACCCACCTGTGTCCGGCCCCTAGCCCAACACCCCTTGTTCAACTCTTGTTCTTTTCCGATCCCGACGGTGCTGGGTTTGCGAGGCCTGTGGTATCCTTCACTTTAATGCCCTCTGTGACCCTTCCTTTTTCTTTTTCTGATACCTTCATTCTTCAGAAGTTTGGAACTTGTCCTTCTCCAGTTCGTTACGAGCGGATGATTATCTGATTGGTTTTCTCCTTAAAACAACAGATACCTTACCTAGTAAGTAGACGATGTTCTTGACTACGATGCCACAAGCGATAAGCCCCTAAATAAAACGAGCAGGTTGAACCAGAATCCTCAAATGTTTGTTCCCCAAGAACGAGAACTTCAGTCTGGCTAGTTTGTACCCCCTCCCGTACCCTCTTGAGATCAGGTGTTGGTGAATTTCCCGTGGTCAACCGCTGGAAATGTACAGGTTGTTCACTCTGCACATGCATCCTTGATGCATGACAAGAATGTCTGTGTTGCTTACGTCACGGTTAGGTGTTGGCTTTGTGGTGTCTGCAGTCGAGCGAGACCTGCTCTTTACACTGGGTCGTTCGTTCCGCTTTGCTACTGACGTCATAGCGCCAGCGTAATTTTATCTGTTAGAAAAAGTTCATCACTTTTACCTCCATCCCTATACGTATAACGATAATATATACCGTAGTAATACCGTGCGATACTTTCCTGCTTCTGTTTGAGAAATAGTTTATTTATTTATTTATTTATTTATTTATTTATTTATTTATTTATTTATTTATTTATTTATTTATTTATTTATTTATTTATTTATTTATTTATTTATTTATTTATTTATTTATTTATCTGAAAGTAAAACATCTTGTGTGTAACTGTGGCTTCCGATTCGAATCTCGTTGGTGTGTCCTGAAGTGTTTTGCGTTACCGATGCTACTTGATGGTGGCGAATGATCGACACTAAAGTCTTCGTCGATGAACCAATGCACTGAATGCAGGCTTTTGAAGTATGAATATATTTCATCGTGTTCAAGATCCCGTCATCAACGATGAGGTACTACGTCGTGCTTGGAAATTATATAAAGTTTTAATCTTCGCAAAACCGAGAAAGTGGCTGAGCGGATTGTGGGTTCGAACCCCGCTGTCGACAACCCTGAAGATGGTTTTCCGTTGTTTTCCAGTTTCATACCAGGGTATATTTTAATTAAGGCCACGGTCGCTTCCTTCTCCCACTCCTAGCCCTGTCCTATCCCATCGTCGCCATAAGACTCCGTATCGGTGCGACGAAGACTCCGTGTCGGTGCGGCGTACAGCAAAGTGTAAAAACCCTTTAAACATGTAGAAAAAAGCCCTATTTCGGTAACACAGTCTGAAATGACAAATATAACCCAAAGAACTGTTCACTGAAGACAAGATAGAAGGAAAACGTGCACGTAAACGAAGATGATTACCCTGTACTTGGAACTCAAACAATGATTCGATATCCATGATACAGAAAATGCAAAATAGAAGAAAAAATCCCATGATGGTCGCCAACCAATTTTTATTTTAATATTTATTTATTTGTTTATTTATTTACACGGCGGAGCTTAAGCTATGAAGCGCTTACTATTATGCCAAACACGAATAATTATACACTTATATATAAACAAACAAACAAACAAACAAACACACCCCATGGAGCAACAGCCCCGAAGGATCTTGGCCTACCAAACAACCGCTGCTCAGCCCCAAGGGCTTTTGATTGAGGTGTCGTGTGTTCAGCACGACGAATCCTCTCGGCCGTTATTCTTGGCTTTCTAGACCGGAGCCGCCATCTCACCGTCAGATAGCTCCTGAATTGTAATCGCGTAGGCTGAGTGGACCTCAAACCAGCCCTCAGATCCAGGTAAAAATCCCTGACCTGGCCGGGAATCGAACCCGGGGTCTCCGGGTATGAGGCAGGCACGCTACCCCTACACCGTGGGGCCGGCATTTACAATTAAAAGTTTATTTAATTTGCTATTAATATACAATGTAATTTAAGTTTAAATTAAAATGAATTCTAACATTGTAATTATTAAAATGAATATAGTTACTGTGGTTAAACAGTTAAATTCAGACCATTTTAAACTATATTACTATAACTATATTACTGAAACAGTTACATAATATTTATTTAATAATCTAACTTTTGAGGATGTATTGTAGCTTCTTTAAGCTAAATGTAGATGCATCTTCCAGCACTATGTGAGGACAGGGCACCGGAATAAGGACACATTACGTAAGTAGTAGATACATTGAGACTCACTCATACTGTTTTAACAGACGAAGCACCAGTACATAAAAACATAATATATGTAAAGACAACTCGGTAAGAAATTCATACTAAAACATATTATATCAGGGATCAACAGAGATAAAAAGCAGTCACAATTTAATACGGACATTTAAAACTAAAAATGGGCCAAATCGAGCCTTCATTGACCAGGAAGAGAAGTGTTGTGCTGTCGGCAGTCGTAGATTTTGAGGAATTGAGATATTATTTCATTTATGTGCGAACCTTTCAATTCCTGGCAACCAGCGTAAATAATTTGCAGTCGTGTATGACCCCAAACTTCTACGTTCAACAGACGTATTACGAAAATACTGACAAGTTTATACGTACAGTGGTCAGCACAATGCTGTTTCTGCTATTAACAACAATAAAATTGGACTAATTGGACCGTAACGTTGTCTCATAACAGGACATTTCATAACTTATATAAGACAGATTTTGTGGTAGTTCTTGTTCTCAAAACCTGGATATCCGTATTTCTAGTTTACTGATTGATCAAATGAATGGTTGTATAACTTTCTGGGGAGAAGGAATGCTGATCTTACCTGTCTAAATGAAATGGAAATAGCTTTTTATCAATTAAAGCGAGTGAAAGGATGCAATTGATGACTCGAAGATAAGAACAGTTAAGGGGTGAGGGAGGGGGGCAGCGGATCATCTTGTCATAGTCACTGGAGTGTACAAAGGTGAAGGTATGGAAGTGTCACTTCAACCTAATAGGATGATGTGACCAGCTTATAGTAGAAATGTGTGTTCAACTGTTTAACCGAATTCCTCTGCACTTACTCTGTGTTTAATTGATGACTTGCGTTTGTTTATTTTCTCGAGCTGACTTATGCTAGTACAAACTGTTGCTATCATGTTTACTTACTAGGCTAACACTTTCTTTCATATCATTTCCAAACGATACTGTTTCTTCTAGCGTACGTTCTCCAAGTCAACATCTAAGAAACCGGGCGAGTTGGCCGTGCGGTAGGGGCGCGCAGCGGTGAGCTCGCATCCGGGGTATAGTGGGTTCGAACCCCACTTTCGGCAGCCCTGAAGGTGGTTATCCGTGGTTTCACATTTTCACACCGGGAAAATGCTGGGTTTGTACCTTAATTAAGGCCACGGTCGCTTCCTATCCATTCGTAGACTTTTCCTGTCTCATCGTCGCCATAAGACCTACCTGTGTCGGTGCGACGTAAAGCAAATAGAAAAAAAAAAATCTAAGAAAGTGTAATTAATTTCCCATTCACATGTCCTCTTTACAACGGCATCAGGCGTATGAAGAACAACTTTATTTTGGCACTTGTGTACTGAATATTGGTTCATTGTAGACACCTTTATAAACTGTCGGCAAAGTTTTATGTTTGAATACGTCTCTCGTGATGGGATGTTTTCTTGCTTTTTGAGGTTCATGCGGTAGATCACATCTTCCTTAGTCTTTGTACCAATTTTCATGCAAAAATCGAAGTAGTTTATTTAGAAGTTTGCAGTTTAGTGAAAATATGTATGCTCCAGTTAAATAGTGGGGCGTGGCATGTGAGCACAACCTCACATGACGTTTGTTGTGTGAGTTCCTAGTTACTTTATTTACTCTGTTGGTCAAAGAGTAAACAACGGCTAAAGTTATTCTTTGACCTCATAACTTAATTGGATGATTCACTTAAAATTTTGCGAAATTCTTCAGATGTAGCTGTTCTCGAGAATAGACCAAAATAGTCGCATTTATTTCATAACTGAACGCGTTGCAGGTGAACAGCGATAAACAATTGTATCATTTCAAAATTATAATTTGAATTGAACCTGTTCGTCACAAACAAATTTCAAGAAAAAATATAAGAGTAAAAGAAAACTGGGTTGGCTGTATCAGAGAGACAGCTGCAAGTGTTATGCATTAATACGTCCCTCGGTATGGGATGTTGATTGTAAGATGTAAGAATGAAGAAATGCCCTCGCGTTTAGAAGTCAAATATCAGTTTATTTCGATGGTATGAGAAGTACGATACAAATGGCCTACAGTTGACATAATTGTTTCTTGCCAGGATAGATCAGAGGTGGAATGGTTTGGGTTAGGTGAATATTTGAAACAGTTCGAACGCGACACGCTATCTGTCTCATGTCTTGCAATAGTTACTGCACTATTTGAATTCGTCCACTTATCGAGCCCATGTGTTTCTTCTAAGTGTGAGGAATATGTCCTGATAGTTTGACCGCACCTTATTGTTTCACTCGATATTCGAGCATTCAGTTTCATTTTGCGTCATTATCATCGCACTTTATTTTATTATTGGAATATTATTATCGTACTTTATTATATTATTGGAATATTATTTCCGTATTTCTATCTTTTTGATACTATGTAAGTTTAGTATTCATATTTAGAAGGTATAGATTTCACATTTCGTCCGACTCATTGGCTGAATGGTCAGCGTTGAGGCCTTCGTTTCAGAGGATCCCGGGTTCGATTCCCGGCCGGATTAATTCTTCTGGCCCGGGATCTGGGTGTTTGTGTTTGTCCCAACACTTTCCTCTTCATATTCAGACAACACACTACACCTACCAACCACCACAGAAACACGCAATAGTAATTGCATCCCTCCATGTAGGGTTAGGCTTTTGCTGGCAAGATGTAGTGTTTACAGTGCACTATGTCTTCTGGTATGGGCTAAAATAAAATTGTTATTTTCATTGACCTGTCTCAGTCTTATACTTGGCTTTGACAATATGAAAGTGGCTAAGGTATGAGTGACGCTAGTAACACCATTCCTTATGCAGCCAGTCCCTACCATGAATGGTGTAAAAATGTCGCTCATAAGGTCGGTTGGTGCACGCATTTCAGTAGGCTTGGCAGACTGATGTGCAATAGCAACTTTTGGCTCAGTTTGGAGAGCAACGGGAAACTACTTCACTCCTCATTTCCCTAGTACGCCTCTTCAATGACACTTAGGCCATCTATGCCAGCTATTGGTGAACCTGTTGAGGATCCAACCAGAATACCCAACATACATATGTAGGGTTGGCGTCAGGAAGGGCATCCGGCCGTAAAACAAGGCAAAATCCACACGTGCGACACAGTTCGCACCTGCAACCCCACAGATGTGGGAAAAGTGGACGAGGAAGAAGAAGAAGAAGAAGAAGAAGAAGAAGAAGAAGAAGAAGAAGAAGAAGAAGAAGAAGAAGAAGAAGAAGAAGAAGAAGAAGAAGAAGATGATGATGATGATGATGATGATGATGGTGATGATGATGAAGATGAAGAAGATGATTTCACATTTCATTTTGCGTAGTCTTATAATTCACATATCTTATTCAGTTATTTTTCTTATTATATCCTTTACAGTGTCCCGTTTTTAGTTATGGTAAAATATTTTATTGTAATACGTGGTGTGAGCTGAGTTCGGCATTGGTGCCACTTAAGTGTGCCATGCGCCTCTTGTAATCCTTTCTCTGCAACCTACGCCAACTGTTTTTCCCGGTCCAGTCCGGTGGTATTTGAAAATGTTCAAATACGTCAGTCTCGTGTCGGTAAATTTACTGGAACGCAAAATAACTCTTGCGGGACAAAATTCAACACTTTGGCGTCTCCAAACCCGTAAAAGGGGTTAATGGGACGTAAAATTATTATTATTATTATTATTATTATTATTATTATTATTATTATTATTATTATTATTATTATTATTATTATTATAACAACGGGGTCCACCTTTAAAATCCTAACCTCAGTTACTTACAAGTACATAAACCTCCTGAACACAGGTTATTAGCTGACGTCACATACTCACTAAGTACACTGGGCAGTTGACCACGCTGTTCTAAGACTTGTTTCATGAAGCGATAACAATAAGTATTAGCACAGGAAATTCATCGTATTGCACAGAAAGCATTAGGGGGACGAGAAGTGTTCTTAAAGAATTGATGTTTCATACACATGTAGTTCTATTACTTTGGCCAAGTAACATTTCATACTACTTACGTAGATTATTTTTGGAAACCCTCAGAAATATATTGTATGTCTAGGGTTTTATTTAATGTACCACTCCTGGAAAGAAAATGCGGTATGCATCCGAATTGTACGGTTGTTATTGATAGTTACATCCTGTGTCAGCATAATGAGAAATGACTAATCAGTAATGAAATATCCCCTGTGATAAGCAGTCATTAGTATTATGAAGTCACGTCCAGTGCAACATTGACAGCTTGTTGAGGAATCATGCAAGTTCCTTGACGTTCTGTCCAACTGGCGTGAGGCTGACTCAAAGGTCGGTTCACCGCACTTCTACGGTAACATACGAGGAAATGAGTGTCCTACTTTCGCAAACGGAGATACGTTTAAATAAAATAAAAGTTGTAATTAATGCCTACAACAATAATAATAATAATAATAATAATAATAATAATAATAATAATAATAATAATAATAATAATAATAATAATAATAATAATAATAATAATAATAATAACAATAATAATAATAATAATAAACACCCGTATTACCTCGACTACCAATTGGGTTCACAGACCACAGACGTGTGGGTTTTAGCCTGACAGTCCGGTTCTAGGGACTTCAGAAAAAAGACTTCCTCCTTTGTACGTACACAGAACGCGCTTTGTCCTCCCTTTTTGTGTTTTCACAGTAACTGTTTTAAACGCAATAGAGCTGAAAAAGTTTCCAAAATGTAAACTGTTATTAGTGAACAGATACATTATTTTCGATCGTCAACTCTGTAATTACACCTCAGTTATAGAAATTTAGCATCATTGCGTCTCGTAGTAATTACTGGGCGATGAAAGTTTAGTTAAGCTGATAGTTTCATATGAAAAATTACTTAAAGCTGATTAAAAAGCTTTCTCACTCATTTTCAAGGAGTGTTCTTCAGATCTATCTTTTTGAAAGTGCAGTGTTCTGATGCGTATAGGAATACGGAGAACGCTAAAGTCTTAACCATATGTACATCGCAGTATTTTAGTGTCTGTGGTGATAACATGGCTTTTCCAGATCTTGGTCAATTCTGCTATGACGCATTTTCAGTTATCTCAGCTCTCCTTTTTATCTCGTCAGTGCATCCACCTACATTTGTTATTAATACACTTGTTAATACCGATCTTTAAATATGACGATACTGCAGTTGATCCAGTCGTTACGGACGGAGAAGAATATCCTGATCATGTAACTCCCGATGATGGTTCGACGTCCACGATAATTTAATTTAATTTAATTTAATTTAATTTCGCACAATGTGCATAATTAAAGGACATACTCTTAAGCATTTTCACAGAATTTTGTCAGAGATATTTCTCTGCGCTTACATGTCATTACGTGATATCTGTCACATGGGTTATCACAAAGTTTGCACACGCATAGTTCATCTGGTTGGTGGTAGATGTCTCTCGTGCAGATACCGTGGTGAAAACCGTGAACAGCAAAACGCGTCATGAAGTGTCTCAATGCGTAATTGGCTTTTATCCATTCTCTGTTGACCATAGCATCTGTAGCGTAAAATTCAGGAAATATTTCTTCTCTTTTTCCTTGCAGTTCACGGAGTAGACTCTGGTATGCTTCTGTTGATGGCAGGCATAGGTCGTATCTTAAATCCTCAATGTAGAAGGATTCTCTGGCGAGAACATATGCCAGACGTGAGGGTGTATACTTTGAAATACACAAGGCCTTTTTCAGGAATCTTGCTTTTAATTTTTCGATTTCCTTCAGATTCTTCTTTCTTAATTGGTCCCAAATTAAAGTCAAACCATATGTCACTATTGGATTGATTTTTAACTTGAAAATTTTTAACGCGGTATTTAATGATAACTTCCGTAAATTCGGTATACTGTTCATAGTTGATAAAGCGGCGATAACTCTCTCCCGAACATGGATACTGTATACATTTCCGAGAGTCTGTAATGTGATTCCCAAATATTTGTAATGTGTTACGATCGATAATAGAACCCTGATAGGAAAAGGGCAAACGAAAAGAAAAAAAAGACCTCCATGATGATATCTAACCTTCTGTGAAAAGACTGCACCAGAGGAAGGCCAATGTCCTTCGTGCTTCACGCTGGTTTTAGAATTTCATTTCCTCCGGATAACGGAGTTAGACTCTGGTGTACCTTCAAACTGCCCTTACGGAGAGCCGCCACTTACCGTTACCCAGAGTGCTGCTGATATGAAGAAGAAGTGGGCATCTAGGGAAATCTAGGGCCAGCGAGCGTAGCAAACAGGCTGGTGCCCGCGATGTGCTCGTAAAGTTCTTCGCTTGCGTGAACATTTCGTCACGGAGACGCGCCAGGTCGCATGCAGACTTCAACGGTATCTGGTCAACTGGGGACATCCTTCCATTACAATTTTTACATTATTTGTTCCATTCTACCATGGAAGTATGAAGTAGCGCCGCTGTTTGTTTAAGCCTTTATTGCTGCTTCGTCGATAGTTTTCATAATTATACTTACGACTTCTACGATATGAAATGTTGCTTGAGTAGGCATAGTTCATTTTTGAGAACCAGCTATGAATGAATGAACGAACGAATGAATGAATAAATAAATAAATAAATAAATAAATAAATATTCACCTGGCAGTGTAGTAAGGGTCTTGCATACAGGAGATAGTGGGTTTGAATTCCACCATTGGCAGCACTAAAGGCGGCTTTCCGTGGTTTCCAATTTTCATGTCTGGCAAAATCCTACAGTCTAACAGTAGCGAGTCTATCTTTTCTGAAGGCTGTGGGTTGGATTCTCGGACAGGACGAAAATTTCTACTTTGATCTAGGGGTTGGTTCGAGGTCTACTAAGTCTACGTGAGAACATTTGAGGAGCTACCTGACGGTGAGATTGCGGCCCCGGTCTAGAAAGTCAGTAATAACTGCCAAAAGTATTCATTGCGTTGACTATGTGTCACCACGTAATGTGCATGGCTTCGGATGAAGCAGCAGTGGTTTGGTAGGCCAAGAACCCTGAGGACTCGTCGGCTATTTATAGTTTTTTTATTGTGACTATCGTCCTTGGGACATTCGGCCATCAACAATGTACAATGATTAAAATGTTACAGAAAATAGAAAGAAAAAGGGACAAGAAGTTAAAAGACATATGAAATAACAGAAAGGACCTAGAACAGAGCAAAAAGAAAGCAAAACATACTTGAATGAAATATTTTTGTACTCTAAATAACGCCACGGTTGTTTCTTTCCCAGCCCCACCTCTTTCCTCTCCCATAATTACAAAAAACCTAGATCAGTACGACGCTAAGAACTGCTAGCAAAATAATAACAATTAACAAAAGATATTCATTTAAATCTGTAGGATCGTTCGTTGAAAGTGTGTAAAACATTAAAGGAAGACATGATTAATTGCCTGCAGGCTAATAGTTATGCACATTCTAATTAAAATAGGGGTAATCATGCCAAGTTTAACTCTCACAAAAACGCAAGAAGGCAACTTTTACATCTTCCGAAATGACAAACACAGCCTGATGCAACTGATAATAGGAAAAATGAAATGTCGTATGGCTTTTAGTGCCGGGATATCCCAGGACGGGTTCGGCTCGCCAGGTGCAGGTCTTTCTATTTGACTCCCATAGGCGACCTGCGCGTCGTGATGAGGATGAAATGATGATAAAGACAACACATACACCCAGCCCCCGGGCCATTGGAATCAACCAATTAAGGTTGAAATCCCCGGCCCGGGACCCTCTGAACCGAAGGCCAGTACGCTGACCGTTCAGCCAACGAGTCGGACATAGGAAGGAAACGTGGACGTGGGAACGAAACCTCCAACAGTGGTTCAACATCCACGATACGGCAACACTGATATGGGGAGTACTCCGCGGTAGTCGCCAGTCTTCTATGAAGTCGATGACACCAAATAATTTTAAAGCTCAAATAATATGTTATGTAGGACGATGTATGTATGTATGTATGTATGTATGTATGTATGTATGTATGTATGTATGTATGCATTTTCTTATGAGACATAACAACTTTTCACTCTGTCAAACACAAATTTTCAATATAAGTTATAACACTATAAACATACCTGTAAGAAGAATAATTGTAAAATAATTTGTACAATAGTGTGTATTTTTACAGGTATGTTTATAGTGTTATCATTTATATTGAAATTTTGTGTGTTTGACAGACTGGAAAGTTTTTGTGTCTCATTTGTATGCATGCAGTGCTTATTTTTGTGGCGGTGCGCAGCGGTACGTAGTATCGGCATCTCTTTATTTTTTCCTTTCGAAAGAAAGAATTGGATATTATACGGAATATTCCAATCACATTTCCTATGCATTGTTAGCTCATGGCTTAAAATCAAGCTTGTTTGCCCACTTTTGTTACATTTCTATAGATAGGCCTATAATGCGTACAAGTACATAATTGAAATGTTTGTAAACTGCCGTTCTAAAATTATCATTCTTGTCCTATTAGCCATTTCGTGTCGTCAGTTCGTACTAACGGAAATAGATAATCTTCGTGGTGCTCTTTCTTATTTTTCCACATTTTTGGCTACTAGAATACAGTAGAATAAGGGGTTGGTTTTCTCACCCTTCAGCAAACAAACTGTTCTTGTCAAGGACAATCTAACGGTATCGTATTGCACCAAAGGGTCATGCATACAGCAGATAACTAGTAAATAGCTAACAGTCATAGTTAATCTGGGGTTTAAATGTAATTGTTTTCATTGTTGTTTTTTAATAATTTTAAAAGCATAAAACACGTGTTTACCGGCGAGTTGGCCGTGTGGTTAAGGGTGTGCAGCTGTGACCTTGCATTCGGGAGATAGTGGGTTCGAACCCCATTGTCAGCAGCTCTGAAGATGGTTTTCCGTGGTTTCCCATTTTCACATCAAGCAAATGCTCAGGCTCTACCTTAATTAAATTATTATTATTATTATTATTATTATTATTATTATTATTATTATTATTATTATTATTATTATTATTATTATTATTATTATGATCCCAGGGAATCACTGGAGAGGTGGAGGGAATATTTTGAACATCTTCTCAATGTAAAAGGAAATCATCATTGTGGTGTTGCAAACAGTCAAGCTCATGGGGAGGAGGAAAATGATGTTGGTGAAATTATGCTTGAGGAAGTGGAAAGGATAGTAAATAAACTCCATTGTCATAAGGTAGCAGGAATAGATGAAATTAGACCTGAAATGGTGAAGTATAGTGGGAAGGCAGGGATGAAATGGCTTCATAGAGTAGTCAAATTAGCGTGGAGTGTTGGTAAGGTACCTTCAGATTGGACAAAAGCAGTAATTGCACCTATCTATAAGCAAGGGAACAGGAAGGATTGCAACAACTATCGAGGTATCTCATTGATTAGTGTACCAGGCAAAGTATTCACAGGCATCTTGGAAGGGAGGGTGCGATCAGTCGTTGAGAGGAAGTTGGATGAAAACCAGTGTGGTTTCAGACCACAGAGAGGCTGTCAGGATCAGATTTTCAGTATACGCCAGGTAATTGAAAAATGCTACGAGAGGAATAGGCAGTTGTGTTTATGTTTCGTAGATCTAGAGAAAGCATATGACAGGGTACCGAGGGAAAAGATGTTCGCTATACTGGGGGACTATGGAATTAAAGGTAGATTATTAAAATCAATCAAAGGCATTTATGTTGACAATTGGGCTTCAGTGAGAATTGATGGTAGAATGAGTTCTTGGTTCAGGGTACTTACAGGAGTTAGACAAGGCTGTAATCTTTCACCTTTGCTGTTTGTAGTTTACATGGATCATATGCTGAAAGGTATAAAATGGCAGGGAGGGATTCAGTTAGGTGGAAATGTAGTAAGCAGCCTGGCCTATGCTGACGACTTGGTCTTAATGGCAGACTGTGCCGAAAGCCTGCAGTCTAACATCTTGGAACTTGAAAATAGGTGCAATGAGTATGGTATGAAAATTAGCCTCTCGAAGACTAAATTGATGTCAGTAGGTAAGAAATCCAACAGAAATGAATGTCAGATTGGTGATACAAAGCTAGAACAGGTCGATAATTTCAAGTATTTAGGTTGTGTGTTTTCCCAGGATGGTAATATAGTAAGTGAGATTGAATCAAGGTGTAGTAAAGCTAATGCAGTGAGCTCGCAGTTGCGATCAGCAGTATTCTATAAGAAGGAAGTCAGCTCCCAGACGAAACTATCTTTACATCGGTCTGTTTTCAGACCAACTTTGCTTTATGGGAGCGAAAGCTGGGTGGACTCAGGATATCTTATTCATAAGTAAGAAGTAACAGACATGAAAGTAGCAAGAATGATTGCTGGTACAAACAGGTGGGAACAATGGCAGGAGGGAACTCGGAATGAGGAGATAAAGGCTAATTTAGGAATGAACTCGATGGATGAAGCTGTACGCATAAACCGGCTTCGGTGGTGGGGTCATGTGAGGCGAATGGAGGAGGATAGGTTACCTAGGAGAATAATGGACTCTGTTATGGAGGGTAAGAGAAGTAGAGGGAGACCAAGACGACGATGGTTAGACTCTGTTTCTAACGATTTAAAGATAAGAGGTATAGAACTAAATGAGGCCACAACACTAGTTGCAAATCGAGGATTGTGGCGACGTTTAGTAAATTCTCAGAGGCTTGCAGACTGAACGCTGAAAGGCATAACAGTCTATAATGATAATGTATGTATGTATGTATGTATGTATGTATGTATGTATGTATGTATGTATGTATGCATGTTATTGTTATTATTATTATTATTATTATTATTATTATTATTATTATTATTATTATTATTATTATTATTATTATTATTATTATTATTATTTGGTAGTGTCAGCAGGCTAAATGTCGTTCTCCATGGCAACACAGGACTTTGAAATGTTCACTGGTTTGGAACGAGCATTGCGAACGAAGAAAATCTGTTCTGTATAGCCGATACCTCCTCAGCTGGTATGATTCTATTTAACCTGTTATGCACTTGTTGTGGTTCTTGGTAGGTTGCGGGGTTGTGGAGGATAGTTTCCCGTGACGAACAGTGTATTGTACTGGTTCTGCATCCAAGTGTGTCAGTGAGTTAGCCCACTGCGGAAGACTACGGTGTTGCGGTTCTGAGGTAAGAAAGGAAGTGAGATTCGAATCGGTCTTATGTCACTTTCACTGCTCTGAAGAAGGCTAGTAGCTCCTTAAATCAACGTGATGTTATTGACAGGTGTATTTATGGAAATTACATTTTAGACTTATCGCGGAAAAAAAAAATGCGCTTGCCTCTCCGCAGCGTAGGAGTTTCCGATCGTTACGGCGATTCCCGATGTAAAAATTCTCAGGTAGATAACATTTTCTGATAAATCAAATACTGTGTCATTCAGTAATTAGTGTAAATGAGAAAAACGGGTATAACAGGCTTTTGTTAAAATATTGCATTTCTATATCGTAACATTAATATTTATGTTAAATATCCTAGTGCAAACAACACGAGCACTGAAATTCTTGTATTCTCATGTTTGTTTTTCGTATTTTTTCATATTCTGAATACTATTTTCATGTTATTTTTTCACAAATTCTGTTCTTTATAATGTACATTATGTTGTATAAAATTCACCTGCAAATGGAGAATGTTTCTGTTCGTGGTATATGTTTAAATAAATAAATATCGGATAGGGACTCGAAAACTGCGGAACCCCTTATACATATTACCGGCGAGTATTTTCGGCGATGCATTTAATTCCCTTTCCTCTAGAAGATTGGTTTTCTGCTCCACCACCTTCCTTTGGCTAAACGTAGCTCTCTGTGCCCCGATAGCGTTAATTGTTTTGTTTTGTTTTTCATAGAAACTGAACGTTTCTAAAAGTCTAAATTGAGGATTGCATTTTATTTGTTTTTATTTAAATAATATACTTACACTATTTGTAAATAACTCCGTGTTTTGACAGTGTCTTCCTTTGGTGTTGGAATGTTTAAGTTTTGGCCTACTATGTATTTTGTTATTAGAAAAGTTAGTGTTTGGTCGTCACGTTTAAGTGTAGGCTTAAATATTATTTTTTGAACAAAAAACTTATCCCGAAGACAAAATAATAGTCTTTGACTTAAATTCAACTCTTCAAATTCTGGGGGAGATAGGAGGCTCATATCTCTTCCCCATGAAGAAATCCCTTCCTTTCAAATGCGTAGAGGCGCGCGGCTGTGAGCTTGCATTCGGGAGATCGCGAGTTTGAGCCACACTGTCGGCAGCTATGAAGATGGTTTTCCGTGGTTTCCCATTTTCATACCAGGCAAATGCTGGGGCTGTACCTTAATTAAGGCCACGGCCGCTCCTTCCAACTCCTAGGCCTTTCCTATCCCATCGTCGCCATGAGACTTATCTGTGTCGGTGCGACGTAAAGCAACTAGCAAAAAAAAAAAAAAAAAATCTTATGATAATGAGAAGGATGAAAAAAGACCAATTACAGGTTAAAGTTGGTGTTTTTAAAGAAAGCGAATCTTATGTAATGACTATGATAAAATTGCATGTGAAGACCGATGTAAATGAGTTTGCTTATTTTTTCACCCGTATATCTACCCATTTGTTTATTTTTTACAAGTTGCTTTACGTCGGGCAACTGGTCCTCAACCGGTAGCAAAGAAAGCGGCATACGTTTGATCTCCTGGCGCCTCGCTTGCCTAGCCGGGGGGTGATTTAAGATAGTGGGCTTTAAAACGGAAGTTCTCATTCCCCAACAGAAATCCTCACAGTTCCGTTACCATTGCACCTCGTATTACAATAGACGTCAGTCTCTTTTTTCAGCTCGGACAATTCGCACGTGTCTTGTTCGCTGTTGGAAAGTCTTGTAATATTTGCTTCATTAATTAATAATTGTGAAGGAGAGATATTGGGAGCATTTGTCTGGTGTGAAAATGGAAAACCGGTAACTTCGGTTGATTGTTTACTGTTTCCATTCCTTCCACATGCTCCAATTTTACGTCTTTACTTAACCTTCTTCATGTCTTTCTCATACGCAGTTTATGAAATTCCTGGGTTTGTTTATGCAATGCCGTGGGCTGCAGATTTGTTATGATCCATTACTTCCTTATACTGGGTGGCGAAATTCTTTCATTTTCTTGGCAGCGGAGGCATCCAAACATTTACATCGTTCTTTGAAATTGTTTACTCTTCAAAGTTCTAAAGTCACGCTTTAGCAGCATCAAAATTTATGCCAGACTTTCAAAGAATTCAGGTTGTGCATACTCTTAAGGATGGTGACATAATAATAGCGAACTACGGAATTAAAAGATTGTTTTCTTCAAGGATGTATTCCTGAGCAAAAGAGAAAAGCAACATATTAGAAATATTGCCAACGTTTTGGCATTGGAATATACATTGAGTGGCCAAAAGTCAAGGGAAGGGGTGTCCCTTTAGATAATGTGCCATGTATGACCCGTGAGCGTTGCGGCTAGTTGGAGCTTAGCTGAGCAGTCTCTCACAGACACCAGTGTCGTGAAGACGGCAACACTTCGCGAGTTAACCGATTTAAACGTGGGATGATCATCGGCACACGGCACATGGGTCATAGCATTGCGGAGATTACACGCGAATTCGGGTTTCCGAGGTCAACAGGGTGGATCTTCAATATCGCAGAGAGAATGTTACCACCCGCGTAAACCACCGCACGGGAAGACCACAGGTGATTAAAGAACGGACATGACGTCGCCTCCGCAGAACCATACTGGGCGCTCGACGGGCTACTGTGAGTCAGATCACCGCCCAGTGGAATGTTGGAAGTCATGAACCCATTTAAACCAGTACTGTGTGGAGGCAACTGCACCGCATAGGCTTCACCAGCCGACGACCAACTCATGTCCGTTTGTTCACACCTCGACACAGAGCTCGACGACGTGCATGGGCCTGCGAACATCGGCAATGGACCATGGAACAGTGGCGGCGTGTGGTGTGGTCCGATGAATCCCTGTTCCAGTGGTATCGAGCTGATGGGCTCGTGAGAGTGTGGCGTATGCCTCATGAAGCTATCGATCCTGCGTGTTAACAAGGTTGTGTCTAGGCGGGAGGTGGCTCTCCTCTGGTCTGGGCGGCGTTCTCACGGTCGCAATTAGGCCCCACTGTCCGTCTGCAGGGAGCGCTGACAGGTGCAGGTTGTGTGGACATTGTTTCAGACCATCTGCATCCCTTCCTGGCCCTAGAGTACCCTGATGGAGGTGCCATGTTTCAACAGGACATTACGCCATGTCACCGCTCTGGTGGCACGCATGTGGTTGGAGGAGCATTCCGTGAAGTTACGACCATGGATTGGCACTCCAAATCCCCCGATCTTAATTTAGTCGAGCATTTGTGGGATGCTGTCAATGCTGGTGTACGCTATATGAACCCCGCACCAACAACACAAGACCAATTGTCGGTAGTAGTGCAAGATGCGTGGGTCCAGATCACTCCAGGCTGATTCCAACACCTTATAGAGTCGATGCCTCGCCGTAGTGCTGCCGTTTTGAGGGCTCGCGGAGGAGCAACTCGTTATTAACATCACATTCAGTGTCTTTCCATGACTTTTGGTCATTCACTGTAATTTGAAACATTTCCTGTATGGTCATGTAGGTTTTTCCTTAATTTTCTGCGATAAATGTATTATCAAACCTGATGGATGTTGATATTTCATGCCGAATTTTAGTTAATGCACAACTTAAGGTATGGAGACAAACATGCTAAGTATTGTACATAAATACGCATTACGTTATCTGTAAGTCATGAATCAAGGTATTCTATACCTAATGGAACTAGTTCGACTGTATTGTGTGTTTTAGGAAGAAAATGTCTTCACGGAGCGAGTCGTGCGTTTATTATTACGTTTTCATGTCTACTGTTGTACAGAAAGTAAGGAATTACAGACAATTACAAACAAGGAAAGTGAACTCTGTAAAACCGGAAAGGATATGGCTGCTTTTTCTTAAGATTGTGAAGATTTAAATATCTCTTGTTTAACTCTAGTCATTATGCCGGGTCGAGTGGCTCAGACGGTTGAGGCGCTGGCCTTCTGACTCTAACTTGGCAGGTTCGATCCTGGTTCAGTCTGGTGGTATTTGAAGGTGCTCAAGTACGTCAGCCTCTTGCTGGTAGATTTACTGGCACGTAAAAGAAAAATTCCGGCACCTCTGCGTCTCTGAAAAACGTCCAAAGTAGTTAGCGGGACATAAAAAGAGTAACTTAACATTATTATTTCTAGTGATTATCAATGTATTCATGTATCATGCACCTTGGTCAAACGTTGATTATGTTCAGTATTTTATTTTGCTAGTATGAATGGCGAAACTTGTCATTTCCCGCCGCGTTTGGTCCCCTTAATATTTCTTTGGTAATATGCCAATCAAGGATTGGTCTGGAAGGTAGGCAAAATGCCTTTTCTCTGTGGGTGGATGTACTGAAGAGTCAAATACAGATAAAAAGTTTCCGTACATTTGAGAACGGGCCAGTTATTATTTTGCCTTTTTGTGCCTATATTAGCTTCCGTTGCCTATTTGGAAGTTTGGTTTGTTTGCCTTTTTTTTTTAGTTATTACGGATATTATTTACATATGGTATTAAAATGAATCAGTGGAAAGAAAATAACATATAATTCCAATGTACCGTATTAATAATTAAGAGAAGGACTCCATTTAAATTTAATATATAAAAATAACATTTGCACAAACGATATTTTTGCATTACACAAATCTCTATCGAAAATCTCACTCCACAAGCAAACTGGTTAAGAGGGTTGCCGGGTCCCGCACCTGTTATGTAAAATCAAGTACTGTAGCAATAAAATGTTCTCATATGTATTCTTTAGCTTACATTAAACCACTTTTATTATTTTACTGTCCATTTCGTCATATTGAATTGCCAATTTTCAGTATTTCCTAAATTTTAACTGCTTATTTGTCCGTCCATTTTAACCAAAATAAATGCCTGAACTTCCAGGCTCTACTAATGAAGTAATTTAGCCTAATGCATCATCCAGCTATCCCTGATCTTAGACACCGATACAAACAAACAAACCTACTTTCACTTTCGTATACATAATCTGTGATAAGAACGAATGATGAGGCAAACGTTAGAAGTTACAGATAACATATTGATTTATACGACCAGATTTTTAGGCTGTTCGGTACTGACCCCAATAAACTGAGAAAAACTCCAAGAAGAAGAATATTTTTAGGTCGCTTCTCTGATGTTCTGGTGTGATTGACTTTTATCATGCATATATTGTGACGGACGCTTTAGTCGTCTGAGCAGGCAGACTGCTCCTGTTATCTCGCATCAACCGCACTTTGTTCATTTTCTGTGGCTTCCTTCTCCTTTCTAGCTATCTATTATTCCACAATAGCTGCGAACCACGTCTTTAACGTTGAAGTCTGGTGTTAATAGGTATCGGTCTTTTTATCCTGCTTATAATTTATTGGTGTCAGATTTTCGCAAGAAAGAGGATATTTCATTTTCTGTGATGTGGGTAAGACGCCATTCTGCAGTGGTCGATGTACAGTACGTAAACAACGTATTGTAGCATGTGCTTAGTCTCTTTACAGAAAGCATCGTTGTCCTGGTGGATAAAATGTATACAATATTTACTTTGTTGCAAATGACAATTAACGGTTTAGCTTTGCTGAAACGGGTGATTTCATTCCGAAGTTAATCTTGGTCAATAATGCACTTGGATGGAAGATGGGAATAAAAATATTTATTTAATGTCCTTTCAAATGATGTACTTCTTACAAGACGACGGGCTGTTGGAATTTTGTTCTGCAGAAGTTCTTTGATGTTCCGGAACCTAACGACATAGAGTTGTTGCAGTTAAACACTTAAAATGCCACCAACCTCAGCTGGGGCGAACCCGGCATCTTGAGAACAAACGGACTTGCGACTAACGCACTGCGCCTCTGAAAGTTGGCTGAGGTGGGAGACCACAACATGCTCCTGGCTGCAGAAGATTCATTCATTCATTCATTCATTCATTCATTCATTCATTCATTCATTCATTCATTCATTCATTCATTCATTCTTTATTTATTTATTTATTTATTTATTTATTTATTTATTTATTTATTTACCATAAACCTTTACAGTATCTATGGAAGGCCAGGGGAAAAGGACAAGCCCCCTACACGTAGTGCCCCTTGACCTTTGAAATAATTACCTAAATCCTAAAGTAAAAAAGTCATATACAATATTTACAGGTAAAGTAACAAAGTATAGCCTAATATGTACATATTTCTCATTTATACAACCTTTCACTCCCTCGTTCATTCTTCCATATATTCGCATGCATTTTCTCACCGTATGTGCTTCCTAACATAACATTTAAATATATTTACATTTCTACATTTAATGTTGGCGGGTGGATCGTTCCAAAGCCGCGCTGAACGAGCAAAGAAACCTAGTTTGTAGGACTCAGAAGATGTAGGAAGCCATCCAGCGTAGCTCAGGTGACGAGGCGTTGGTCTTCCAACTGAGCATGCACTTGGCTGCTGTTCTGAATATGACTGTTACATTGCTGTAAACATACTTGTTACATTTGTATATGAAATATTGCCAACAATCACGAGAGGAGATATTTCCCAAGATAACTAATGCAGTTCCCTTTTAATGTAACTCATCCTTCTGGAAGGGGCATTAGGATAATAATTAACTACTTACTTAATTCTGAGGCTGCCTTCATGATGTGATAAAGATGTGCTCGCTTGAAGAACGTAAGTTCGATTGCCTGTCAGGAATACGAAAAATTTAGAAAACTGATTGTTTGCTTCTAGAGTGGCATATGACCCGGGAGTTCACAAAGCCTACATAAAAAATGAGTAGTACGTTAATTCCTGGGGGCGGAGCATAGGTGACAACTCTTGTCACACTGTCCACGGACATAGTGGCTCAGGTCGTAGAGCCTTCGCTTTCTGGGCCCAATTGGCGGGTTGGTTCCCAGCTCATTTCGGTGGTACTTGAAAGGGCTCAAATACTTAAATACGTCAGCTTCGTGTCGGTATATTTACCGGCACGTAAACCTGATATTATTATTATTATTATTATTATTATTATTATTATTAGGGTTATTTCTGTAGTTCACAGAGAGAAAGAAGCGGGAGGGGTGAATGGCTAGACAAAGCATAAACCAGAGTTTAAGTATTGCTAGCAAAATTGGAAAGAGGTTTTATTTTCCAATGGATACCGGTAACTACCCTAGTGTCCAAAAGTTAGGAATAAGTTACGAGTAAGCAGGGCAACAGGAAATAGACCGAAAATCGCACGACATATGCACCTACCAACCTTACGTGTTCGCTCTCTGTAGGAAAGGAGTGTTCCCTGCTTTGACTAGCAGCGTAACCGGTAGGTAAACACAGCCAGTGCCAGCGCCCCATATTCCCTCAGTCGTGTTTGCCCTGTTATAGTGTGCGGAATATAGCCTCTTGGTTAACGTGACAACATAATGGCACAACGACGCCATTCGGACCCCATTTTGCAGGGTAGAATACTCTGGAAGCAGGCCAGACACAGACCGAAGTCGCCGTATCCTTGAATGGGCCACAAAGTGCCGTTTCCAGGCTTTGGAGACGATTTCGAGATACAGGAGATGTTGGTCGTAGGCCAGTACCAGGTCGACCAAGGGTAATTACCCCACAGCAGGACCGATACCTCGCCTTAACCGCCCGACGAAATCGGAGTGCACCTGCAAGACAATTGTCAGCGGAGCTTGCAGCCGTCTCAGGGGTTGCCGTTTCCCGGCAAACTGTGTACCGGAGGCTCAAAACAGCAGGACTGTTTGCTCGACGTCCAGCGGTGTTTGTCCCGCTCACTCCAGCACAGAGACGGGCCCGTTTACTGTGGAGCCGTCAACATCGAAACTGGACCATGAATGAATGGAGGCATGTGCTCTTCACGGATGAATCCCGCTTCAGTTTGCAGAACGATTCCCGTCGCACATTAATCTGGAGAGAACCGGGTAGCCGATACAAGCACAGGAACATCGTGGAAGGGGGCCAGTATGGTGGTGGTGGCGTCATGGTGTGGGGCGGCATCATGTTGAATGGCCGTACGGACCTGCACATCTTCATGGGTGGTCCGAGGAACACTGTTAGCGCTCGGAGATACAGGGATGAGGTACGAGACCACATATTCGACTCTTCAGAGGTGCGGTTGGTCCAGACTTCCTCTTAATGGACGATAATGCTGGACCGCACCGCGGTGCTCTGGTTGGATGAATTTCTGGCTGGGGAAGACATTCATCGCATGGACTGGCCAGCGAGGTCTGCGAATCTGAATTCTATAGAACATGCCTGGGATGCATTGGCGAGGCGAATTGCATCCCGTTTTCCTCCACCAAAGATCCTCCAAGACGTTCGCATTGTCCTTTCGAAGGAATGGGGTCGACTGCCACAAAAGCTCTTGGACCATGTGATAGAGAGCACGCCACGTCGCTGCGAAGCATGTGTGGCCGTTAGGGGTAACCATCCACCCTATTAACAGCATATTTTTTTGTGGAAGACATTGCCAAGTTTGTTCAGCAATCCGTCTGACATTCCTATCAGGTGGTATGGTATGGCCTCGTTTAATGATTATGCTTAACTTTTGGACACTAGTGTATTTAACACAACGGCAGGTTAACAGAGGTATAAGAGAGAGCAGGAAGCTCAGATTATTACAAGAGGAGCATTGATGCTCAGTAAACTTTATACAGTAATGTGGCTTGTAATCTCAAAATATTCATAATAACAGAGCTCGCCAACTCTGAAAAACTTACAATAATGGAGCTCAGAAGCTCAAAATAAATTACAATAATGAAGCTCAGAAGTTCGGAATACGCATAGTAAGGGAGCCCATAAGATCAAGGTATTTACATATTCTGGGAGAAAAACTCCCATCACTAATTACATAGTCGAGGATTTCAGATCCGTGAGTCTCATTTAAATTTTACAAGTTCAAAAGAAAGGCTAACTCGTACGTGATAAAGCGACGTTACAAATTAGAGAAAAAAGCCGTAGCTTTAGCAACAATTTTACATCAGTCGGTTCTCGAACCCAGTAGCACATTTACAATGCTTTACACATTGCCCCTTATTGGGCCATGCAATTACACACGTAACCATGTCAGTCACCATAAAATACCTGAAGCAGTAAATACACTGCTGTAATAATTTACCGCTTAATACCTACGCTACCCTCGAAATAGAATATTAATTCACAGAGGCCCACTCTACACGGCCATGAAAAAGGAAAAAAGACAGGTTACTATCGAAAGGCCGAGAACCAAAATGGAATTGAGGTGGAAACTCAAGCACTCCCAAAATTTAACTTAACTGCAAACACCAAAGTGGGCATAAGGCCCGATGACACAGAGGCTAAGCCACGTTACAAGGTGAATAAGTGTTAAAAATATAAAAGCCGAAAAGATGTTAATAAATTTTACATGGTTAGTAAAAATTTATTCATAAAAAACAAAGCAGGAAGGGGGAAACGAGGGTAACCACTAGTGCTTCCTTACATTTTAATAAGTTCCCATTACGGAATAAATTTTTGAAGTCCAAAGACTGGCCATAGAAACCTGCATTTAATCTCTATTTTCACACACGGAGAGTTCACATGTTTAATACTCTACCATACCTTGTTATAACTGCCTCCTCATGCTGGTCTGCCGGTCCCCCACCTCCAGCATCTCCTCCTAGGAGATCTCTCCTACACGTAGCACACTCGTGCTTAGCACTGCCGCAAGAGGCATTAGTCTCAGAAAAAATCCCGTATATAGAGGACCGGCAGAGATTTCCGGAAGGAAATAAGTAATAGTAATTCTGATTGGAGGATAGAATTTTGGTCTCAAACCATATGGCTGGTGGATCAATTCAATCACCGGGATAGTAACAGTAAAAAGAATGAAGAGAGATTAAGAAACAAACCTCAAAATAACGACTTTCTCAGTATTAGTTAGGTTCTGAACACTACTAGGCGCTAGAAAATACACTAGTTGCATCTGGTCCTTACAGAAACTTCTGCGAAATGATAGCTCAGTCAGTAGAGCACAGATATTTTTACAGTATAAAATGGGCGGTAAATTTAAACACACGTGAGACTGAAGTCATGGCTCAATTACTATTATTATTGTTGTTGTGTCGAGGTTTCGGATAGTAAATAACTTCGCCTTCCGCTGCTCCAAGGGCCTACATAGCCTACACGAGGCCCTACTTATCCTGTATAGAGATGGCATTGCTGTAGTTGTTCATATAATTAAGAATGGCATAGGATAAATAACTGGCTGAGTAGGCATCGACCTTTTATTGCGGTCTGCACTTCATGCGGACTTCCTCCAGTTTCATGGCCAGATTGCCCTTCTTGTGGAATCGGATCGGAGGGACGTATTCACTTTTGTGTGTTTCTGTGATGGTTGGTAGTGCGATGTGTTATATGTAAATGATTGCGTGTATTAAGACGAACGCAAACACCCAGTCGTACGAGCTAGAGGAATTAACCATATGCAGTTAAAATCCCTTGCCCGGCTGGTAAATTGAATTCGGGGCCATGTGAACAGAAGCCTGCTATGCCCACCATTCGCCAAACAGCAGACTGTCAAAAACTATATATAAAGTTAGTCTGAACTAACTGGCTGTGGGAAATGCAGAAATATTACTAGAACGTTAGGGCTAAATGGTTAGCGTGCTGGCCTTTGGCCACAGGAGTCCCGAGTTCGATTTTCGTCATGGTCGGGAAGTTTAACCATCATTGGTTAATTCCGCTGGCACGGGGGCTGGGTGTATATGTCGTCTTCATCACCAATTCATCCTCATCACGACGCCTACGGTCGTCAAATCAAAAGACATGCATCTGGCGAGCCGAACTATGTCCTCGGACACTCCCGGCAATAAAAGCCATACGCCACTTTTACTGGAGACGGTAGCAAGTCGGAGAATTGTGGTTGTTTTGTAATCTGATTTAATGTGCATTTATAGATACTGACGTCTTTGTTGATCATGCACGTGGCGGATACGAGAACTGTGTGCTCTGAATGTTCAGTACATGCATCGAGTTAATGTAGATTTCATACGAGTTAGCCTCCTCATCCACTCTGCTTCAGTTAAAACTACAGTCTAAAATTGAGTTTCAAATGGTGCTAGATTATATATAATGAATTCAGCAGGTGTGATTTAAATAGCTATCAATGTTGCCATCGGTGCGTGAAGCCGTACATACACTAGCTCAACCTCAGGGCTTCACAACTAGCAAGTTATGGTGGTGGTGATAGTTGTTTCAAGGAGCCAGACTTCAAGATCATCGGCTACAAGTCATGGTGGAGCAGTCTCAGAGATATTTGTTACTCGCCTACGTAGCCGAGTGGTCAGCTCTGCTCCACGTTAGAACTGGAATCCAGCACCATTCGGAGATAAGCTATTCGAAACCTGCTGCTGTCAGTGGCTATCCGCTTTTGATTTTCACAACATATGCTGGGTTTCGTAATATTCTCTGTAATGTGGAATTAGTTAGGAAAACAGCAAGGAAATTTCAGCTTCGTTGGACAGTATCCAGACCAAGCACGACATGAAATCCGTGACCATTTCTCGAGGAAGTGGATACATTCTATGATAGAATATTTTCAGGTTTTGTGCTGACATGTACCGCATTTTAAAAAAATGTTGTAAATGGAACACGCTATGTTAAATGGAGAATGGAAAGATTTACTGCGTTTTGAAACGTTTGTTCTTCAGTTATTTCATAGCTCGTAAAATTTAGGAGGGAAATAAAGGGTTAATTATCTACGATGGAATTATTATGTTAGGGTTATCGTTCATATCTTGTAACAATGTATACATTGGTTGAACAAAATACTGGATAAGAATATTAAAACAAACTTAAAACAAACTCCATGGCACAATAGCCCCGAAGGGCCATGGCCTGCCAAGCGACCGCTGCGCAGCCCGAAGTCTTGCAGATCACGAGATGTCGTGTAGTCAGCACGACGGATCCTCTCGGCCTCTATTCTTGGCCTTCTAGACCGACGCCATTTCACCGTCAGATAGCTCATCAATTGTAATCATGTAAGCTGAGTAGACCTCGAACCAGCCCTCAGAAGAGGTAAAAATCCCTGACCTGGCCGGGAATCGAATCTGGGATCTCCGGGTAAGAGGCAAGCACGCTACCCCTACACCGCGGCGTCGGCCGTAAGAATATTACAGATAGTTAAAAACTTTGTCTAAGGAACGGATACAAGCTGAAGTGCAACACTTTTTCACGAACATATCAGAAACTGGTGGACAAAAGTTTACATTGCAGGTGTCCTATCAAATTGTTTCTTTTGATAGCGTGTAGTGGACAATAGAGAATTAAATGAGCTACTGTTTGTTCTGATTAGCATTTAAAGGGTATACTTATGGTGATGGTATTTTAGACCGTAGAAAATAACTTGTAAATTTACCATGTCCAGTTTTAAACTGGGTAAGTATAAAAGTTGGTTCGAACAATTTTGAGACTAAACGTAGGTGAACGGTTGGAAAGAACAATACCTGCGTGACATGTCCCTTCATATTATTTGTCCATTCATAGTTCTAGCTCTCTTTCGTTTCACTTATACAATAAATATCTTCTTCACATGAGATACGGGATAGGTGGAGAAGCTGGAAGTCTATATCCCATCGAGCTGAGGATCTTGCTAACATGTCCGCCTCTCATTTCCAACAGTTCCAGCATGACAACTAAAACAGATATGGAATTAATGTTGCATAGACATTTTTCTGTATCCTTCAGATCTTCACTTTTGTATTGATACAGTATCAACCAAAAGCGATCCGAGTCGTATATCTACAAGGTGAGCTTCTTTCCAGCCGTTAGGTTGGACGAACTGGGAATCAAATCCAGAGGTCTCCTGTTAAAGGGCTGCCCTTCCTCCTTACAACACGAGGCTGACCTGTGTTAAATCACTAACAAGAGAAAAAATGTTACGAGGTATATGTGGATAGTTACGTGGCATTGCTTTCTGGAGATAGTGGGTTCGATCCCCACTGTCAGCAACCCTGAAAATTGTTTTCCTTGGTTTCTTCTTTTCACTCTAGGAAAATGCTGGGGCTGCGCCTCAATCAAGGCCACGACCGCTTTCTTCCTATTCCTAGTCCTTTACTATGCCATCGTTGCCATAAGACCTGTCAATGTCCTTGCGACGTAAAGCAAATTGAAAAAATAAGAAAACACTACATGGCAAATACTGTATACGTCATATCGTGTAGACCTCAAAGAGCGATTCTTGTAGTACTAGCTGGTTTATTGCTTCCAACCAACTGCTAACTCTGATACGTATTATTTTTTTTTTTTTTTTTTTTTTGCTAGGGGCTTTACGTCGCACCGACACAGATAGGTCTTATGGCGACGGATACGTATATTAACGTCATGTTAATGCTATCTCTTAGAATTGTTAACACACGTAAATTCATATTAATGAAGGTTATGATGTCGTTTGCTATTACTGGGCTGAAAATAATTCCTTTATTTTCTGCAATATGTATTTTATGTCCGTCGTGGTATGTGGGAACTTAATCAATGTCTCTTCAACAAATATATTTGACGTTTACACGAGAGGTGCACGCGCACAAGTCACGGAAGTGACCAAAGACGATATCGTTCCAGTTACTAAACGATGCAATACATGCCAGTTTTTGCGCTGACTGGTACAGATGAATTTCGTAAAGAAATAGTTTGAATTTTCTGCTCCAGTATGCACTAGGTCAGGGATGGCGAACCTATGCCACGATTTCAGTGGCACACCACCTGCATATTAACAATTTTATGTACTATAGATTATACATATCTCGTGCATCGTATAGTCATAGGGTTTCAGGTTTAAGAAATAAATACCGAAAATGTAAATTCTAGTTCCATTCGGACATGCATTACGGCAACACTGATAGGTGCGGAAGTCAAGTGAGATAAATGTCAGATGCAGCCGACGAGCCATTTGCTCACCCACATCAGTGAAGTTTAACTTGTTTGTGGTTGCCAGCATCGCGTAATTTTTCTTAGTCAGTTACTGTTTACTGTTTTGAATTTTGTAAGACAAATAGTTGCCAAGGGATTATCCCAGTTTCGAGATTTGGAGAAACTCACACTTTATTTCAAAACCTCATACTGTATTGCACAAATGAGCGATATGAAGGTCAATTTGTTGAGTGGTTCACAGTTTAGAAATGGACTTGACTGAATTTCAAGAAAAAAGTAGGTGCATGGCTGAACAAATTCGTACAACTTGGTGTAGCATTGATGAAAATCGAGGTTGATGGTGAATACTCTCTCCAGAAGCCGGAAAACTTAATATTTGACCAGTGGAACAGCCTGCCACAAATGATGTTTTCGGCCATGAAGAAACTTGCTACAGTGCTACTTACTTTGTTTGCGAGCAGCTGTTTTCTACAATAAACGTTGTGAAGTCAACAGTTAGAAACCGTCTTGGTTCAGATCTAATAGTTTCTCGTGTGTTATTGAAGACAAAAAGTTATAAACCTAACATAAATGACATGGCTACTAAGTATATTTGCGGTATTGGCAAAATATGACCATGAAACATACAATGAAATGTACGGTATTATTTTTACAATGTATATATGTATAAGTAATAACGTATTAAGAAACACAATTTTGAATTAGGGATGAAAGTCGGTGTAGGTGGTGGCGGTGGTGGGCGGGGGGTGGATGGATGGTAGCAATTACAAACGATAATAACAAGTGGCACAGTAGACAGTTGAAAATAGTAAACCAGACTTAAAATGGCGCACTAGTTGGAAAAGGTTCGCCATCCCTGCACTAGGTTAATGTCAATGTACTTTCCATGAAAACGAAGATTAGACACCCGTTTATGTTCATTTCATTAACTAATGCTGTTTAGAAACCGAATCAAGGTAGATCGTTAATGAGTGTCCAGAAGTAATCGTTAGTTGGATTAATACGTTCTGTGAGAAATAGCCAACTGTGCTCATTAATGCAGTCGTGGTACTAATAACCGTGCTGGCGAACTGCTGTCAGTTGGGTGGCAGCACGAAGTAGATCTTACGAAAGGTAAGAGACATGCATGCAACTTATGGAATGAAATGGAATGGTACGGGTCGTGTAGCTGTAAGCTTGCATTTGGGAGATTTGTTGGTCCAAGCCCCATCGACAACAACCCTGAAGATGATTTTCCTTAGTTTCACATTTTTACTCCAGGGTTGTGCTGGGGCTGTACTTTAATCCATCCCAGTCCTAACCATTTCCTGTACGAGCCAGCGTTGCCAACCCGCCGAATCAAACATCAGTCTATCATCTCTTAATTCTGCCAATACCGAAAATATTCTGCTACTTTGTGTTTATTCATTGAAAATATGATGAATAACAATGTATATGAAATATAATGAATTCAGTTAACTTTTATGAGTATTGGCTTGCCTTTAAATACTATGAGTAGAAAGTCACATCTAGTCCTATTTACTGAATAGTGCAACGTACTTGCAGGATTTGTTGTTCCTGCGTTTACCACGCTCTGTTTTCCTTGCGTCAAGTATAGGGATACTCATTGAACAGGGATACCTTTGGAATATGAAAGGAAGAGAGGTGCAGTGTATAACTGTAGATTATGCATGGTTAGTTTCATCTCGAGAGATAATTCACCGATAGAGTCGAGAATATAACCCTTTCCTTCAAAACCTAATTATTGTGTTCCAAAGTAAAGGGAAAGTTTACTCTCAATAAAAATGAAATGGCGTATGACTTTTAGTGCCGGGAGTGTCCGAGGACATCTTTCGGCTCGCCAGATACAGGTCTTTTGATTTGACGCTCGTAGATGACCTGCGCGTCGTGATGAGGATGAAATGTTGTTCAAGACGACACATACACCTAGCCCCCGTGCCAGCGAAATTAACCAATGATGGTTAAAATTCCTGACCCTGCCGGGAATCGAACCCGGGAACCCTGTGATGAAGGGCCAACACGCTAACTTTAGCCATGGTGCCAGACATCTCGAAAATAAAATGAAAAGGAGGGAGATTGAACAAATATTTCTTCACACTTTTGTCTTAGATATGGAACTCTGCTACATAGGCCTACAGCCTGCTTCATGGTCTAAAACCTCACTTCTACTATGCAAAGCAGAATTTTGCTACCAGCTTTGCTGAGAATCTCCCCGTGTTAGTGCGACGTAGCCATCTCCTTGGCGTATGGCTAGCGTGCCTTCGTCTTGCCTGGAGGCTTCAGGTTTCATTCCCGAATAATGTAGACTGAGAGCTGGAACGAGGTTCACTCAGCCTCGTGAGACCAACTGAGGAGCTGTCTGACATGAGAGCCAGCGGACCCGGTCGTGAAAGCCAAGCAATACAGCTAAGGATATCGTCACGCTGAAATGTGACACTCCAGTATCTGCAGCTCTAGCTGAGCAGCAGTCGTCTTGTCAGATCAGGGTCCGCTAGGAAATGTCACTGTAATATTTGTCCGAAATGGAACATAATTCCTTTTACACTAATGATGTGAAAAATCTGCGGTAAATTAAGAAATACCGTCGTTACTAGAGAAATATATAGAGAAATATATATTTCTTACGTGCTTGCGGGCTATAGACAGGACCCCCGTAGGTATCTTGCATTTCGCCGCTCGTGCCGTCTTTTGTTTCTTTCTTGAGGTCGAGGGCTGGCACCGATGAATGGGAGTGCTATGTTTGTGAATTCTCATTATCTTTGTCCATAGACTAGCGCGGGCAGTTCAAACAGCAAAATAGCATGATCCCTGGGCCAATAAATATATCATTTAATGAATGAGTTAGGGCACAAAACGAATGAGCAACATGAAGAAAACGACACCTAATTAATGCAAACAACTTCAGTGAGCAAATACATCACACACGAAAGTGTTAGACAAACAAAACACATACGAAAGCGCTGCGACTTAGCAGAAAGAAAATTGTAAGGTAGTAAAGTATGTATCCATATCATTCTCTGCAAGTAAAATATTTCGTATTATTTCTTAATTTACCGCATATTTTCGACTTTATTTATGTAAAAGCAATCATTATGTTCAATTTGGGACGAATATTACAGTGACGCTACGTAAGCTCAAGGTCCTTAACGGGTTGGTGCGCCACGGTGTTTTTGGTTTTGTTAGTGCGGCATTAAACAGATATAAAAGACTGAATTCCATTCCTTGTCCATTGTTGAAATATTTAGGATTAGTTCAGACTTGGCGGTTCCATTCGAGCGGAATCCGCAGAAATGAAACCGCACGGTATTGAGTTGAGTAAGTACATTCGTTCACACGAAATGGAGCGGTACATGGGATAGTATACGTACGCACGGCTTCCGCAGAGTGACCGCAAAAATAAAATAAAAAAAATGATTCCGCGCATTTTCAGCTCGCCTCTAGTTCTGCGAATACCGAGCTCGATAGCTGAAGTCGCTTAAGTGCGGCCAGTATCCAGTATTCGGGAGATAGTAGGTTCAAACCCCACTGTCGGCAGCCCTGAAAATGGTTTTCCGTGGTTTCCCATTTTCACACCAGGCAAATGCTGGGGCTGTACCTTAATTAAGGCCACGGCCGCTTCCTTCCCACTCCTAGCCCTTCCCTGTCCCATCGTCGCCATAAGACCTATCTGTGTCGGTGCGACGTAAAGCAACTAGCAAAAAAAAAAAAAAAGTTCTGCGAATTGCATGTTCATGTGCAGGTCGGACATATACATACAGGGTGGTCGGAAACAACGTGAACCGAGCATATGAGCGTTAGCGTGTTGGTCATACTGATACGTCTTTTGAAAAAATTACGTCGAAATCTGGCGCCGTTGTCTTTTTATCAGCTGCTGAAGTTAGCCAATCAGATCGCTTCGCGGGAGAATTCTAATGGGTTTTACGAGGCGGTGTGGTCGAGCTCGAGAGCCACGCCGAGAAATGAGAATCAAACACTAACACACCGTGGGTTTCAGCGAGTGCCGCCGTAGCGTGCTTGTTATAAACCGAGCCTATCATCAGGGAGGTCGTTGTTCAAGTCCCTCCCCTGGAGAAGTTTATAGGTGCTCTCAAGCCGGTCCTAAGCCACGCGCAGGTTTAGCAAGATCGCCTCGCAAAGCCCATTTGAAGCGATCTGATTGGCTAACTTCAGCAGCTGATAAAATGACAACGGCGCGAGATATCGACGTATTTTTTTTTTCAAATTACTCATCAGTATGACCAACCCTTTAACGCTCATATAACTGCTTCACGTTGTTTCCGACCACTCGGTATATGGAGCACAGCGATACAGAACTTATCTTTAAATTTATAGCGAGATTTTTTTTCTGGCGATACAACATTTCACGTGAGATTTTCATAAATGAAAATCCACAGCTTGTTTCCAGTCATTCGACCGGGTCAGGAATGGAATGAATGAAGCCCCCATCTAGGGCGACGATAGGGATTGTGCCGGCTGCCGAAGCCTGTCGCACTCCTCTGGAGCAATAATAAATAACTGACAGATGAAATAAAATGTTAATGGAGACTGTTGCTGGAATTAATTATGACAGGGAAAACTGGAGTACCCGCAGAAAAACCTGTCCTGCCTCCACTTTGTCCAGCACAAATCTCAGATGGAGTGACCGGGATTTAAACCACGGTATTCAGCGGTGAGAGGCCGGCGCGCTGCCGCCTGAGCCACGGAGGCTTGAGATTTTCATAACTTGAAATATTTTCTCGTATCAGTGTATTTAGGTAATCAACAGATTTTATGTAAATTGTAAAATAGTTGAAACTCTTGGGTCCAAATTCGCCCAACTTTGGATAAAGGCTTAAGGTTGGCTGGATGAGACACATACGTGCGCGTCACTAGCTCAGAAACAAATGTACATTAAATGTGTTCTATCCCTGAAACCATTCGGAATAGGGCATGTGTCCATATGAAGTTTTTTGCTTCAAATGATCGTTCCTGTCATATCCCTGAATAATGACCATTCCTCCTGGGACACCCTGCGTGTGTATATATACCCGCACTTACTAATTTCTGTCTACATACAAGTCTGCGATCTTTTCATACAGCAGGAAGTCCCGGCTCGTTGGTGCTACCTGGGGGACTGTAATATTGATTGATGGGCCATTCGCTTACGTTCTCAAGTTCAGTCACTCTACATGGCAGCTGCGTGCAGACAGCTAAGTTTGAACACAGGGCTAATGGCTTCACAACATACGATGTCTGTTCCTTGGTTCGACTCCAGGGACAATCCAGTGATTCACACAAGCAAAGTGAACAACTAGGCAGCAACAGCTGAACAGTGTTAAACAGCAGGATGGTACGCCTCACAACAATGACTATTAACAATGTTCCAATCACACTCACGATAGCTGCTCCAGTCGCTGACTCTACGACGGTCCTCAGTCTACAGAGTAAACGCACAGTACTCTAAGGTAGTGCACACAGTATTCCGTTCAGTACCCGATGATACGCTGATTCTTAATGGGAAACTGACGGCAGCCTCCAGTCGTCCCAGTCCAGAAGCTCGTTCTACACTCCGAAACAACAGCAACCACACCTCGTTCAGACTCCGAAAGAAACCGCTTTATCATGACGAATAGAAATCCATAGTGTGACGACTTCTGCTGAGTAATATGTTCCTACACTACGTGGCGCTGGTGTAGATAGATAGTGATCAGCTGTCTCTGAACATGTGATTCTAAGTGAGATCCGATGTGACTTAATTCGAAATTTATAGTTTAAATAAATTATTTAAAACCGTGTGTTCATTATTGTGATGTTTCAGGAATGTGAATTCTGTTTACTGACTGATGACTGTGTTTACGTGCGATCTGTGTTTCGTGCAAATTAAGATATAGTGTTCCTTGTTTTGAAAGTAGGTAATATGTGAAAAATGCATAGGGGATATTTTACATTCAGTAATGATTTAATGACATTACTTTTGAAATTGGTTCGTCAGTATCTTAAGGAATATCTCAAACGTGTATCTGTCTATAGCGCTAAGTGATCTTTCATGAATTCAACACGAAATCAAACTCGGTTGCAGTTATCAATTATAACCTCAAGAAACATATGTTCAACTGTTAGTGTACAGTACATACTACGTAATATAAACATATTAAAACTCTGCAGGCAGCCACAAGATTGTTACGTGCCGGTATGGCATACATATAGACTATAATTCCTACATAACTACTTACGTTAATTTATATGTTAAGATGCTCAGTTTGGTTAATCTTACCAGCACTCACCCCATCAGACAGTTAACTGGACACCTTGGACATTTTCCGGGTATTTTTTGCGGTCATACAAGCTTGCATTTCATTCCTTACTTCTTTTATTCGGAAATAAAATCGGCATCTTATATAATGGAAAATTAATTTTGGAACCAAGTCATCTGCATTTTCAGTACAGTACCCAAGTCCATGAGAAACAGTAATTGGAGGTAAACTGTCACCATTATTTAACCCTCGAGACAAGAATTTCACACGCGCAGAACGACTATCGTTTGTTTACACGCTCCTCGCGGCCTTTTCGGGAAGGATGTTGTCAAGCGGTGCTCAATGCTGCCAACCTCTCTACTTAGGAACTAACGATTGAGTGGTGTTTCGATAAGATGTGGTGGTTATTATTGTTACACCATTGGTCTGGACTGGTTCTTGCAGTGCGGACGGTTAAGGTAGAACCTGGATAAGACCAGTGATATTGGGACAAGCAAAGGGGGTCTGGGGGCGAAATCCCCCAAGTTAGAAGCCGCGAAGCCGGTTAGGATAGGACCTGGACTGGTTCTTGCTGTGCGGACGGTTGGGATAGGATCTGGACAAGATCTGTGATATTAGGGACAAGCAAAGGGGCGCTTTTATTGTGTTGAGGTTGGTAACGGATTATGATTATCATAATTGTCGGGAATGAGATCACGTGCAACTTAACGTTGGCCAATAGGATTGCAAGTAACTACTTCAGGAATGAAAATGGCGTGTAATACTCTCCGTTAGGTTATAAAAGTAAATGTCGTTCTTAGGCAGGGATGGTGGGTTCCTGGATATCGCTATAAACACATCTCTCCTCTGAGATACATTCCAAGTAAAATTTCATTCATCTCCACTTACTTATAACGTTAGAATAATCTTGTCTCTAGGGCTGA
This sequence comes from Anabrus simplex, assembly GCF_040414725.1. NCBI lineage: Eukaryota > Metazoa > Arthropoda > Insecta > Orthoptera > Tettigoniidae > Anabrus > Anabrus simplex. Next base: position 300,958,746 of record NC_090268.1, on the reverse strand, counting down.
AGTTTTACCGAACTATCCAGGTATTCTTGAAATATCCCCCCGCCCCCCATAATGCTTCTGTACACTGAGATTTGTCACAACATCTTCTTCTATACGAGAAAACATCAATAATAATTCATTCTATGGGTAAATGAGATAGTTGGATGAGTTACAATATTCTTGTAGACTTGTTAGGGCTGAAAACGGGCTGCCTTTTGCCTCCTCTGTATTGTTTTGCAGAGACCCAATACATGCTGTACAGTCTGTCACTTTACTTGCATGTTTAACAATATACCCACAGAAGTGATGAATAACATTCATAACATTGAAAAGGTGAAGGGAACTATTTGTTCATCTTCCCAACTTGATAAGGGTGGCTGATCAAAGGTAAACGTGCTGTAATTTTTTCCTGAGCTGTAGTTATGATTTTGGCATTCTCTTTGACAACAGATTTTGCCATGGCTCTGATCTGATTGAAAATTTATGTTAAGGGTACTTCAACTTCAGAATGGCAATTACCTCCTTTAGGTGGAGCATCGCTTAGTGGGACATACACCGATTGTAACATGTGCAGATGCAAAAAGATACACTGTAGAAGAGTGATCATCACAACTTATGGATCATAGGATACCAAAGTGCCTTTTCAAGGGGTCTTGGTTGAATTTGCCTGTAAGCACATAAACAAAGGCAAGGCTTCACAAAAACTGTGTCAGTTCTATTGTGCTTTTAAGTGCCACACGCATGGATTCAAGAGTTCTCTCAGAGGCGAATGTATTGTTCTTTTAATATCTCACTCATTTCACACAAACGATAAAATTTCTGACAATCAGGAAATAATGCCTCGTTAGGACTTTTGGCATTCAGTGCATCAAAAACATCATTGAGGTCCCTCGTCAAATTTTCTATGACTTCACTTCCTCCAAAAACATTGATGTGACTGTCTCTAAGAAAAATGAATTATATTTGCCGTAGCCCTACTGAATAACTGGAAACCGTTAAGATTGATATGCGACGAGGTTATTTTTGGACATACCCGCAAACCTACAGAATCCTGGAGGGTATCATTTTCATAAACTAACCTGTAGTAGTTTAATCTGTTACTGTCGCCATTATAGGTAGAATTTTCCTTGGCAAGAAAATAGTTTCTAATGCATTTCACGATATGAACTGTATCTGAAAATGCCCAAACTTTTCTGGAAGATATCGCAGGATTGAGAATGCTTGCACTTAAGTTATTTAGTTTACCACTGATATCAAGATTTTTCCAAGCTTTCTTGTTTGATTCCCATCGCACATAAATCCAACAATGTGAATCCCAGCATTTTCCAGTTGAATAATAACTTGGATTATTATTTTTGACAGTATGTCACCGGGTGTGGAATTGCGACTTGCATATATTGCAATAGGTTCCACCCAGTGCTTTAAGATCGGTACAAACATAAACACTAGGACATGATTTGCAATATTTGCTTGTTGATCTTCTGGTGTGAGATCATCGAAGTCCACGTATCCATCTGTTTTTGAAGACGTGCCATTAAACTGTATTTCTTCTTTTAGTTTGACTTCATCAAATATTAATATTCCTAACCTGTTATCATCATCATCATCATCATCATCATAAGTGTTAAAGGCTAGAGAAATGGTACTGACTGAATGATGATTGATACCGTGTGAACACTTCAGGCCTTTCAACAGACTGCGAAGACGTGATGGTAATGGCAGTAGTAGGTCATGCTGTCTACAATGCCTGTAACTTTTCGGGAACTTATTTTTCAATAGGAGTGCTTCCAGTAGAAGTTCCTGATCATAACGCATGCCTTTTGAATTTCTGATATTGCTCTTCTTCAATATGGTATCAATTATTATCTTCTGTTTCCTACTTAGTCTTTCATTAGAGGTATTGACCTGCTTTTAGGTGATTTAATTTCTTGAAGCTCCCTTTCTAGTTCAGCATTCTTTTTCTTTCCTTCTTTTAATATTCTGCTAAAACGTAACCTTCCTCTGGAGATTCGTAATTCTCTTTCTTTATACGAATTCTCTCTGATTATCAGCACTAACCTGTGATTTATCATCAGCACCGGAGCATACAGAGCTAATGATAGGGGAGTCTAGTATGGAATAATCACGAGTAGAAGGAACATTTTATTTGTTAGACTGGCTTTGATGTGGAGATCTTCTTACTGTGATGTTTCGTGATCAGTATTTAGGAAGATTGGTAAAAATATGTGGGACTGCTGTGGAATCCAGTTTGCATCTCTGTCTTGGAATTTACACTTTTTCACCATTGATAATGAAACTGTCACATTTTTTGGATAAGTTCGGCCGCAAAATGCAGATAATGGATACGATTTTTATCACTTGATAGCCTTCAACCACTTCGAGGACAGAGTGAGATCTTGGGGGGGGGCTAAAACAAATGCCGTTTTTCATTCGAATGTTTATCGTAACCCGACCTGCAACTCGGGACATAGCAAGATGTAGGCATATTCACATGCGGTAGTAAATTGAAGCATATGCCAAAGTATACGTCAAATGCGCAGTCTTTTTCGCTTTTCAGTTCACGAAAAGTTGACACCAGATATTTTGCACGTATACAACTGGAGAATGTATAAAACTACCGAAAAAGACCACAAACTATTTACACACGTCCGCATTTGGCCGACAAAAAGCGCGCGTACTTGGCCGAAAACATGTACACCGTGTCTGTTAACATGTGATTCAGAGGAAGTCATCACACTATTCATTTATATTTGTCCTGGCTATATGATAATAATTCAGCTTAGAAGTCTGACCAGAAAAATTTTGTCATCTAAGGATCAATACCGCATGAACTATATCAAAGAATTTTCGTTCTGAGTGATAACATGTGGTGCTGGTCGATATTTCTCCCCTCAGCATTGTCAGATAACGGTATTTCTAGGCGATATCGTTGGCTTACTAAGAAAAACTTGTAACTCCCAATGCTCTTCCTAGCCATTATTCTCCTTAAGACTGGTCACGCCTCCCAGGCACATATGGATATGCAGTCCATCAGAACAATTTTCATTGTGTTCATTTTCCTATGCCAGTATGTAAAGGAAAATTAACCTTAAATACATTATATTGTAGGACTGCGTAAATACGTCCCCAATCATACATTCCTAGAGTGCGGTACGGCAAGGTTAATTTGGCTTTATCTCCATATGAAGAGCATTGGGAGTTACAAGTTTTTCTTAGTAATGTTATACTCCATTCCATCTTATGTCATTCTTTTACTCACGCAGTTGCATCAAGTAGCTACACATTAAAAATCCCTAATTTATTGGAAATATTTGAATCTTTAACACTCTCTCATGAAAAATTGTCTTCAGACTTCCGCATTTACATACCTCACGTCCACAGAATAGTTCCGGTAACTCGTTGTTACGGAAGTAACATCAAGCGATGGGCGTCTGGCAAGGATAATTCTGGAAGTAGGCCACATTGTTGTGTATATTGCTAATACAACAGTAAAACACCATGTTTATGTACTGTCTCACGTGTACGGTTTACGACTCATAACGCTTGCGTGTTGGAAAGGAATTGTGGTAATAAAACTGTTATTTGTTAGGAACTAACTTTCGGAAATGTCAGTGCAGTATAAGAAGCTTTGTGAGCTACTTAACATGCAGCGTTAACGGCTCTGTGTCAGGGGGCTTTGATCTGTAAACCAGCTTGGCTGTCAACATCTAGGAGGTCGTGTTAGTCCTTGAATTTACGTTAAGACTAATAATTGTATGAAGGAGTCATTAATACAAGTGTCTGCGGGTGTGAATTAGTATTATAATATAAATGATTTAAGTATGTTTAAAATACAGGGTGTTCCCAAACATGTGAAAAGTAATGGGGAGATGGATAGTACCCCCCCCCCCCAAAAGAAACCAAGGCCGCTAATTGAACTCAGGATCTCCTGGATCAAAGGCTGACCAGTTAGCCATGGAGCTGGACGAAATCAAATCCGTATCCTCGTCCTGAGGTGATGCAGCTCACTTCAAGCACATTCCCAATGAAGGTGAGCTGCTTGTACCATTTTCATGCTATGTCAGCCTTCCTGCCATTTCTTAAATCTCTGGCATTACCGGGAATCAAATGTGGATCTCCGAGGACGCTACGCTACGGAGGCCGGCATTTGATCAGTAGCTCCATGACTTGTTCAGTTAGTTTTTTGAGGGAAGTGTAGGAGATAAGTACAGCAGGGGTAGACCAAGCAAGATATGATTACGACAAACAGTCTAGAGTAGATGTTATGTAGAAATAAAATGAAATGAAAGGCTTAATGAGGGTAGGATGCCACGTAAAACTGCATCAAATCAGTCTATGGCTTAATGACTCGAGAAACATAGGTCAGAAACATGTCGGTTGTGAGTCAGCACTAAGATGGTGTATGCGGCAAAACGAACAGAACTGAAATTACAAACATGTTCTGAACATTCAACAGTACTGAATGTTGCCAGAAACCTGACACTACAACGACGAGCTACAGCCCTCACCGCGAGGGGTTTACGTGCTCTCTGACAAAACACTTTGGAAATCACTTAATTTCCCGTAGCCTCCCCACTCTCTGAATCTCACACCCCAGATTCCTACATTATGGGACATGCTTAGGAATAATTTTTTCGGTCATGTGACCCACCCAGGAATGTTCCCGAATTACGAGGGAAGGTACAGTAATTTTTGTGTCCTTGCGGCAATCTCTGTTCATCAACATGTTCAACAATCTACTGGACCATTACGAACAAAACGTAAGACGTGACGGTCACGTTTTCAACAAATGCTGTACTGACGCAGATAGATACGTGTTGCCATCGTAACCCTGCATGTTGTAATGACGTGTCTTGATGTTCAGAGCAACTTTCTAATTTCACTTCTCTTTGTTTTGCCGCATAATGTACAATCCAATATGATCTCTTTAGGACAATAGTTATGATGCCATCTCTGAGGCTCGTAGATAGTCCGTAGTCTTGGTGAAACGTCTCGAATGACTTCTCGTGTCTTTCCTACTTTTAGAAACACCACTCAAACTCAGCGAATGTGGAGAATCATAAAGACAAGATTTAAGAAAAGAGAATTATAACCAGAATTGGTTTTATAGAACACCTGACAGACGCATGGCTACGTAATGAAGAAATACAGAAATTGTGCAAGTGAAAGTTCGAACCCGGGATCGACTGGGATTCGAATCCCTGCCGATCGATGGAAGGCCAGAAGCTAAGCTACTAAGCTAATCACGCCCCCCCCCCTCCAGCACCATAGTCTGTTTCAGAAGTGCATAGTATGTAAATCATCTCCTTTATTCTAATAATTTACACACGTCTTTGCTTGTGACTTGTTCAGTTAGTTTTTTGAGGGAAGTGTAGGAGATAAGTACAGCAAGGGTAGACCAAGACATGAATATGACAAACAGTCTAGAGTAGATGTTATGTAGAAATAAAAGGCTAAGCGAAGGTAGGATGCCATGTAGAACTGCATCAAACGAGTCTATTAACAAATATTCTCCATCTTAGCGTTCTAACTTCACATATTATTATTATTATTATTATTATTATTATTATTATTATTATTATTATTATTATTATTATTATTATTATTATTATTATTCGACATTGAACACTTTAATCTAGTAACATGAGAAACATCAATATTGTTCCCACGTACATCGCATTTTACAAATCGCTCAAGAAATAATGCGGAGAAATAAATTGAAATTTTCCCATTCGTTGTTTCTCAGGAATGCGACGAAAGTGTTTTTCGGACTGTGTCTTTCATCTTCGATTATATGTCTTCAGAATCTCATCTGCTTCGCTGAATTGGAAATGCACTTACGATTGTGAGTAAAAAGAGTGTGTAGACCACACACTCCGAGAAAAATAACGAATCCAAACGAGAACTCGCTATATTCATAGTTGTCTCTTTCTCCACTCTTCAAAATGTATGTGCATATTTAGTGAGTACCAAGGGAACAATATACTTAGAAGTGCGTTCCTCTTTTCAGGAAAGATATTCCAGCATTCATAGCGGTCGGACCGAGCTGGATAGCTACAGTCGCTTAAGTGCGGCCAGTATCCAGTATTCGGGAGATAGTAGGTTCGAACCCCATTGTCGGCAGCCCTCAAGGTGGTTTTCCGTGGTTTCCCATTTTCACACAAGACAAATACTGGGGCTGTACCTTAATTAAGGCCACGGCCGCTTCCTTCCCATTCCTAGGCCTTTCCTGTCCCATCGTCGCCATAAGACCTATCTGTGTCGGCGCGACGTAAAGCAATTAACAAGTAGCACAGCGGTCGGAACGAGCTGTACCTTTTGTAGGTATGTTCTGTTATGCGACAGCAAATTCATATTCAGAAACGTTGTTAAACTTGCTCGAATACTTTCCGAGCGAGCGGCTGTACTCTTACCCTTACCCTAAATACCAAGTTTCACGAATTTCCACCCAGTCTCTTTCCCGTGATGCTGAAACAAATCGACAAAAATAAAAACTGAGTTGGCCCTTACTTTTCCTGTCTGATATTAAAACCAAGTTTAAGGGTAATGTTCATAAAGCACAGACGGAAATACAAATTTATGTATGTACATTTTAAAACCTGTTCCGCAATTTTTGTATTATAACTTAACCGGTGTACGTTTACCTTCTTTTTCTTTCTCCTATCGTTTTATTCTGACTAAGAAGTGCTCCGAGTCGCATTCACATAGCATTCCGAAATTACCTGAAGACCAAGTGATAGACATTTGTTTACGGTTCTAGGAAAATAGTGCATCTTAAAAATATATACAGATGGAGCTCTGTTCTTGAGTTGTAAATATAGGAAAACTCCACTCGAGAATAGAGCTGAATGTGTTAATGCAGTGGGCTACTAGCCAGAGGTCACATAGTCTCTTGTGTGGGCAGCTCCGTGTTGTGTTCAGTCAGTTCCCATGTCAGGCACATCACTCTTGACCTACATCTGTTTGTACACGTGTATTTAAGTGTCTCCTTCGGAACATAATCGTTTGATGTAAAACATGTCTTCCTGAAATACGCGGAACGTTATTTAAATGTAAACGGTAACTAAATGTTAGTCTTGCGTCATAAATACTGAGATTAGTTTGCGGCTGTGTGAGCAGTGACAGCTGGTATTTTTTATTACCTGGTCGATGAAATGCAACTAAGGTCTGCCTCTGGCAATCCTTCCCTCTACAGCTCTTTCAAGAATTTTCTTCAGCATTCCTTCGTGCCTTAGAATATAACCAGCCCTCATATTGACATATCGTCGTTTAGCCAAGGAAAGCTGCTATGTGATAGAATATTTCAGCTTAGAACTCTGACCAGAAAGGTTTTGTCATCTAAGGATCAATACCGCATAAACTATATCAAAGAATTTTCGTTCTAGTGACACGTGTGCTGCGGGTCGGTGTTTCTTCCCTCAGCATTGTCACATAACGGTATTTCGAGGTGCAGCGACGCTTCTCTTGCCAATTCCAATCCTCTGCAGTACTTCTTTGTTCGTCACTTTGACCACCGAGGAAATTCTGAACATTCTCTGATAATACCACATTTCGAAGGCCGTTTCCCTGGCTGTCCACGTCTCACTCCTATATATCAGCAGATTTCACTCAAAAATGCTAACAGCATTTGAAGGTGCTCAGATAGGTCAGTCCCGTGTCGGTAGCTCTACTGGCACGTAAAAGAACTGTTGCTGGACAAACTTCCGGCACCTCGGCGTCTCCGAAAACCAAAGAAGTACTATAGAATTTCGCCAAGTGACGGGATTCATTTTCAAGATTGGTTATTCAACTACAGTTAGCCGATATTTTAATTCCATTTCTTCCTAATATTAGCCTACTATTATTTATGGTCGCAGGTGTTACTTTGAACGTAAGAAACTACCAAAAAACAGTATCTGTTATATTGCTTTATGTATCAGTTGAAGAAAGAGAAGTTTAAATGTTCATGGGAGGGGGGAGGGAGGGGAGGAAAGGATGATAAACCCTGTAAAACCCCTGTCCTTTCCTGTGCCACTGCTTAGAACCAGAGTACTAACGAGGGAACTGCCACATCGAAGCCTACCTTCAAACTCTGGTGACATAACAGAAGTGCTACTAGATCACATACAAAAAAAAGCTTATTTTCACTTCAAGGCACCGAAATCGAAGCTGGAATTCTACATTGCCGGAGGGCAACGCGGCGCATCTGGACATCCCTACCTTACAGCAGAGGTGCTCACATTGAGCATTCCGTCCCGCGGGCGCTCAGGCAGGCGAGGAGAGTTTGCTATTCAGCCAGTGACGTGCTGCGAAGTTCTCCCCGTCACTCTTGCTCACTGCGGCGATACTCGAGTTTGAAATGGAGGTGGAAAATAATGAAAGGAAGAGGGCAGAAATCCACGTCATTTTCAATTTTCGTTCTAAGAAATAAGTCATTTATGTTCATTGGAGTTTATGTATTTTGACCGGATGCAATAAAATATTAGGCCTACAATCTCAAATAGTTGTATAATGTACGTAATGAATTACAGTTTTTACTATTACATTTTAAGATGTGCTTTAGAAACATTTCTTATATAATACCGGGTTAAGGTGGATAAGCTGTGGCTTGTGGTTGTTTGGGTTTAAATTATCTGATAAACTGACCAACAATCGAATTATGCTTACCGGGAATAAAATCAGTTACGTATTTATTTGAAAACATACTGTATATCTTTTGGTAGATGCATTTAAATGGTTGTACTTTAATCTTGAACAGCAAATATCTATGTCCTCACTCATGATGAAACTCCATCGCCATTTAGAGGCTAGTTATTATCATCGGATGCCTGATAAGTTTTAAACACTATTTTCAGAAATTCAGCAACAGGGAAAGTCATACAACACTACAACACTGCGCAAATTCAAGCAGTAAACTTATTGAATAATGTAATATTATATTACTTTTTGTTTAATGAATAACGTGAATTTTACTTTTTTTAAATGGAAATGCTGTCATTTCTATCCAAGGAATTGTACATCGTAGCTTGTACGCGTAAACCGTGTACCTTTATAGATTGTAACACAAAAATCATAACGTGTCACTTTTCTTTGAAAGAATAAAATAAGAATATAAAACTGACTCTTTATTTCGAACGCAGTTTAAATCAAATCGGAATATCTTGATAAGTTCAGTTTCTTGCGATTAGAGCGTTTTATTTTAAATACTGTACCCCAATCAACATTTCGCTGAGTAGTGGAGGAGAGCTTCGTAATCACAATCGGAATCACTGCTCCCTTCCCTGCCAAGTGTGTTCGCTCTCCCGCTTCACTGTGACGTATGCTTGCTACGTAAGCTGCCCGCATTTACGTCAGACCAGCCCGGCCCCACTGGGCTGTGCCCAGCTGAGCATCTCTGATGTACAGGGTCTCCCGTATAAATTTAGACCGAACGCATGGTGTTTGTACTGTGCGCTACGGCAGCTACCTCAGCCGAACTTATGCCGGCCTGCTTTAAGCGTGTATACAAACTTATATGAAATCTTGCCTTATACAAGATGCTAGAAGTGTCTTCTTTCCTGCGTTATACAGGCATTGTATCTGCTAACCACATTCTGGCTGACGTGAGTGAGTTCTGCCACTATAACGTTTCTGATTTCATTCGTAGTGTGTTTTTTTCAGTTCCTCCAATGTGTGCGGATTTATTCGATACAATTTTTATTTCAGTTTACTTCACAAGTAAAAAATCACACACTGTTAGATCTGGAGAATGATGGTGAAATAGACCAGTACTGATCACTCTGTCTGCAAACTCTTCCAGATTGTAAGAAGGGAATCTTCTGCTGTATGAGCAGGGGTTGAATCTTGTTGAAACCACCCACGCGAGCTTTCCTCTTCCGTTTAATGATGGAACAACTGCGTCAAAATGTCATTCTCGTACCTCTGCATTTACTGTCGTCTCGAACAAAATAGGCTCAATTATTCGTTTTGCACTAACAACAAACATCAAACACCAATCTTCTTATTATAGTGAAGGACTTAATAAACACCATTAGGATTTTCTGCACACCAATAGTGAGAGTTTGGACTGTTCACACGACTATTAAGATGAAACCAGAACTTTAGCGTACGAAAATACGATGTTGCAATGATAACTGTCTCACCATGTTAACAGCTGAGATACAGACTGGCGACTGATGCTTGACAGTGTAACCGTCCAGGCTTCTTCAGCCATACTAATTTAGTGTACAATCCTCTTACGCGATATCACTCGATATCAAGATTATCCACCATCGGCAGTTATTCATAATGGCATATTAACTTCAATCATGTGTAAATAAGGCTTTTGGAATCATATTGTATATATTAGAACATCATTTATTATTTAAATTATTTTATTATGTAGGATAGGAATTCATTATGCACTGTAAATATGGTCAATGTTGAGACAGAGTTGGTGTCATTTCATCTCATACTTGTGTACACGGAAAAGTTATTCTTGAAGCGGGGAAGTTGGATGACTCACGGGTTTAACTCATAAGCAAAGGTAGTATACAGCGACCCGCGCGCGAGGCTAGCAAGCGGGAAGACTACATCATCGCCACGCCTACTGGTTACTTGTGAAGAATGAAGAGAGGGAGATGATAATGCGATCTACGAATCAGATGCTTCGTTGTATTGAGATTTGGTATTGAGTTGTTACAAGAGTGGGAGAGCCCGGGTATATTATCTAGCGCGAAGCAACCCTCGACTTACACTACCAGAACAAGGACTACTTTATTATTTTTGAGGCAGTGAGAGGTCGCTTCGAGACATAGCTATTTTTCGTACAGTGTGTTGTCGCTAAGACACAGTACTTAGCTGCTGTGATGCTGTCGGATTAGGGCGAGACGAAACAAGCTTACGGTTTGTGATATATTCAGTAATTATTCTGGACGAAGAACTACGTTTAGTTCAAGTCCACGGAATTTGGTACAAGTCTGTCTTATATCAGTAGAATAGCTAAGTTGGATTGAGATTTTCTGTTAACATGGAAAAATTCATAACTCTGAATTTTCTCCTTCTACGATCAACGCTGATCAATTTTCACAAGTATAGGGCCAATGTCTAATTTAAAGACTAGGCAATTAGGGAGTGCTAGTCCAGATAGCCCAAACCATATCAGAGAAGGAAGGAGGGATGTCCATGGAGCCAGTTCTACAACGAGAAGAGGGGAACGAGTAACCACGGAATATAGATGACCTCAAGGGAAGCTGTAATTGGTGAGCTTCAATTAGATAAAGCAAGAAACAGTTAATTTCAGTAACGTAAATTCTAAAATCCCTCCAAGCTTTGAGGAACTTTTCCGATTCATCTCATTTTTGTATAATAAATTCATGTTACTTTATATTGCGTTAATTTTCTTTCTCAAGCGATACTTAATGGTTAATTATTTAAAATCCTACCCCTGTGATTTAAGTATAAGTCTCTATGCTAGTAAATATAAATTTTACTTTACAGTTTTGTTTAAAACTGTAACGCTGGCGCCCAAACATTACATAGAAAAATGGGAAACCATGGAATGATAATTGATTCTATTTGCGTGGCAATTTGCGAGCAAGCCACAGATAGTTTATATTTATATTCATGTGTCCCCAGGTATTAACTTTCGTCTCCTCAAGTGTGAAGTTAGGAGAGCGAACAGTTACAACAGGTCGAACACGTGCCGGCTCGCGCCTCCCATACTGCAGCTTACGTATCGGAGAGTAAAGACGCCACTTCGACGGTCTTAGTTTATCTGAGAGATCCTGTACATGTTACTGACTTCGACGCACGGTTTTCTGCTCACTGTTCCACTGGTGGTTCGCCCACTGTCAGGGATATAGAATCTAACCTGTGTCCATTATCATTTTCCTATTGCTTATATCCGCATTTTGGGAGTTAATTTCGGGGGTTTGCAGTGGAAAGAGGTAGGTAACTTTTCGCGTGGTCATCTCGTAGCAGATCGCTCACGTCAAAGATTCGGAATAGATTCTTTCATGAAGGACGTGACACCTCCCGTGTAAGTTGTTTTACGTGACTGTTGATATCGTGGTGATAGCCGCATGTGTTGAGTTTTGATGATAATGATGATGATGCTTCTTGTTTAAAGGGGCCTGACGTCGGGGTCATCGGCCCTATGTAGTTTTACGTGGGATCCGAACCACAGAGACGTGTCTTTTCATCCCAGAAATCGTACATGTTTTGGGTAGGATTCGCTGTGGAGAGAAGCCAGTGACAGTAAAAGGACTCTTCTAAGGAATTTTGCTTTGAGTTGTTAGAATTGTTACTGGTTCGTGATGAATATGATTTTTAAGTCTGGCTGTGTATAAAATGAATAGCCCTTGCGTGTAAATATCGAAAGTATAAATTTGAATAGATTTTCTGTCATCTGAATGATTAACTAGAACGTTCATTCCACCTAAAGAATGTAGGTTTCGTAAGTTATTTATTATAATTTCTCACGCATTCCAGAATTTTTCACGTAAACCTTTCTTGAGGATCGTAAATCACTTGTCTTGAAATGAAATTCTTCGTTCACTCTAGCGATATCTCTGTTAAACCATGTCCTGTAGTTTTTATATTCTCCGATAACGTCCGGCCCATGGCTAAATGGTTAGCGTTTTGGCCTTTGGTCACAGGGGTCCTAGGATCGATTCCTGGCAGGGTCGGGAATTTTAACCATCATCGGTTCACGGGGGCACGGGGGCTGGGTGTATGTGCAGTCATCATCATTTCATTTCCCCGATAACATTTCTTATTACTATGATGACAATAATGTATAATTGACTTGTTTATGAATAAATATGGTACTGAGCAAAGAACTATTCCTGTCAAAATCTCGTAGATTATTTACAGAATCTGGGATATAATAATTCAGCGAGTGCTTTTCGAAATTAAGATGGACTGATATGCTATTTTGTAATTAGACTGGGCCTTGAGGGGAATATGATGGCGTGATAGCAGAGTGGTATTGACACTGGCTTCTCACCAAGGTTATCATGGTTTGAAACCCGGCCAGTGTTCGTGGGATTTTTGAAGTGATTTTCTGTGGTTTCCTATTTTTCTTCTAATAACGAGACATTATTGAAATATATAGGTCACTACCACTATTTTCTTTCCAATTCTAGTCCTAATTAAGTACGGACAGCATGGCCGCTGCCTTTCATCTCGTGGAACTTTATCTTTGGGTCACAGTTTTCATTTCGTCGCTCTTCTGTTTATTTACGCTCGTTAAAAACTCATCAAGGGCTGCCTAGCCGAGGTGGTAAAGGCGTGCTCGGGTTACTCGAAGAGACGTGAGTTCGATTCCACACGCGATAAAACCTAGCGAATTGGCTACGTTTCTGTCTACTTAGCTATATGCTTCCATTTCGGAGGTGGTGGGATCGAACCCCGCCATTGGCAGCCCTGAAGATGGTTTCTGTCCTCACACCTGACAAATGTTGAAACTGATCGTTAATTGAGGTCGCGACCACTTCCTTTCGAGTCTTAACCCATTCCATCGTCGAGAATCTGATTTGATCTTTGCGACGTTAAACTAAATAATAATAATAATAATAATAATAATAATAATAATAATAATAATAATAATAATAATAATAATAATAATAATAATGTGAAAGCTAAAATTTCAGTCTCAGGTAATTTGACGGGAATAACGACCAAACACCACCACTAGAAACATATGAAACATCTTCCCAGGCAAGTCATATACATATGTTCACGGGCTGACTCCAATCTTTTTAAAGTTCAAAGAAGAAAATACAATTTTAACCACCAGAATTTCTTATTCTTTTGGTAAGAAATATTAGTTCTATTAGTGGTACACTGCTGATTTCACGGGAAAGTGTTACAGGGGAAGATTAACTGTAGCACTCACTCCTTGCTGTTAGTCGTATGATAATAGTGTATTGTGGCTGACAGGGATATAGAGGGGCTCAGTACTGTAAAACTGGTTGTCCACGAGAAACTTGGCTGTTACAGTCATTCATAGCCTCTGCTTCTAGACTTCTTTAGTATTCGGAGCTGAAGTTAAGGCACAAGACACACTGGTGAGTATTCATTTATGATAAGGGAACGTTGTATGGTATATTATTTATCCGTTATTGGGAGAGAAGAGTGGTCATTCACTCGTACATGCATGAATACAATACATTCAGGCCTAATTAATTCATACAGTCAGTCAGTCATCCACATAGTCATTCATTTAAATCATAATGTTTATTGTAAGCTAAGGATAATTCTGTTCATACTCGTGACATATATAAATACTTGCACTAATACAAATTAATAAGGGTCAGATATAATTATGTTGTCCTAGACTATATAACACTGTTAATGTCTAGGACAAAAATAAATAAAATCTTAGAAAATACAATTCTCGGTGTAAATAGTGATTAGGTGTAATTTTAATATTTAAGGTAGTAATAGATAGATTAATTGTTAAAAGAAAATCATGCATATTATCAATGATTTGGATTGCTACAAGATAAATGATTACTCTCTCCCCAGTTCCTGGTGATCCGGAACTAGGGGATGAGAGTATTATATTCTGTTCTATATTAATTACTGGTCTTTTACATTTTCTACCGATTCAGTTCACCGGGCTCATTGGCCGCGCGCGTTAACGCACTACGGTTATAGAGCCAGGCTCTGCATTCGGAAGACGAGTGGATTCGAACGCCAATAATAATAATAGAGTAGATGTAGTATGTTATAATTACCTATAAATGAAAAGATAGCACAGGATAGAGTGGACGTTATTTAATCTATTTGTTGTCTTAAGAATCGTCGAATTAAGTTCCCGGCAAATCAAATGACAACGGTGTCGCACATTTAATTGTACTTAAATCTCAGTCGACTCTGCCAGATACGATTCCACAACAATGATACAGCTGAGTGACAATAATTACCACCTCCATCCAAGTGTGTTACTCAGCCTACCGTGTTTAGCGATCTTTCAGCTGGCGAAGGGAACTCGGAAATCCGTTGGTCACGATCCTAGGCTAAGTCACGATATTGAAATGAATCTTTGTACTGCTTGGAAATTTGCAAATTGTGATGACTACCCTCTGTCAGACTATCCATTAGGGACTTTTTCTGTCTACTGCTGTGAGCAACAATGCATGGTTTTCTGATGACGCATTTCATACCCGGTGATGTTCGAAATTCATCGATAGAACCTCATATTCATTCAGTAAATTAAAGATGTTTGTCAGAATATTGTTAAACCAGTTGAGAGCTGCTGAAGCGAGTAGTTTACTGATGATCTGTTACTTACACTTGGTACAAAGAAGCGATTTCTCGAGTTGTCGGTGGTTTGTTAATGGACACATTTGCCACCTTAGTGTGAATCGAGGTCGATCTGGGGCACTGAGCAACATCCAGTTACTCTTCAGGGCATCAGTATGCAGAGAAGTCGTGAGCTACTTACTCTGAGGTCGAACTCGTAACCTGTTCGCGTTACACCTGCATGTCCCATATTGAGAGCTTCGCACTTCAAAATCATTATCTTCTGTTTGCTTGCCTCCCCTCCCTGTTGTTTCATGTACAGGGAAAATCCCTCGTATTCAATCAAAGAACCTCGAACACGGCACGTGAACGCCTAGCCAACCGGCCTATTCAGTCGGTCCCTCCCAAACACTGGTTAGGAATGGGTTTTCATGGCTTTTCCGCTTCTACTGCAAGCTTCCGAGCAAACTTCCGTCACTTCGCTGACTTTTAAGACTGTTATTATTATTATTATTATTATTATTAGAGTCTCTGTGGCTCAACCGGCACAGCGCGCCGGCCTCTCACCGCCGGATACCGTGGTTCAAATCCCGGTCACTCCATGTGAGATTTGTACTGGACAAAGCGGAGGCGGGACAGGTTTTTCTCGGAGTACTCCGGTTTTCCCTGTCATCTTTCATTCCAGAGACACTCTCCATTAATATTTCATCTGTCAGTCATTTATCATTGCCCCAGACAGGCCTCGGCAGCCGGCACATTTCCTATCCTCGCCGCTAGATGGGGGCTTCATGCATTCCATTCCTGACCCGGTCAAATGACTGGAAACAGGATGTTGATTTTCATTATTATTATTATTATTATTATTATTATTATTATTATTATTATTATTATTATTATGATTTTGTTTTCTCAACACCACCTTCCCATGTTTATGTGGGGTCATTGAGTACATAAGTTTGGTTTAGGACTTGGACGGAGATTTGAGGCCACTTGCCTTTCCTGTCATTATGCGTAGATCCTACTGATTTTTTAAATTTTATATTTTACAATCTACTGTACGTCGCACTGACACAGATAGGTCTTATGGCGACTGTGGGATATGGAAGGGCTAGGAGTGGGAAGGAAGCGACTGTGACCTTCATTAGGATGTGGAGTGAAAATAGGAAACCACGGAAAACCATCTTCAGGACTGCCGACATTGGGGTTCGAACCCACTACCTCCCGAATGCAAGCTGATAGCTAAGTAACCCAAATCGCACAATCACTTGCTCGGTGGTTCCTATTGAAAATTCTAACCCAAGTCGCTGGTATTCGAAGACGAGATACTTGTGTTTGAGTCAAGTAGCCAGACCAATGGACCAGCATGACCTGAATAATAATAATAATAATAATAATAATAATAATAATAATAATAATAATAATAATAATAATAATAATGAGAATAATAATAATAATAATAACCGGTGGCTGAGTGCACTTGGACCCTAAAACCAGTCCTTGCAGCAGAATCGTTAATCAAATCCTTGGAAACTAGATGAGAAGATGGTATTCTAATCCCTAGACTACCCCCGGACGCGCGCGCTCTCTCTCTCTCTCTCTCTCTCTCTCTCTCTCTCTCTCTCTCTCTCTCTCTCGTTATTGCTTGTGTAAGGTAGAATAAATATTGGAAATTTCTCTTGATAATCATATTTAACAACATGTTATAGATGCTTCTTTCTCAACTTGTCGGCTCTTACCGATAATCCTTAACCACTAAGTTGCTAAGTTAAGCATTCAAATTCATTGAAGGTTTGAAATCTCCTTACATCAATGAGAGAAAGAAATGTTAAAAATATATGGTAATACCCGCCATTCTTCCGTATTTTATCGTTAGTGTTGCTTCATGCCAAAATGACCAAAATATTACCGTCGAATATTACTGAGAATTTTCGAAATTTGTGAGATTTGCAGTAACATACTGCGATTCCCAAAGCTGTCTTCCTCCTATCGAACAACGCTGGTCTAATTGCTGAAAACTGTCCTCTTCAAAGAATATAAACTTACCTTAATTACCGGAAGAATATCAATTAATAAAAGTACACAAAGTAAGGAAAATTTAATATGTAAAGTCTTGCAAAGGAATCAAGTTGATTTGAAACGTAAGATGTGAAATAGCAGTGGTAATGGTGGCGGTGTTTTGAAAGAGACAAGTTACAATATTTCTAATCACTATACAGTATACTATGTGTAACTCAGTTCTTGTAATGTACTTAATGTGATGGTTATAAATATGTTCAATAAATTTGGATTCCCTGTTATTGTACCCATCATACTCACGAAAATAATATCCATTAAGATATCGTTAACCATGGAATAAAATGTGATATGATGATGATGATGATGATGATGATGATGATGATGATTTGAATAGGGATCCGGCTCTTTGTCTGAATGGTGAGCGTACTAGCTCTCGGTTCTATTCCCGGCCGGGATGAGAATTTTAACTGTCAATGGTTAATTTATTTGGCTCGGGGACTAGGTGTTTGTGTTCGTCTTGTTATCCTTCTCATCTACTTACAACACACAGTAGGAACACGTAATAATAAAGGCATCGCTCCAGTGTTGGCGTCAGGAAGGGCATCTGGTCGTAAAACTGGACAGGCCTGAATAAATTGGGGGAAAGACCGAGAAGATGTGACCTTGGCTGTCAGAATATGAATTTCTTATAATGACTATCAATAGTGACTTCAAAAATCTGTTTTTCACAAATACTATATACTTCAATACTTCTCGCCTAAGCTCGAGGTTGATTGATTGATTGATTGATTGATTGATTGATTGATTGATTGATTGATTGATTGATTGATTGATTGATTGATTGATTGATTGATAGATACTGGCAAGATTAAGGCCAGGTGGCCTTCCCTTTATGTTCAAAAATAAGATGCTTCTGAAAACATCTCGTGATTACTTTGTTCAAGTATAGGCTGAGAAATAACGCTTACTGAGATCGTTTTCTGTGGTTTCCAATTTTCACAGTACCTTACTTAAAACTGCGGTCGCTACCTTCACAGTCTTGGATGTTGTGAATGTGTGGATGTGCTGCTCATTGGGCCAGTCGTGCTGCTGTAGCTTTATATGCTACGGTGAGGAAAGCAATGGCAAATTACCTCGCTCCTCATCTTGCCTTTTAAGCCTCATTATGCTGCATCCATCGATTTTTGCAGTTACCCTGTACCATACTATGCTTTTGGCGGTGCTATTGCAGGATCCAGCTAGACACTAGGCTGATAACAAGACATTGGAAAGGCGCGCTTTTATATCTGGAGACATCTACCCTCATTTATTTAATCTCCCTTGTACATTGCCAACTTTCATCTATGGTTGTATTTTAGGGACTTGAAATATATTTGTCACCAGCCCCGTGAACTTACTCCATGTATTTACTGTATGTAAATGGAACTCAGTTTATTGGGTACTCGTACCAATGACCAGTATTAGTGTTGATTTTATCGCAGAAGATTACTTCATCCAGAGGAGCAGGAACTGAACACAACAGGGTGGGGCTACACTCTAAGTAATCAGCATAGCAAATCGTCAGGGCGGGCTGGAATGTGAACACAATGAATATTTAACATGTTAATTACAATTATTGGGCTATACTAATGAGATGATTCGAATAAATAGGAAGGTAGCGATGAAATATTCAACAGTTCGCAAGATCAGCGATCGGTGACCTCTATCATATGCACTGTGACTCTTTGGCACTGCACGGTATGCGTCATATAGCTGTAATGCTGCATTCAGGAGATGGTGGGTTCGACCTCCAGCGCTGGAAAGCAGCTCCATCACCTTGAGGGTCCTTGGAACAGTGGAAAGCAAGGTCTCCACTATCCGCAACCTCGGCGCTCAGTGGGATCGAGTGGTTAGCTCTGTGCCCGGCCGCCTTTGACCCCGGGAATTAACAAAAACAAAGGCGATGTGCGAAACAATTACGATTGGCGCCAAGTAATTGAAAATGCGAAAACAGATCCAGAACCCCTTGTTGTTGTTGTTCGTTGGGGAGAATTTCTGACCAGAAAGAACAGTATTCATTCACCCAGAGCAATAAACTGCTCCACCTGCAGCAATCCTCCTTTGGTTCATACAAAGCACACAAGTTCATCGCCGTTCATCAGCTTCGAGAAGTGAAGGAGAAGCCTTTCCTACTGGCACCCCTAAAATAAAACGTCAAGATTTGGAGGTGTTTTGTAGCCCAGTTCACTCCACTTCATGCTGCGTGACTGAAATGAAATGGCGTATGGCTTTTAGTGCCGGGAGTGTCCGAGGACATGTTCGGCTCGCCAGGATCAGGTCTTTCGATTTGACTCCCTTAGGCGACCTGCCCGTCATGATGAGGATGAAATAATGATGATGAAGACGACACATACACCCAGCCCCCGTGCCAGAGAAATTAACCAATGATGGTTAAAATTCCCCACCCTGCCGGGAATCGAACTCGGGACCCCTGTGACCAAAGGCCAGCACGCTAACCATTTAGCCATGGAGCCGGGCGCTGCGTAACTGATTATCAGCCATGAAGAAAACTAGTGGGGGAGTGATATTACCCAAGATACGGCTTACTGTAAAGAGATTGTATCGGACATTGATTCTTTCGAGATTCTGTTTTCTTGTATTGATACATTTTGTCATTCATGTTCTGTCTTATTTAAAGTAGTTACTATGTCATATTATAAGCCCATTGCAATACTGTATTTATGAAACTCGATCATTTTTACCTGGGAATTTTTTTAAACTTGTGAATTAATATATTTTCCATTGTTTTGTTGCATTATTGTATGAAGCAAATCATATCAAATCACTACTGATCTGCAATTAGGGCAGTCGCCCAGGTGGCAGATACCCTAACTGTCGTTTTCCTAGCAAAGAAATTGGAAATGTATTGAATATCTCCCTTGGTAAGTTATTCCAATCACTAACTCCCCTTCCTATAAACGAATATTTGCCCCAATTTGTCCTCTTGAATTCCAAATTTATCTTCATATTGTGATCTTTCCTACTTTTAAAGACACCACTCAAACTTATTCGTCTACTGATGTCATTCCACGTCATCTCTCCACTGACAGCTTGGAACATACCACTTAGTCGAGCAGCTCGTCTCCTTTCCCCCAAGTCTTCCCAGCTGAAACTTTGCAACATTTTTATAACGCTACTCTTTTGTCGGAAATCACACAGAACAAATCGAGCTGCTTTTCTTAGGATTTTTTCCAGTTCTTGCCTCAAGTAATCCTGGCGAGGGTCCCATTACGCTGGAACCATACTCTAGTTGGGGTCTTACCAGAGACTTATATGCCCTCTCCTTTACATCCTTACTACAAGTGGTGATTATATGGAATAGCCTATATAACAATGTTTTAGTTAACAATTTAAGGAAGGAAAAACCTGAGAAATAACTAAATTAAAAGCTAATAATAGTCCATAAAATCTAAAATTAATTTTGCTCAAAACATTTAAAAAGGAACTTGTATCGTTATTCCCGCGAACACTTCTAGGTGCTTTCTTTAGAGGAGCCGGGCAACAGAACTACTTGCAAAATAAAACAAGTTGTAGATGCTAGACAAAATGATGGGATTTGAATTCACATACTCGGAGATCTCATAAATTACAGTTTGGTGGTGTTTAATATCATGCTGAACTTCGGATACCTCTTATTATATACTATTGTTTATACAATATGTTCGGTAATCTATGAAGACATTTGTTGTATTTCAGGTTCGCTAAGCGTGATATTTTTGTTTCAGAAGACGACAGCAAGCAACAAAACTCTGTGGTTGTCCCGAGGCCATGCGGTACATCACCCTCCAACACTCAGCTCATTCCCGTACCCCTTGCGGTGTCCCCATCACAGCCTCCGGACATCGCTATGAGGTAAGAAGCAACATTTTAATTATATAATAAACTTATCATCGCGCAGCTGTGAACTTGCATCCAGAAGGTAGTGGGTTCGAACCCCACTGTCGGCAGCCCTGAAGATGGTTTTCCGTGATTTCCCATTTTCAGACCAGGCCTGCTTCCTTTCCACTCCTAGGCCTTTCCTATCCCGTCGTCGCTATAAGACTTATCTGTGTCGGCGTGACGTAAAAATCCTCATCACCGAACGAGTTGTTCATGCGGTTAAGGTCGCGTAGCTATGAGCTTGCATTCGGGAGATAATGGGTTCGAATCCCACCGTCGACAGCCCTGAAGATGTATTTCCGTGGTTTCCCATTTCACACCAGGCAAATGCTGGAGCTGTTCCTTAATTAAGGCCATGGCCGCTACCTTTCCCGTCCCTCTGTCGCCGAAAAACTTCGATGTATAAGTGTGACGTTGAACAAGTAGTAAAAGAAACAACACTTAGTAGGACTTCTAAATATTCTTGGAATAAGCAGTTAACTTGTGGGTCTCGGTTTAAAGACTGGGTCTGAACGAGGATGCACACAGCTCCTTACGAACAATCGAGGAGCTGTTTTGATACGTAAAATCTGACGGCGATGAGATTCATCCCATTGACCAAAGTTCTGAAGGCAACTGTTGTTGAATGATTAGCTTTTATAGTTTAAAAAGTCTCTTCAGATTTAATTCACGAACAGTAGTAAAGTTGCTCTTTCGATATCACGACATAATTTTGAAAATCACAATAGAAGCATTTTGGTAACAAGGTGATATTTTTCCTCCAAAGGACTTCAACGGCAACATTCGGAAATATGATTTAAGCAAGGTTGTGCAGTACGCGCCCGATAATCGCATTCCCAAGCAAGTGTTTTACTCTGAGTTAACAGTGGATAAACGTTATTTGGGAGGTCAGAGGAAGCGATTTAAGGATGCAATTAAGGCTGACATGAAGATGAGCCACATTGATGTTAACAACTGGGAGACCTTAGCCCTCAACCGTTCATCCTGGAGATCATTAGTTCACCGTGGCACATTACTCTGAAGAAAACCGCAGGCGAATAGCGAACGATAAGAGGTGACATAGAAAAAGAAAAAGAGCAAAATAGGAGAACAGTGACAGCTCCACGCGGGACTGTCTGCCATGTCTACGGCAAATTGTGTGCTTCCCGCATTGGGCTATACAGTCACCTTCCGACTCACAGATGAGGGAGACCAACCTACTCGTTTTCGAGCGTTTCCTATTGTATTATAATACAATCATTTGACCATAATTTCCAATACAGCAAATGGTTTTGTACAGTTAAACAATACTTGTATGGTTAGAAAGAGATTGATTTTCAGTAAATGTATGGATACTGAATTATTACTGTAATATATCGTTGGATTTTTTGACAGAGGAAATAATTCCCCTTAACATGAAATGTATATGCTAGTGCAAGACCAATCATATGTGCAAAGCCCATTCAGCTGAACACCTATCGTAATGCAGGTAGAATGTCTGCTGGCTTCTTGAATGAGGTGATACGAAATATGGAGAGATGTTATACAGACACATATAAAATTCGTTCGGGATGTTGTTACATACACATACGAACGATTTTTTACAGTTCAATTGTGAACGAAGGGTATGGAAAAGAATTTCTGAAACTTGCGTTTATTTGTGGCACGATTATTATTTGTGCTAAGCTCTTTCGGATCCCACTGTCGGCAGCCCTGAAGATGATTTTCCGTGGTTCCGCTTCCTTCCAACTCCTAGGCCTTTCCTAACCTATCATCGCCATAAGATTTATCTGTGTCGGTGCGACGTAAAGCCACTAGCAAAAAAAAAAAAAGCTCTTTCGGAATAAACTTTATTTCTTTTCATGTTGCATGTTTTTAAATCTGCATGTTTTTGTTGAGGAAATATTCTGTTCTACACAGTCCATTGAAAACGACTAATTCTCCTGTTTGATGTTTAGAAAGTTACGGTTTTTACCGATCCAAATGGTAGTTTCGGACCTTAGGATCTACATCCAGATGAATTTTGATTTGTTTCTGACTTCTCCATGCTTAACAAGAAAGAACATTGATCTCAAGTTGCTAAATTCTCGAGTATTAACTCAATATATTTGAAATACATGACGGCCTCAATAACAGCGATGATTTCCGAAGTTAAACCACACAGAACTAAATAGTCCTGATTTGTGGAACGGCTATGTCTGTATTCAAGCACAACGCAACAGGTGGGATCGGTGAGAGGTCAGGAGAAGACACTTGCCACTCCGAAATCGTAGGGACGAGGAGGCAGTCGAAAACTCGAGATGAGTGACAGGAGCTCTGCGTAGTGTACAGAATTCTTGGCGGCTCTATGTATGTGTGAGAGAGAGAGAGAGAGAGAGAGGGAAATTTACGCAAAACCCTTCAACCCAATTTCATGTGCTTAGAATTTGTTGAAAACATTTCTAAATTACTACAAATACAATCATATTGTGAGAATGAGGTCAGAGGATGGCGGATTGGGGTTTGGGGCAGCGATGACAATGTGGGCGGGTTAGCCGCGAGCAAAGGAATAGCCCCGGCGAATTGCTGAAGTACGCGTTAAGGGAATTGGCCAAGCTCCTTTCGAAGATACTGGAAATGATCAATAATGGAGAAAGCGCTCGAAGTGATCTGGAAGTGGGAACTGAGAGCACTTTCCGCTGGCCTGTGTAAAGACCGAAGCTGGCAGTCCACTCGGCAGTTAGCGAGTCATACGGGAGTGTATCAACTTGGAGTGGTTCATTCAGACGGCTACGTGGGGTTCAGTGCGGTGTGTTGTGTTGTGTTATGTTGTGTTGTGGAGCGAGCTGCTCGGGAAACGAGACTGCACTGTGAAAGGCCTTGTTGGAGAACAGGTTGGGCGCTCCAGTGGGCTGTGTGTTCGACCAAGTGGAAGTGGAACACCTGAACTTGAGTACATCTGTAAATAATTGTAAATGTACTGAGCGCATAACCTAATAACGGATTGGCTTTGCTGATGATCACGCCTTGCAGACGTCGGCGGGACGGTTTTCACAAGGTGACGCACATCGTCCATGTCGTTATAATCCAAGCCATGCCTGCTACAGCATCTCGTATAGTTGACGCACATCTTAGGGAGGCGTAGGAGCAGCCCTCACAACACGATCCTGCGT
Organism: Anabrus simplex; assembly: GCF_040414725.1. Lineage (NCBI taxonomy): Eukaryota > Metazoa > Arthropoda > Insecta > Orthoptera > Tettigoniidae > Anabrus > Anabrus simplex. The sequence goes on along the minus strand of NC_090268.1, from coordinate 300,934,492 downwards.
ATTCCAGACGCATCGATGAGGTTATAATCCAGGAAAATTGGGGGCCACGTGAGAGTGGATAATTCATTGTCATGTTCCGCCAACCAGTCAGTAGTTACTTTAGTTTCTAGGTAAACAATTGATAGGGAATCTACCAGCTACGCGACAACACTAAATGTAGATCAATGGTGATTGAGTCCAGTGACAGGGTGCATTGTCCTGTTGGAATGTGGCATTGCTATCGGTAAAGACTGCCTGGTGCAGATTGTTGGCTAACATGTTACTTTAGTCTTCACCACTCAAGTTGTGTGGTACGGTCTCCAATGGCCTTATGGCATGCCAGGAGAATGCTCCCCAGACCATGATACCGCCACCGCCTGTCGAACGCCCACGATACAGGCGAGAGAGGCTGCCTCGTGCTGTTTACGCCAGACGTGGACTCGGCCGTCAGCACGATGCAACAGGAAACGGGCCTCGTCGCTCCAGACAACCCTCTTCTTTGCGTCCAAGGTCTACTGAGGCCCACGTGAATCGTTGTTTGCAATGAAATGGGGTCAACCGAAGAACCCTTGTTCGTTTACGACTCCGGAACCCGAATCGACACAAGGTACGTCTCATGGTCATTGAGAAAATCGGACTACCTGCCCACTGTTGTACCGGTGGGTCAAATCCTCCACTGTGGAACGTCTTTGCTGTGATATCACTCCTAATACCTGACGCTCGCCTTGTCGATAAATCATTCATGCCGCAGTTTGATCTTCTGTTAGATATCTATCCACGATTCCTCTACTCGTGCTAGACCCTCGATACCGTCGTACCAGAACAGCCAAGAAGAGCGAGTACTGTTGATATACTGGCAACACACCTCCAGACCCCAGTTATCTGCTCTTGGTGAAAGTCGCCTAAGTCGCCGCATTTATCCGTTATCGTCTTACGTGCAGAGAAGTCGGCACGGTATATGTGAGCCGCTCGAGAATGTGTCACCAAGTGGTATCGCGTTATGAACTCTCACGTCTCAGGTGCTCTTAAGAATCATCGTTCAGTTCAGCGTATTAGCTTAATATAGTCGATAGTAAAACAGAATAACTGCCTCTTTAAGTAGTCATTTTAGTTTTACGGATCCTGGAAACCCGCAACAATATAAACAGCTTGTGAAATTGTATACTTATTTCAGGCGATATAGGCCGTCCTCAGATTAAGATGCTAAACTTTATAAGGATCTGTTGGCTGCGTCATCAGCAGATTGACTGGTTTGATGCAACCCTGCCTACCTCCTACATACACAGGTTTTCAAAGTATAATTATTTTACAGTAGCGTTGTAAACTTTTTTCTCGTTATGTGTACGCCAGTGTTCGGCGTAATAAATTAAGATATAATTCTCCATTCGGGCAGTCTTTACCTGGAATGGGCACTCCTTCCGTAATTTTGAGTGACAGCTCTCCTTCATTTCGCTAGATGGGTACCATTCTCTTCACACAGCAGCTCCTCGCAGACAAGGTTCAAACACACGAGCCGAATTGAGTGGCTCAGGCAGTTAAGGCGCTGACTTTCTGAGCCCAAATTGGCAGGTTCGATCCTGACTCAATCCGGTGGTATTTGAAGGTGCTCAAATATATCAGCCCAGTGTCGGTAGATTTATCGGCACGAAAAAGAGCTGCGGGAAAATATCCGGCATCTCGGCGTCTCCAGAAGCCGTCAAAGTAGTTAGTGGGACGCAAAGCTAATAAAATTAGTATTTATTATTCGAACACATGAACTTGGGTTATCACCGCACACAATGTCTCTACCTTTGCGTCGACTCCAGGCCACTCAACACAATCAACTTGCCTACTGCTCAACACTAATAACTTGACAGTAAAACGCAGCACGACGAACACTAGCAACACTAATATTACTCTCCGACACACTACTCCAGTACACCCAATGTCGACTACTCTCTCCGCTAAACACCGACAACAGGTCTAACCACCGGGCGAGTTGGCCGTGCGGTTAGGGACGCGCAGCTGTGAGCTTCCATCCGGGAGATATTGGGTTCGAATCCCACTGTCAGCAGCACTGAAGATGGTTTTCCGTGGTTTCGCATTTTCACACCAGGCTGTACCTAATTAAGGACACGGATGCTTCCTTCCCACTCCTAACCCTTTCCTATCCCATCGTTGCCATAATACCTATCTGTGTTGATGCGACGAAAAGCCACTAGAAGAAAAAAAAACACAGTTCTAATCAGCGACAGTCTACCACGACGACACTCACTCTGTTGAAACACTCATAACCTCACTCACACTTTCGCTACAAGCCTCCCCTATATATGCCTGGTGATGAAGTTCTGATATCTTCGGGGAGCGGAAAGAATGAGAACACCGAGCTCGATAGCTGCAGTCGCTTAATTGCGGTCAGTATCCAGTATTCGGGAGATGGTGGGTTCGAACCCCACTGTCGGCAGTCCTGAAGATGGTTTTCCGTGGTTTCCCATTTTCACACCAGGCAAATGCTGGGGCTGTACCTAATTAAGGCCACGGCCGCTTCCTTCCCACTCCTAGCTCCTTCCTGTTCCATCGTCGCCATAAGACCTGTCTGTGTCGGTGCGACGTGAAGCAACTTGCGAAAGAAAAGAAAAAACAGAATGAGAACGTTCGAGTTTCGCCTTTCAGGAAGTCCACGGAGACACCACACGAAAGCCACCATAGCAGAAGAGGCCGTAGTATGCCCTCAGTCCGGCTTGGGGGTCTCCGGCCTGACTCACTCATCCCTCCAGGAAATACCGATGGGGCTTCCAGTTGCATGAACACATAATACATAATTAGTCCCTACTAACACTTTTCTGCTAGTCCAGCAAACGTGTACAGAGTACGCCATTGTTTAAAAGCAACGGTGGAGTTCAGGTGGTAGGGTGAGCAAACCACCGGTGCTAAAGACAGAATTGTTTCTTGTGGCAGGAAGGGGCCAGTAATCAGAAAATTGCCGTCAAGCTATCTCATGCGACTGTCTACTATGTAATTATCATTAAGTTCAAAAAGACAGGATCTGTTGCCAATTAGCTGAGATCTGAACTCTAACAGAGAGGTAATCACGGTGTATAGTGAAACAAGTGCCCAAAACTCGCAAGTGAGTGCGCGAGCACTGGATGAAGACATCGTGACATCAACGGACAAGGAAGAGATACGGCAGACAGACATTCATAAAATTGGCTACAAAGGCTGAGCGTCGAGAAAGAAGCCATTCATTAGCGAGTGCAGCAGGGCCAAAAGACTAGAATTTGTGCGATCAAATCTCAAAAGAGAAACAAAAACATTGGAAACCACTAATATAAACAATGCAGCGAAATTAATTTACTTTAAACTCATGGTTTTCTTGTCTCCGTGTAGTATTCTCTGACATTCTCTGCCTTGTAAATTAGTGATCTTAGCCCACAAGGAAAATTACATCAGCAGAAGTTGTACGTGATGTAAATACTCGAGTGTATTCGTGAAGAGAATGGAGCTAAAATTTATTTTGCGGCCACAAATGCAGCAAGCGCTCCTAGAATTTTTAATTAGACTGTCAAAGTTTTCGACGTAATAATACACTCGTTAATGACGTGGAAAACTTCATAGAATGCTGCACTTTTATGACTGGTCTGTTTTAATTTAATTCATATATATGGGTGAAAATATAATAAATGAGAACCAAGGTTCCTCTTTTGTGTAATTAATTACCAAAGTCTATTGAAGTAATGTGGTATATCTTTTGTTACATAACAAGATAATGTTCTTTTAATCACGTTCCATCAGTTGCTATACGTCTAGCCGTACAGTTCGATATTCCTGGTCAGCTGATTGATGTCCTACGATGTCAGTGCTATATCAGGAGCCAGCAACACGTTAATCTTATCTATTGGTAGGTTTTCAGAATAGATTTATTGGATCGCGCGTTTTAAGGGGATAAAAACTACGGACAGGTTGTGTCAGTTGTACGACCGCAATGTTTAAGGCGTAGAATACGTCTTCCTGTCAGAAATGAAATATATGTAATTATATGTTTGTGTCTCTAACCTCAATCCCGTTTCTTGATACGGCGTCGGGGATGAGACGAGATGAATTGATATAACATGTTACCGTACTGGAGAAAGAAGACTTTAAGTTATGAAAAAGTTGAGGATGAGAAATATGAAATTCTATGTGTGAGAAAACAGGGATGCGGAATTATTTGCTAAGATAATCAACTATGTGGGGTAATGCAGCAAACGATCAAGCGAAATGTTAGAGAATGACCTTGCAGACGGCAGGCCAATGATACGAGAATTGATGCTTGTAAGCCATTAGTTCAGCCGACATGCAATGAAAGGTGGGTTGGATGGGCGTAGCGTAGTTTTTGTCCGAGAGGAGACGAGATGAGAATGAAAATCCACAGCCTGTTTCTAGTCATTCTACCGGGTCAGGAATGGAATGAATGAAACCCCCATCTAGCGGCGAGGATAGGAGTTGTGCCGGCTGCCGAAGCCTGTCGCATTCCTCTGGGGCAATGATTAATGACTGACAGACGAAATGAAATCATAGTGGAATGTGTTGCTGGAATGAAAGATGACAGGGAAAACCGGAGTACCCGGAGAAAAACCTGTGTCGCCTCCGGTTTGTCCAGCACAAATCTCACAGGGTGTGACCGGGATTTGAACCACGGAACCCAGCGGTGAGAGGCCGGCGCGCTGCCGCCTGAGCCACAGAGGCTTCAGGAAATGAGATATAAATTGAATTGTTTCTTCGTAAGATTAAATAGTTTGTGATCATCCAACTGCCGCGGTGAACTCATAACTATCATGATTATATCTATTAGCACGTTCATCACTTGGCTCATTATGCTATCTGCTCCCATACATCTGCTTATACGGTAGTCGAAGCGCCACCAATCTCTGCGTTATTGAGTCCATTCTTGAAAAATTGCCAACGGCCGTAGCCGTGTTGAAACACCGGATCCCGTGAGATCTCCGAAGTTAAGCAACATTGGGCGTGATCAGGAGTTGGATGGGTTGCCACGCGCTGTTGGTGGGGGTAAGGGAATGGAGGAGCGGAAAGGAACTGACCACCCTACCGCACGTAAACTCCGGCTCAGGAACACCTCTGCGGAGGTTCGGACCTGCCTTCGAGCAGAATAACCCTACAATTGCCAACGGCCGTAGCCATGTTGAAACACCGGATCCCGTGAGATCTCCGAAGTTAAGCATCATTGGGCGTGGTCAGGATTTGGATGGGTTGCCACGCGCTGTTGGTGGGGGGTAAGGGAATGGAGGGGCGGAAAGGATCTGGCCACCCTACCGCACGTAAACTCCGGCTCAGGAACGCCTTTGCGGAGGTTCGGACCTGCCTTCGGGCAGAATAACCCTTACCTTACCTTGAAAAATTGGTGAGACTCGTCTAAGTACCGAAACGCATTCGATTTAGAAAGTGGAAACACCTTCCTTTCCGCGCAAGGAGTGAAGCAAGAGCTTCATATGACGAACCTATTTACATCTTCAAAGACAATTTCGGCCTGCAGCACCTCTATCGCCAGGCTATTGGGTGTCTCGGGTCCTTCTTGTACCACAGCCTCTCGCAGACATCACTAATGTAAACCAAACTCATTGTCTACAGACACAGCACTATAGTGTTTAATCGCAGCTTGCCAACCCACTCAGGCCTGATCATCCTCCACGAGCTGCTGGTGGTCAGACATGGTCTTCAGGAGGTCCCCAGCGCCTGGTTCGTCATCTACAGCCGACTCCCAGTCCACGAGCTCCAAGAGCTGGGTTGTACGCCCCACTGCGCGGACGCCTTCACTTTCTTGCGTTGGTACGTTGTGCTGGTTTTACGGTAGTTTTTGATCCATTTCGACTGAAGATATTTAATCATTTTGCAAATTTAACATAATTCTTAATTTTCAACTACGGTCACCAAAGAAACTAACGTGATAGAGTTCTACGAGGCAAATGTAGCGAAACCGCTTGTAACACTATTTATAAGCACTGATTCGCGAGCTACTCGCCATGATATCACCGATTATTGCAACTAATTTCAAATAACTTTTACCTTTTTAGTACGGGTAGCGTGCCTGCCTCTTACCCGGAGGCCCCGGGTTCGATTCCCGGCCAGGCCAGGGATTTTTACCTGAACCTGAGGGCTGGTTCGAGGTCCACTCAGCCTACGTGATTAGAATTGAGGAGCTATCTGACGGTGAGATAGCGGCCCCGGTCTAGAAAGCCAAGAATAACTGCTGAGAGGATTCGTCGTGCTGACCACACGACACCTCGTAATCTGCAGGCCTTCGGGCTGGGCAGCGGTCGCTTGGTAGGCCAAGGCCCTTCAATAGTTGTGGTGCCATGGGATTTGGGGTTTTTACCTTTTTAACCGCATCCTAACCATTATATTCTATTTACAAGGGTATGAAGCCTAATTTACTATATATTCCCATATGGTGCTCGAAATTGTACGCGAGATATAGTACACGAACGAAATGAAATCAGGATTCTGCGTCAAAAGGTCTTTAAGAAGGATTCAAATCCCTCGCACTAAATTCCTACGCAAGCGCCAGGTGAAGTTCGTTTTGCATTTCGAATTCACTTGTTCGCATATGTACAGTAATTATTATTTTCCTCACATGCGTTGAGGTTATACTGCATTCCAGTTGACATATTTATCCATTCTGCGTGTGAAAAGTCGGTCTGTGATTCCGCAAGAAAAGTGTCTTGTACTGACTGAAGGCCTAGTTTGCTTCATTGTATCTTTGTGAATCCTTATTTCCAACCATCAGCTTATTAAAAGTAAGTACAGAGCAAGGTTACATGATGAACATTCCACTTTGTGTTCCTAGTTATTCTTCTTAATCTGCTTACCCTCCAGGGTTGGTTTTTCCCTTGGACTTGGCGAGGGATTCCACCTCTACCGCCTCAAGGGCAGTGTCCTGGAGCGTGAGACAATGGGTCGGGGATACAACTGGGTAGAATGACCAGGACCTCGCCCTGGCGGTCTCACCTGCTATGCCTTGGATAGGCAAGGAAGAGGGAAGGAAGCTGCCGAGGCCTGAAGTAAGGTACCATCCCGGCATTTGCCTGGAGGAGAAGTGGGAAACCACGGAAAACCACTTCCAAGATGGGTGAGATGGGAATCGAACCCACCTCTACTCGGTGGACCTCCCGAGGTTGAGTGGACTCCGTTCGAGCCCTCGAACCACTTTTCGAATTTCGTGGCAGAGCCGGGAATCGAACCCGGGCCTCCGGGGTTGGCAGCTAATCATACTAACCACTACACCACAGAAGCGGACTTCTAGTTATTCACTCATCATAAAGGCTGTTGCTGAGAATTGTTCCTGCCAAGTAGAAATTTGACATATTTTTGCAGCTATTAGCAGGAAAATTCCTGTCTAATAATGTACATCTTAATTCCGTTGTCTAGAGCTTTTTTTAAAAAATCACCGTTGCATTAGTTGACTTAAAAGAACAGAATTTCAGTTGTTTAAAGGGTACAATATATGAAAACTTCTCAGAAGACTTCTGAAGCATCTAGATTGTGCAGATCCTGTTATTTAGCTGTAGGACAAGCATTGGTCGGTCAGTGAGATGAAGTGTCCAGGTTCGTTACATGAATACGCATCTGTTTGCGGTTGGTCCAGGTTAGGTTTCCGATTGTGTCAAGAACTTACGATTACATGAATCACTCTCATGTGGAATGCGTCTGATTTATTTCCATTGTTGTAAATGGTAAGAGTGCATATCTTATAACTAACAGTAAATGAAAGAATATTCATAATTCCATTGACAGCTATCGAGTGGTTGGGTGGACGGTTCTGGCCACATATCTCTTAGTATGTACAGTATGTGGGAGATAGTGAGTTCCAATTCCAATATCTACAACCCTGAAGATGGTTTACTATAGTTTGCCATTTTCATACTAGGAAAATGCTGGGGTGGGTCTTAATTAAGGTCACAGTCGCTTCCCTCCCTATCGAGCGAGTTGACTGCGCGATTCGCGTCACGTAACTCTGATCTTGCATTCGGAAGTTGGGGGGGGGGGTGTTCGAACCCCACTGTCGGCAGCCCTGAAGATGGTTTACCGTGGTTTTCCATTTTCATACAAGGCAAAGGCTGCGGCTGTGCCCTATTTACGGCCATGGTTGCTTTCTTCCCAGTCCTTGCTCTTATTTTTCTTGTCGTACCTATAAGACCTGTCGGTGCGACGTTAAACCAAAACCAAACCCCATGGCACTACAGCCCTTGAAGGGCCTTGGTCTACCAAGCGACCGCTGCTTAGCCCGCAGGCCTGCAGATTACGAGGTGTCGTGTGGTCAGCACGACGAATCCTCTCGGGCGTTATTCTTGGCTATCTAGACCGGGCGTTAAACCACTAGCAAATAAATAAATAAATAAATAAATAAATAAATAAATAAATAAATAAATCATAACTTCGTTTGGGCTACTCTTATGTATGTTCGTTCTTCTGTATATGGCTAATGTGTTTGTCGCAAGGTTGTTGAAATTCCGTGTAAAAATGCATGAGTAGGTGCTCCATACAATGGAAATGAGGATGCTACGATGGTCTCACGGGGTCACAAACTGGACCATACAAGAAGGTAGACATCCGGAACACTCTTAAAGTATTCAATCTCTTTACTCCTTTCTGATCCTTAAATTACCAGTGTTTCGTCGCAGTTTGGCAGTGGGCTCGTGAGTTGGATTGCCGCGCCTTTCCAAGACGCTGGTGGCTAGTGCGCCGTTGACTTTAGTACGAGCGTCGTTATACAAAGGAAGGTGACATTGCGCAAGCGTCGGTGAATGTCTATGAATGTCGGGAAGAAATCTGGTATCGTCGTAAAAGTGTTAGTGTACTGTTTGTACGTGCGGAAGCAAAGTGTCTAGATACGGTTTTGCCAATAATTCGTCCAATTTATGAGTTGCTAGTGGATCCGACATTTACCGTCATATGAAAGATTTATGTGGGAATGAGTGTGTATCACGCTGTGCGGTGTTCAGATGGTGTTGGGAATTTCATTAAGGACGAGTAAGGGTGTGCCAAAACCAAATCAGCACAGTGGACAGCCTGATTAAACAAGAAGAAACAATCAACGAATGCGGGAATACTGGGGAAGAATTGAATATCAAGGAGGCAAAATGTTGAAATAACGTGGTCCACGGCAGTCCGAAAAGAAGAAGATGCCGGTTTGCAAGCAGTGGTGAGTCCGAGACGCCGTTGAAGAATGGTTCCACCGCCATCCACGGACGTTGTTCGCTCAAGGTGCCTTTCATCAAATGAACCACTGGATCACTACTTGAACCAACTAGGCGATATGTCACCTATACATCACTCTTTACATTCTGTATGTTCACACATTCCAAACAATAAACCATTACAGGAACAAAAGTCTCAGTGTAATTTGGGCAGTCCTCTCGAGGCTGAAGGAATCAAAAGCCTTAGACTGATTGGGAATGTTCCCCAAGGCCTCCGAGTAAGAGGCAGATACGCTAACCGTACACCTCGAGGCTGGCATAAATGCAGCAAATGACTTTACAGAAATGCCCTAAGGCCATACTTGAAAGCGAAATAACTCTGAAACTAAATATTTTCGGGCCTATTCTTTTTCTCAGCATGTAAGATATCTATTATTAAAATACTGGTTCTTAATTTTCGTTTCATCCTGCATTTAACAAATACGGAGTCCTTATACATACACAAGTAATAGTTAATATAAATACTATAATTATACTTCATCTGTGAGAATGATGTAACTGCAGTTGGTACTCCGAGGCTCCCGTAATAATTCACGATTTACCCAAGTGAGGTTATCGGTCACCAATCTTTGAGTAAATTGCTCTTCGCCTTGTTTCCGCGTCGTGAGGTGCAAGTGGCTGTTCGCTTCCTCATTTGTGGAACTAAATAATTGGTTCTTGCTGCGACAGAGAGAGATAGAGAGATAGATAGAGAGAGAGAGAGAGAGAGAGAGAGAGAGAGAGAGAGTGTGTGCGCGTGTGTGTGAGGCGTATTTGCCAACTTCCAGAATTGTACAGTATTCGTTTGATCTACAGAAAGAACCATCCAATTGTTAGCTCATGTTATTGCCTTGCCCACTCACTGGACGTTACAGACGTCTATCTTTGTGTGGCATTGCTTCCACAACCTGTAATAGGCTCCTTCATTTTACCGTTTATCTCCAAACTCACTTGGTCAACTGTAGTTCATTTTGGGAACCTTGTAATTCGAAAGATCGGAGGTTGAATATTTTTTCCATACTCTAATTCGGGAGATCGGAGCTGTAAGTTTTACTTTTCTCGTAATTCGAGAGATCGGAACTGCAAGATTTATTTTTCCCTTCTTACTCTCCTAATCGGCTGCCTGGCCTAGGCGGTAAAGGCGTGCTCGGTTTGCCCGGAAGGACGTGGGTTTGAATCCCCGTCAGGAAGTTGTAAAATTTAAGAAACGAAATTTCCAGTTCCGGAGGGGCATATGGCCCTGAGGTTCACTCAGCCTAGACCAAAAATGAGTACCAGGTTAATTCCTGGGAGCAAAGGCGGCTGGGGGTAGAGCTAACCACTCTACCCCATCACGTGCCGAGGTTAACAGTGGTGGAAGCCTTTACCTTCCACTCTTCCAAGGGCCTTCATGGCCTGTACGGAAGTGACTTTGCTTTTTACTCTCCTAATCTGAGAGATCGGAGCTGTAATTTTCACTTTTCTTCCCCCATACTCGCTTAACTCTACAGATCAGAATTGTATTTTTTGCATTTTCACTCATATTCTCGCAATTCGAGAGATTGGAACTGTTATTTTCTTTTACTTTTTCCGTATACCACCCTCATTCGAGAGATCTGAGTTGTGTTTCTTCCCCCTTCAGTGTTGATGACAACAGCGATAATTTTTCCTACTTCCTGGACGGACGCAACTCAACATTCCTCTCATATTCCAGCCTATGTGCGCACATATTTCAGAATTATGCGAAGTGGAATGTTTAATAACTATACATAACTAGGAGGTGGAGTAACCGCAATGTTGTGACAATAATAATAATAATAATAATAATAATAATAATAATAATAACAATCACATCTTACAGCCTCGGCCTTCTCAAGTGGTACCGTCTAGGTTGTATAAAAACATTCGTGTCGGTATAAATGATATTATACAATGCCGAAGGAGTTTGCTGTGCCGTATCCCTGACTTCCCATTTTCACAGCAGGCAAATGCTTAGTTAAGGGTACGGTGGCTTCCTTCCCATTCCTATCTCTGTACTATTCCATCGTCTCCATAAGACATGTGTTGGTGGGACGTAAAACAGAAAGCATAAATAAATAAATAAATAAATAAATAAATAAATAAATAAATAAATAAATAAATAAATAAATAAAATGCTGAAATAATCATGGAGAGAGCCTCCGTGGCTCAGACGGCAGCGCGTCGACCTCTCGACGCTGGATACCGTGGTTCAAATCCCGGTCACTCCATGTGAGATTTATGCTGGACAAAGCGGAGGCGGGACAGGTTTTTCTCCGGGTACTCCGGTTTTCCCTGTCATCTTTCATTCCAGCAACACTCTCCATTCTCATTTCATAGCATCTATCAATCATTAATAAAAATCACTTTGGGAGTGGCGACCCCATCGTACTAATAGCCTATATCTACTTCATTCATTACATCCCTGACCCGGCCAATGACTGGAAAACAGGTTGTACGTTTTTGGTCGACAGAAGGAGCTAGAATATGAAATAAACCATTTTTTCAGTTTGTTATGATAGTCTGGCTCCTTGTCCGGATGGTCAACATACTGCCATTCAGTTCGATTTCCGGCCGGGCCGTGGATTTTAACTACGTATACTCAATTCCTCTATTTTTTGGACTGGGTATTTATGTTCGTTTTAATACTCCTTTCTTCATGTACATACAACACACCGTAGTACCAACCAGCATAGAAACACAGTGAATAATCCCCTCCACATAGGGTTGGCATCCGGCCGTAAATGGAGCCAAATTCACATGGCTAGCCGACCCCAAGGGAAAGTCCAGAAAGAAAAGAAAAATTTAGTATAGCCTAATGTTGATACTTCGTTTTCCACAATTATGCTGTTATGTTCAGTGGAACAGTGAGGGGGTAAAAATATTGTCCTCTTAGCAACTAGTATAAAAGGATGCCACTTACACAGAGTGAAAAACACACATTCGCTCTTCCACTTGAACAACGTAGTAAGGCCTACTACAAAAATATTGTTCCGTAACGCCAGTAATCTCTGGTTATACCGACAAGGCTTCCCGTTTCACGTTGTGTGTTATTTCTTTTGGAGGGTTTGTTTCATGTCTCTCTCACGTTTCATTTTTTCTCGTCATAATCCTCCTCGGGTGCTTCATGTTCTGTTTGTTCTCTGTAATTCGCCCGTAGCTATCATCCCTTCAAACACGATCGATCACAACCGCAGGCAGACTGAAAGGGTGTGTAACAAGTCTGTTATTCTGCCTCAGGCGGTCTGTGCTGTTCTCAACACTTTCGGTACTGTACTAATTTGCAGTAATTTGCTTTACGTCGCACCTACACAGATAGGTATTATGGCGACGATGTGATAGGAAAGGTCTTGGAGTGGGAATGAAGCGGTCGTGGATTTAATTAAGGTACAGCCCCAGCATTTGCTCGGTGCGAAAATGAGAAACCACGAAAAACCATCAGGTCTGCCGACAGTGGGGTTCGAGCCCACTATCTCCCGCACGCCCCTAAAGGGGCCCATAGACGTGCAATATTATTGCGCAATATTGGGGTTTGTGCAATATAATTGATAGTGTGTATTTAATATTGAATCAAGGAAGCATTGCAGGATAATAATAAGAAGAAGACTAAGAAGAAAGAGATGATGCTGATGATCGGTACGCAGTTTGTCAGACAGATTTGACATACACCTGTACATGGGTCATGTAATGAGTTCCAAGTCCTGAGATGAAACGAGCATAATGACACTCTGAACCCAGTTTTCAATTTTTTCGTCTTACACTTCTGTCTGAGTGGAGAAATATTGATTGTAAGGGAGCTCTAATTGCACCTGGCGTGAATCATCAAAAATTCGCATCTTGGGTTGTTCGTTTCTTTAAATAGAATGAACTTTCCTGAATCTAGAAATGTATGCCAAAAGTCATGGGATCACGTCTAATAACGGTGTAGGGCCCTCACTAGCCCAGAGGAGTACACTAATTCGACGTGTCATTGACTCCACAAGTGTACGGAAGATATATGGAGAGATGTTAAGCCATGCTATCTGAATAGCTTCCAAAATTTTGCTGGTAATTCTGGGTGCTGGATCTTGGGTGTGAATGGCTCTCTCTGTCACGTTCCATAAATGCTTGATGTGAGTTCATGTCGGGGGACCGTGCTGGCCATTCTATTCGCTCAGTCTCTCCAGGGTGCTCGTCGAACCAGTCCAGTCCTACAAGACGTGCGTCATCCTGTTGGAACATCTCATCTTTTTCAGGAAACATGAACTCCATGAACGCTGTAAATGGTCATCAAGGAACGTTCAGTTTAGTGGGTACATGGACAAATGGATACAATCCATGTCATGTGAACACACTTCACACCATTACGGAACCAGCATCAGCACCAACATGCACGGTGCCTTGTTGACAACTGGGATCCAAACTCTGCCATTAGCCCGAAACAACCTGAATCGCGACTCATAGAATTAGCAACCTAAGTGAGGTGTTGTGCCCGCTGTCGTGTCGTTAACAAGGGCACCGTGGTGGATCTCCTGCTTCCATATCCCATGAAAGCTAAAGAACGTTGCACTGATCTGCTAGACACACGTCTGACGTCTCCTGCATTTAATGTGGAGTTGGTTTGGGCAGGTGTTTCTGCTCTGTTAGCGCAGACAATTCTACGCAACCCCCAAACTCCGCCAGTAACGATAATCAAGTAACGTGGTTCCGTAGTCATCCAAAAATTAAAAAAAGAATGGCGTCTCTGTATTCCCAGCCGAGCTGAGTAGCTCAGTGGGTAGAGCGCTGACGCCAACTTGGGAAGTTCGAATCTGGGTCAGTCCGATGGTATTTGAAGGTGAACAAATAAGTCAGCTTCGTGTCGGTAGCTTTACTGACACTTAAAATAACTCCTGCGAGACTAAATTCCGGCACCTCGGCGGCTTCTAAAATCGTAAAAGTAGTTAGTGGAACGTAAAGCCAGTAACATATTATTATTATTATTATTATTATTATTATTATTATTATTATTATTATTATTATTATTATTATTATTATTATTATTATTATTATACTGTATTCCTATCCGACTCGTTGGCTGAATGGTCAGCGTACTGGCCTTCGGTTCAGAGGGTCCCGGGTTCGATTCCCGGCCGGGTCGGGGATTTAAACCGTCATTGGTTAATTCCATTGGCCCGGGGGCTGGGTGTGTGTGTGCGATCCCCAACATCCCTGCAACTCACACACCACACATAACACTATCCTCCACCACAATAACATGCAGTTACCTACACATGGCAGATGCCGCCCACCCTCAACGGAGGGTCTGCCTTAGAAGGCCTGCACTCGGCTAGAAATAGCCATACGAAATTAAAAAAAAAAACTGTATTCCTAGCTCAAGTGATCTGCCACAATCACAACACTGACTAATGTATTTCCAACATATTTGTTCATTACTAATAACTGTAGTTTAGATTTATTCACACGGCTAGCGGCTCTTCGGAAGTGAGTTGACCGTGAGCCATTTGTTTCCAATTACTAATCGAATTATTTTTTGTCATTGTGCTTAATCAGGAGAGTTTATAGATTTTGTACTTGCTTAGGCTGTTATGGATTTGAACACTGTATCTATTGGGCGAAGGCCTGAAAGGTTCAATAAATTCTAGTTATTTCCAACAGATAATTATCACCTATATTACAGTATATCATAACGTTCGTATTATCTTCATCAATCCAGGACTAGAAGACCATGTTTACGACACTGGTAGCTTAGTGGATTGTTCGCTGACTCAAATAACATTTTTTGCATTGCAACATAATCCCATGTACATACACCTTATATCTTTCATAGCAGGGCACGTAATGAAACATGGACAATTTGCATCGTGACGAATCAAGAGTACTTATAATTAAATGTATTTAATTTAAAATAAATATATTCACCGTAGTATGAAATAAAATATTGTACGCAACAGCCACTAAGGAGATAAGTTTACTTGTTTCAAAATGAAAGATCAATTCCCGTGGCTGTTCCGTGAATAACTATTTGTGTGCACTAATTAATCTGTATTGCAGATATTAGTGTTATAGGTTGACTCGCCGAGGTGGTAAAGGCATACTCGGTTCACCCGGAAGGACGTGGGTTCGAATCCCCGTCAAGAATTCGAAATATTTAAGGAACGAGATTTCCACTTGCGGAGGTGCACATGGCCCTGAGGTTCACTCAGCCTACACCAAAAATGAGTAACAGGTTAATTACTGGGGACAAATATTGTCGGGTGTTACCCCACCAAGTGCCGAGGTCGCGGATAGCAGAAGCCTTTACCTTCCATACCTTCCAGAGTCATCATGGCCTGTACGGAGATGACTTGTTTTTTTATTAGTGCTATTAACTTGCATATAAAATTGAAAAATTATACCTAGAATTATGGCACAAATGTGAATTAAGTGTGATTCGTTGCTGTTTACATGCTTGTTTATAAACTAAAGGAAAAAGTTGATATGCATGTAATTTTTCCCAGTTGATGTTGCAAGTTGAGTAAAGTTTTGAAGATTTGGAACAAATAGTGTCTTGGATATGAGCCCAAAAACTTGGCTTTAAAACATGCAGCTACAAATATTGCGTTAATTTTCCCGTAACAAGCACCAATAACGAAAGCTCTATCAGGATAAAGCTGTGCATGGAGCATAATGACAGCCCGCAGGCAAGTAGGATACAGAGGCCTGTTCAATGGCTCAATTATTTAACTGGCAGATTGTAGAGGTAATTGAGTTATTTCCATGGCATTGTGTGGCCTGTGTGCACGTAATAAACGCCACGTGTGGGACGTGACCTTGAGATTGAAGTACTGTAGACTTTGTTGTATAACTTTTCTAAAGAATAATTTAGTGAAATTATGATGTGATGGTTGAAGTGGTTTAGCTGTTGGCTTTCTATCCGAACAACTGGCGTTTGAATCCCAGTGTTTCCCGGCGTGGCTTCATGTAGGTCATCCGGCGTTAAATGTCCGGCCAAATCTTATAATGAGTCAGAACTGGGATAAATTAAAAGACAGCTCAGTTATAATGAAGATGTGTACAAAACTGTATTTCGAAAATGCATTTATCTTTCCCCTAAAAATACTCGCAAAGAAAAGAATATCCGCACTCATACATTATCTTGAGCCTTAACTCGGGACATTGTAACTGAGCACTGAAACAAAATTGGTATTTTCTTGCACTGAAACCGGTCCATATCAGACAAGATTCATTAATTCACAGTAATTAATTGAAAAATAGAAAGACTTCAACCTCAAAACCGTGCTCAAGAAATAGCCACTAAGATCTCTTGTTCGCACACTCCTTGAGTAATGTTATTATCTCATTACTATTCTCTGTACCATATCGTTTCCTTAACCGAAAATCTTCCCTCGTTAGATGGCGAATACCCTTGCTTGTCGTGAGAGGTGACTAAAAGGGACGTCGTCGTCGCCCCGCTTTTTTGGCTAGTATTGGTATTGCTCCTCTTAGTTGTACTCCCGGGGTAGTTCTTATTCTCTTCCGCCCTTTGTGACATTAGGTTTGCGAAGCCTGGGGAGTCTGTCATTTTCAAACCCTTCATGATGATTCTGATTCTTTTGCCAATATCTTCATTCTTGAAAGGGTCGCACCTTTCTTTCTCCTTATTTAGAGTTAAGAGAGGATGATTACCCCCTGTGGGTGGGGGACGCAGACGAAGGATACACCCCCACGGTATCACCTGCCTGTCGTAAGAGGTGACTAAAAGAGACGACCAAGGGATGATCAAATTAGAACATGAGACTACTTGTAATTAGTACCATCCTTCAGGGAACACCATTGGTCGCTCTTACTTGTGCGTAGTACCACTATGTTAGGTACAAAATAGGTTTGTGATTAGTAGCGACAGTGCGTGGCTCAGGATGCATTTTACAGTACCTGCGATTCGTGCCCCTATATGAGCAACACCATGGGATGAGCGACACCATGGTTCTGCCCATGCTTAGTACCCACTCTGTGAGGAACACCGCGGGATAGTGCGGGTCCCTCTGGTTAGTCCACTTACGTGAGGAACGCCATAGGTTTGCGTTGCTTGTAAATAGCGCCTCAGTGTGCGAAACACCGTAGGTCTGTGTTACACTCGCGAATTTCATTACCTGTGAGTAGTACCATAATGTGTGGAATACCGCGAGTCTACGCTACTTTGGATTAGTACCGCAACATAACAAATAGCATGGTTCTATTTTCCTTAGCGATATGTACCACTATAAGGGGCCGATGACCTGGATTTGGACCCGTTTCGACTACAGCTATCATCGATTCAGTATTGTGCTTTAGAAGCAGTCCCTTGGTCAGTAATACTATTCTTTAACGCTAGTTCCTGGGAATGTGGGGCATTGCGGGTAGGATCCACTGATTGTTTTAACTTCATATTCATCCAATCATTCTTCGTCCTCACGTTTTCGAATTCTGGTCAGTGAAGGATTATGGATTTTTAAATTGGCATACATTTCTTACCATTAGGGACCGATGACCTAGATGTTAGGTCACTTTAAACAACAACAATCATCATCATCATCATCATCATCAAGAGAGGATGATTATCACGTTGTAGACCTACTTCCCATTAAAACTATAATCACCACCAACATTATATTCTCTATATGTGCTACGAAAAGGCACTTTCCTGTATTTCTCTAATATCTTCATTTATTGTTGTTGCTACCGAGCAAGTGGCCACGAGGTTTGGGTCACGTAGCTATTAGCTTGCATTCGGGAGATAGGGGTTCGAGCCCGATTGTCGGCAATCCTGAAGATGGTTTTCTGTGGTTTCCCATTTTCACACCAGGCAAATGCTGGGGCTATACCTTAACTAAGGCTACGATTGCTTCCTTCCCATTTCTAGGATCCTCTCTAGTGTTTGCTACCTGTCAGTCAGTCTTGTTGATTGTAGTTTCGCGAGACAAGTCTTAAATTACATCCCGGACTTCTCTTTGTTACCCTTTCCATTCAAATTTCTCTTCTACCCTTGATAATATTTATTCTCCTTTCGTTGCAAGTCTTTTATTTTCGCTTCTTCTTCTTCTTCTTCTTCTTCTTCTTCTTCTTCTTCTTCTTCTTCTTCTTCTTCTTCTTCTTCTTAAACTCTCAATCAAATCCGCAACCGTAACCTCCCCAGTTTTGGTTTAACAGCTGGGAGGTGCGACAGAAATATAATTACACGAAGATTTGTGAAATGTATCCTTCGCCCCAGTTCTGTTAGGAATAGCAAACTTGCAGTCCTGGTTTGTTATGAAGTGGGTTAGGATTTCAGCTCGTATGCACACAGTTACAGGCTCTAATTCCTACACATTTATTTAATGACTAGCAAATGTACCCGTGCTTCACTACGGTATTCTGCATTGTATACGAATATTGAAGTAAATACTGTACATGCAGTAAATAAGATTGTTTTAAAATAGCATGTCTCTTAGCGTTATCCGAGAAACAATACGTTGTTTCCAGTGTAAAGTGCTTGTTACGGATTTGTGATGATAACGACAGGCTCACTTGCCTACTGCCATTCACAATCGAGTTGGGAAGTTTACATTATAATTGCAGGCCCCATTGCCTACTGCGCGGTCACAATCGATTTGGGGAGTTTCCGTTACAATGGCAGCCCCCTTTCCTACTTCCAGACATATTACAAATTGAGGAGTTTTTATTATAATGGCAGGAAACTTCCCTACAACCAGTCAAAATTGAGTTGTGCAGTTATCATTATAATGATAGGCCCCTTTTCCAACTGCCAGCCAGCTTCCTGCCAGTCACACAAAGTTGATGAGTTTCCATCAAAATAGCAGGCCAGTATGCCTAATGGGTACATCTGTTTATAACTGCGGGAACGCTTGCCTACAGCCAAACACTGTATGCTGCATGCTCCCTTGCCTTCTGAAAGTCAAATCGAGAAGTGAATTATTCATTACAATGGTAGGCCTGCGTCATTAATGCCAGTTACACAGGAATTGGAGAAGGACTCCATTCCTACTGCCAGTCATAGTCGGTGTGCGGAGTACTGATTACAATAGCAGACACACCCTTCCTCGATCGCTACAAAATCGACATCAGTGAATATATATAGTTCGACATACGAAAGTATGTGCTTGTTTACAATATTGCAGACCTTCATTTACAGATTAACTGCTTCTAAACGGTACATCATATCGAGAAAGGATTGTACCATAAGACGCCGGATTTAGCGGCCTAAATTGCTGGTCTTATGATATCTCATCTATCCATGGGTCAGATTGAGTTAGAAACTTGGAATAGGGTAAAATGTGTGTAAGATTATCTCACATTGCATTGCTTTTCGGATAATTAAGTGACAGCTTCATACATAGCATTTGGCTCACATATGGCTACTGGGTGGACCAATTTTAGTGTAGAGTATGATGATTCTATCTTTCCTCTAAGAGATGGAAGGTGTGAATTATGTATGTGAAAAGTACAACTTTACTTAACATCGAGAAATAGAGAAAAATCAAACGTAAAATGGATATAAATACGACAAAAAGTCGTAAGACCAAGGTTGTAGATCACTCCAAATTGAACGGGGATTGTGCCATCCGTTATGTGATAATACTTCCCGAAGGTCTGCACCATCATTAAAATTGCCTCCATATTTCGATATTCTTCGGGATAGAAAGGGAAAAATTTAAAGCTCTTGGAAGTTTTCCGCCCGTTACAGGCTAAAACGTAAAATTTTGCCTAATTTCAGTTTTCTTTCTCGACTGGCAGATTATGCCGCAACCTGGGTTTTCGGTGAGAAGTGTAAAAAGTAGGAATTTCAAGAAACTAAACCAAAAAATATGCAGATGATCATTATTACCCCTTAAGCGTGTAGCTGTACGAAAATTTCGACAAAATAGTCAATGTACAGGCACACAGTAGTTACGATTTTATTTACATAGATAAATAAGGAACCTGCTCCACGTACAACACCTTGTGGGCTATATCCGCTGGACTTAACCGGAAAAACGGACCGTTAATGATATCTCCCTTATTAATCCTCCTGTCGAAAAAATGCACGTGAAAAAAAGTTTTAGAGATGGAATTCCATCACGTTTGGTCGATTTCCAGTCAGGTTGGTCTTGTACTGTATATATTGTGTAAGAGTAAAATCACCATTTCGGTTCCCTATAAACCGCCAGTCCATTCCGGGAACATGAAATGTTATTGACGATTAACACGTAGCGTTTGACAGGTGGATATTAATGTAAAGTTTGACTCAAATATCTTCAGTAGTTTTCAAGTTGTAAAACATACGCTTTACACGCACCCGCTCTTGAGTTAAGTCCGGTGGGACTTGTACCGGAAAACGGGCCGTTAATGATATCTCCCTTATTAATCCTCGTATTGAAATGATGCACATGAGGAAAAAGGCTTAGAAATGAATTTCCATTAAGGCAGGTAAATTTACATTAAGTTTGGTTGTCTATATTTTGTGAGAATGCAAAATGACGGTTTCGGTTTCGTATAATCCCCCAGTCAGTTCAGGGATTTAGAAACAATGTTTGCCCTAAAACTTACCAAAGGACAGGTGTATTCTAAATATCAAGTTTGGTGGAAATATATCCATTAGTTTCCAAGTTATAGACAAACAGACAAACAAACAAACAAACAAACAGACAGACACCAAAACTGAATATATGCAGATGGTCATTATTACACCTGAAACGGATAACTGTACGGAAATTTCGCCAAAATTGTCAATGTACAGACACACTCTAGAAGTGCAGACCTTGATTTCGATAGTTACTGCTTTGTAACTGTACGACGTATCTACAAACGGACTTCACCATCAGACGCCCCTTTCAGTGCTCTACATGGTTGGTCCTATGACATCTTCTCGTATCTCTTATATTCATGGGTTAGATTGAGTTAGTCATTGAATGGGGTGAAATCTTGTACAGTTTTTGGATGCTAGTTTATATTTTTGATTCTCATGTGACAGCTAGAATCATAAAATTTGGCTATAACATTGCCAATGGTCATGTCAATGTGCGTGCCGAATGTCATGATTCTACCTTTCCTATAAGTGTGCCAAATGATAACATATACGTGTAAAAGTACAAAATCAACTTGTATTTAATGTATTAGGGATAGAAATACGACGAAAAGTCATAGGACAAAAGTTGTAGATCTCTCCAAACTGAAACGCCATTTGCTTTGTGACTTGTGATACGACTTACTGATTAGCCACCAATTACCCCGAAACGAAGGTCTGCACCGCCGTTAAAATTGCATCCATATTTCGAAATTTTCCTGGGCCAAAAGTTATACATTTGCATAGCTTAGAATATTTCCTCAAAGGAAAGAGTGTACATCATTCGGGATTAGCACTCGCATACATACGTGGTAATTAAGGAAGAAAATAATACAGTTTAGTAAGTTGAAATTAATAGAAAATGGATTATAACTGAGGACATCCGGATGACGACAAATATATAAATACCAAGTGGATGTATTGGAAAATCAAATGCTCCTCAATAAATTATGCCGGTGTGAGTTATGGATATAAGAAAGCGGTAATCGGAGAGAAATTTAGGCGCAGGGATCCTTAGGTAATCAGATAAGAAGATGAATATTTGTGTTATTACTTAAGCTATTCGAGGACGGTTATAACCTCCAATGATATTCCGCCAATATCCCGCAGAATGGTCGATTGACGACTCTCTTGCTTTCTACCCAAAGAACAACCACGAATTTAAAGGAATGATGAGGAAAATGGCAATACGTTACTTCCCTGCTGGCAAGCAGTCAGAGACGTTGCCATGGTAACCCATATATTCGTTATCGCTCTGTCGGTCACTCAATGCCGAGCATGGTATCGGCAGAAAATAGTAAATTTCTCCGTCATTTGAAGAGTAAGGTAAATTATGAACATAACGAAAGTTGTTTATGATGAAGAGACCTTTCACATACGGTCCACAGAGTTTGCAGAAAATTAATAGTGTAAGAGAAAATGGAGGAAAACCGTTGTGGTTTTCCTATAAAACCCACGTATTTTCAAAGATTTTAAAATGATATGCATATCGAAACCTTCCCCGGGGTGAGTATACTCTAAATATGAAGTTTGGTTGAGATCTATCCAGCCCTTTCGACGTGATGGTGGAACAAACAAACATTTTTTTAAATTTTGCTAGTTGCTTTACGTCGCACCGACACTGATAGATCTTATGGCGACGATGGGACAGGGAAGGGATAGGAGTTGGAAGGAATCGGCCGTGGCCTTAATTAAGGTACAGCCCCAGCGTTTGCCTGGTGTGAAAATGGGAAACCACGGAAAACCATTTTCAGGGCTGCCGACAGTGGGGTTCGAACCTACTATCTCCCAAATACTGGATACTGGCCGCACTTAAGCCAAACAAACAAACAAACAAACAAACAAACAAACAAACAAACAAACAAACAAACAAACAAACAGGCACGAACAACTTTATTTATAAGATTATTTTTATACCAACCCCTCGCCCCCTGCCTATAAGGGTGCTAGGGGTGTCTTACCCTCACGCGGTTTGTCTCCTGATACTAATTGATAAGTGTACCACGTTTGGTGAAATTGCTCCAGTGGTTTAGTTGGAGATGTGTCATTTACACACACACTTCCATTTCTATATATAGTAAGATTTTTACACTCGTATTTCACCCCCTTTCCATTCCCGCCCAAAGGAGTCCTATGAATGCCTTACACAACAGTATATTTTTTTCCAGATATTAAGTCTTATTTGTACCAATTTTGGTTGGCAGCTATGCCCAAACGTACATACATAATCTCACTGCTCTAGCATCCTGGAGCTGACGTTGCCATGGTTACGGCAGTTCATTTCTTTATCAGATTCCTAGAGCAGGGGTAGTGTGGTGCCAATATCTCCGTAACGGTTGGTTTTAGGACCTTAAAACACCGGGCGAGTTGGCCGTGCGCGTAGAGGCGCGCGGCTGTGAGCTTGCATCCGGGAGATAGTAGGTTCGAATCCCACTATCGGCAGCCCTGAAAATGGTTTTCCGTGGTTTCCCATTTTCACACCAGGCAAATGCTGGGGCTGTACCTTAATTAAGGCCACGGCCGCTTCCTTCCAACTCCTAGGCCTTTCCTATCCCATCGTCGCCATAAGACCTATCTGTGTCGGCGCGACGTAAAGCCCCTAGCAAAAAAAGGACCTTAAAACATGGTTTTCGGGCCCGTAGGGCTTACCGAGTTTTGTTCTTTGCGTCAAGAGGATTAAATTGAGCTTTGTCTCGTCCTTGTACGACAAATTCGATATTTTGCCTATAATAGTATAAGAGAAAATGGAGGAAAACCGTTTTTCCTATAAAACCCCCGTCTTTTCAAAGATTTTAAAATGATATGCATATCGAAACCTTCCCCGGGGTCAGTATACTCTAAATATGAAGTTTGGTTGAGATCTATCCAGCCGTTTCGATGTGATGGTGGAACAGACAAACAGACACGAACAACTTTATTTATAAAGAAGAAGATGATACAGAACTTAAACTTGAGAGAGCCTTGTCACTTGATCTGCTGGACAATATTCAGATATGTGAACATCTATGACAGGGTCGGCCAACCGGCTGGCGTGTGATGTAAGAGAGACCGTGTGACGTCGGAGAGACCATGTGACGTAAGAGCGCAGAAGGTGGGAGCCGCTGTCGTAGACTGGAGACGAAGAGACAGCCTCGCTTTGTAGTAAACACGCGTGAAGTGCCATACATGCTGATGGCTACGGCTTTTATAGACACTTTTCACAACAAGCCACACAAATCCTTCTTATTTAAAAATTTATCTCTTAGTTCTCTATTACACTGTAAATCTAATAACTCTAACTGTAGGTCCAGATAAACGTTATCTACAACACCTGAAAATGGTGTGGTTAAAAGTTGAATATAAGTTTCCAGTCACTCCAAATTGTTAAATCTAGGATCAAATTCCGAAAAAAAAGTTTTTTTATGATTTTGACATACCTATCAGTATCCTCAGCCGTATAGTGTTAGTGGTACAGTACATCGTATGGACGAACCGGGCACATCACGGTGCGAGAAGCTATCTACGCCTCCGATCTTTTTATCTTTATGGGAAAATCTATATTTATTTGTTGAAAATGATAGGATTGCTACAGCTAAATGTTTAGTTTGTAGAAAAGAGCTACAGTATGTAAAAAATATATAATTTACAACGCCACTACAGTTTGTATCACGCTGCAGATTATGATCAGTATCAAGGCGAGGAAAGGGTACGTTTAATTACAGAACTAAAAGGTAAATTAAATAACCATGTCGAGCATTCGATCAGTGAGTCTGAGTCAGCAGTTCGACTGAGTTATAAAATTTCATATTTAATTGCAAAGAAACTTAAAAACCGTTCAGTGGTGGTGAGTTCGTAAAGGAATGTTTAATTCTGGCAGGTGAGGAGTTTTGTCTAAATATCATTCAAGAGTTCGAAGCTACCAGCTTGTCCGCGCACACAGTGTCGACAAAAATTCAAGACCTGTCTGATGATGTCCACCTACAATTATTAGAACTGACAAAAAGCTTCCGGGCATACTCCTTAGCAATTGACGAGGGCACAGATATTTCTGACATGGCCCAGCTAGCCGTTTTCATACGAGGGGTTGACAAAAACTTTACAATTTGGGAGGAAATGCTGGATTTAGTGCCTATGAAGAATACCACGAAAGGCATCGACATTTTCAAGTGCATTGTAAGTGTTGTTGAAAATGCTTCTTTGCCATGGAACAAACTAATTTCGATAGCAACAGATGGTGCATCTTCTATGTTCGGGCGCAATTCTGGAGCAGTTGGGCTCATAATATTTAAAAGAACGTTTCCCCGATTGCATAGGTTTGCAGCGAGAATGTTGAGTATTTTCGGTTCCACATATGCCTGTGAACGAAACTTTTCTATTTTAAATCAACAAAACCAAAACATTGAAGCCAGTTATCAGATCACGATTTGAAGTGTGCTCTTAAACATAGTGTTTCCTCAAACATTAACTCCAAATATTGCAAAACTAGTAAACGAAACAAGACTACAAAAATCAAGGAAACCCACGAGTGGCAACTGAGTATCGATATCATGAGATAAAACGTATGTTTTGAGTTTACAGATTACTCTCTGTACTATTTTTGTTGTAAAACTGTGCTGTTTGTCACTATTAGCACTATTTTTTTACAGTGGGTGATATTGTAAAACACAGCAATCTTGTATTCAATATCAATTCCGAAGATTCACCGGAAAAAGCTAGTTTAGTTTGTATATGTAGAAATAAAGTAGCTTTATAAATTTTATGTTAATTCATAACAAAGTTACGTTACAATAAATTATGTGGAGAGAAATATGTACTACACATAACCGCATTGTACTACTTGCAGCCCTTGGGCCTCCCCCTAGGAATGACGTTGTGATTCCCCTCGCCCCTCTAGCCTTCACTTCTCAGTTACAGTACTAAGTACCTCGTATCGCTGCCCGAGCAGAGTGTGTGACGTGTTACCTGACATCACACGTAAACGCGGTTGGCTGACCCTGATCTATGAATATTATTAATTATTAAATTAGCTTAAAATGTACCTCCGGTGTAGACAAGTGAAAAATGTTACTTGCAAAATGGTTGCAAATACTTCGCAAGCAGTGTTCCGTGAGTTTATAAAATGTGCTAATAAGGTTTCTTTGATCTTAATCTTACACTCAGATGTTAAATTTCTACCAATGTGGTCTGAAAAATATATAGTATGGTTTTCTTTGTCAGTGACCTGTTTTGTGGGTCTTCATTGTCATATTAATATGTGATCCAAATTTTTCTTCTTGTTTTTTTGCAGTGACCGTCGGTTAGCGCTGTCGTCGCGTACCGCCGCTGGTGACTCGACGTCTGGCTCCTCGGAAGGAGGTAGCGCCGAGTCTCGGATGGCGCGGTACAAGGAGGAGCGACGGCGGCAGTTGGCGTCCCAGTTCGGTGCTCGTGAAGTGGAGCCGGCCCCACAGAAACGCTACATAACACGTAGCACAAGTGGAGCTAACGTTACGTCTTCGTCGTCGCTGCGCAGTCCTGATGGAGGTGGCGGTAGTAGTAGCAACACGGAGCAATCACCTGGGGGCGGCGTCATGCGCGTCCGTACCACCAGAGCGTCCCGCCTCCGAGCTGCCGCTGCCTCGACAGGTACGGAACACTTCACTTTTCCATACCATCACTCACTATTGCACATTCGTTAAATATGTTTCTTCTTCTTCTACTACTTCTTCAAGGTTGAGGACAGTCATGGAGTAAACTTTTTTTTTTTCTGTTTTGTGTTTCCTTCTATCTTGCCTTTTGTGATCTGTTGTATCAGGCTGCACTTGTCATTTCGGAAGATAATATACTGTGCTATCCCCACTACCTTTCAACAGTTGTAAAGAGAGAGAGAGAGCGCATGGTCTGGCGATGTTCCATCGTTCCTCCTTTCACCCTCAGTAAAATGCTGGTGTTGTACCTCTACCCCAGGGCCTCTCAGGGTGCATGCGCGTGGTGCATGCACTGTGCACGGTGCAAGAGACGACTTGGCTTGGTCGAACAGAGTGCAGACCCCCCATTCCTCGATTTGGAGCAATAGCGCTTACTCTCTCTTTACTCACGCCTGTCTCGCTCGCTCCGCCTGTCTCCCTCTGCCCCACTTGCGCCGTAGCGCTCCAAATCCAGGCTGACTTGAGCCGAACAGAGGCGAGTTGAGCCGAGCTTAGCCGAGTAGCCCAGAGACGAAGCGTTGATCCGAGCCATGCCGAGCGGCAGCGATGCACAGTGCACGGAGCTCTTGCGCCTCTATCTGCACGCGTGAGATTTTGGGCGTTTGAGAGGCCCTGCTCTACCCTATACGTAATTATACATTCATGCACCAGTTCTTACACAATGGGGTGGATCAGAAAAATAATAAAATAGGTTGATGCCCTGTGTACACATTCTCTGAATGAAAATAGCATTTGATACTTGCACTGATGTGGAACATTGTGGTGGTGGTGGTAGTGGTGATTATTGTTTTAATAGGAAGTACAACTGGACAACTAGCCTCTACATAACACTAATCAAAGAGAAAAAATGGAAGAGGTCCGACACTTTGAAAAATGAAGGTATCGGCCAAGGCAAGACAAGGGTCACGAAGGGCGTGAAAATGAAAGGCCTTCATACGTAATACCGCCGGGGTCGGAAAAGAACAAGAATTGACCAAGGGAGGTCGATAAGGATAGATGAAAGCGAGGAGCCTGGCACAAGTAAATGGAAGCAATGGCGGGACTCGGCTAAAGGCCCCGTGGTCGCCAACCCACGCTCCAAAGTTCAGAGCCCCTGGGGCCGATTTTAGTCGCCTCTTACGACAGGCAGGGGATACCATGGGTGTTATTCTACCGCCCCCACCCACAGGGGGATCTGTGGAACATCCTCTCTCATCTCTTGAACCAACTGTGCTATTAGGACCATACACTCCCATGCATCCTCTCTGGAGGAGCGTCTCCGTTATTTGGAGTTCCGAGAGTCCAATTCAGGATTCTACAGCTCCGGTCATGTTCAGCGTCGTGCCTCTTACGACTGTTCCAGGCAAAGCAAAGCAAAGCAAAGCAAAGCCAACCACTCCCGTACTGGCCATAAACCCCCCTTGGAGGAATAACCTGGACGCTAACGTTAAGTAGTATACAATGGTTATCTCTGCGACCTCAGTAATTGACCTAGTACTCACTTCTGGTGATAAGAGAGTATAACTTAGACCATATTAGGCAAGTCTCTAGAAGCGCAAGTGGATGCCTCGTTCTTAAGTTTTTCGATTTCCTGAAGGGGAATAGAAGCTGCGTCATTCCGGTTTAACCGAGCACTCTTTCTCCGCTTCGGCTAAGCAGCTCCTTCAGATGAGGTGCACTCCTTTATTCTATAGCAGTTCCATGTATGTTCTACCCTCTAGTACCGTTTCCTGATATGGGGTCGGGGTTGAGGAAAGATTAAATTATTTGGCATGTTTTACGACCGGATGCCCTTTCTGGCGCCAGCGTTAATTGAGGAGGTAGTGAAGATGAAATTGGGTAAGGAGGTGGGAGGGATCGGCCTATGAATAGGAACTACCCCGGCATTTGCCGGAAAGTGAAAATGGGAAACCACAGAAAATGATTCTCGGGTGAGCGGACAGTGGGGTTCGCACCCATTTTGTCTCCTGAATACAGAGCTTGGCTCCATAGCCGTACCGCGGCCACTGCTCTCGGTTCCTTACTCTAGTTCCCGGCATATTTCTCAATCCATTGTAGTCGCCGTAGGAG